>NC_140585.1:199860925-200303425 GCF_964204655.1 Triturus cristatus | reverse complement strand
GATGTGTCTGTCCTTTTCCCATAGAATGTCCATAAAATTCCCAGAGGCCCCTGAGTCTATCATGATGTGGACCTCCTGTACTCTGTCGTTCCACGAGAGCAAGGCCTTCAGAAAGAAATGGCGATTACAACCCTCAAACGTTTCTAAAGAGGAGACAACTAACCCTGAATTACCCGAGGACCCTGTCTCTCTAGGCCTCGGGTTCTTTAGTTTTCCGCATTCTTTGTTTGCTTAGGCTTCACTGGACACTCTCTAATAAAATGGCCTTGTTTGCCACAATACAGGCACAACTTGTTGTCTCTTCTTCTCTGCCTTTCTTCTGCACTTAAAGGTCCTCTCAAAGTACCGATTTGCATAGGTTCGGGGTCATCGCTACTCTTTTCAGGATCTGCCTTTCGCTCTTTATACATGACCAGCTTAGTGTCGCCTTTACCCCTTTCTCGTCGCCTCTCACTGATTCGGTGATCCAATTTAACTACTAAATCAATTAAGGCTGGACATGATTCTGGTGGATCTACTACCTGAGATAAGGCATCTTTCAAGTCATCCCTGAGGCCTTTATAAAACAGGGCACTTCTTTTCTCTTCAGGCCAACCCGCTTCTGCAATTAACCTATGAAATGATGTATGCCGTTATATCCTTTGTCCCTTGTTTTAAGGTCAGGAGTTCAGTGTCTGCCGAGTGCGTGAAAGTATGCCTATCAGATAGTTTTCTACGAAAGGCACTATAATCGTGTAGGAGGGGGTCGTTTCGTTCAATAAGAGGAATGGTCCAATTGGCTGCTGAACCACCCAAAAAAGAGATAACAAAAGCCACCTTGGCTTGTTCTGTAGGGAAACAGGCTGCTTTACACATAAAATGTAATTGGCATTGGCTGATGAATACGGCGAATTTAGCGGAATCCCCTAAGAACCTTTCAGGAGGGGCTAAGGGAACTGTTTGGGGGGTGGAAACGTGGATGACTGACGAAGACGCAATTGGACCTGCTCTACTTGGAACCGCCTCCACTCTTCTCTCTCTCTGTAAGGCGTCTACTCGGGATGCTAAAGACTGAGTCTCTGCCTGCAAGTTTCCAATCATGTTAGCCAAATCGGCTAATGTTACTTGACTCAGTTCCATGACGCTCGGGCAGAATGTGTATCTTTTTCTTTGGGCTTTGCGTTCTGTTAGGATCGTACAGGTGCTCACCTGTTGGTTTCTGCAGAAGCGCCCTGGAACTGATGATTAGGTCCACTACTTCCCCAACCCCGTACTGCGCCTATCAGACTCTAGGCAGCAATATGAGGTCTGGGGAAGAAGGGAAACAAAACAAGGAAAGTAAGGTAGGGATCTCTCGGCTTATGGCACCAACCAGGAGTCCTCGCACAAATGGAACTAGAAGGAAAGAACAAACAATAAATATCTATACTCTAGGAAAGGGAATAAGTCTAGAGAAAACCCCTTTATGGAAAGATACCTTAAAGCCACCCTTCTTCCTCTTAAGACAGGACGGGCTCCACCCTACTAGGGGTCTGAACTATAAAGGGACAGAAGAACATGTAATTACTATAATGTAAATTCTTCTGGTAGTACAAATGAGATAAACAGATCTTAATGCTTACTGGACTGGGTCAATAGATCATCCATGTATTAGGAATCCTGATATAAACAAGAACGGATCTCAGGCTGCTCTTCCCTCAGAGAAGTCTGTTTTGGCATAAAATCATAACCCAACAGGATACTGGAATGCGCAAACAGAAACGATAAGGAAAATAAAGCAGCGACTACTCGCTGTTACCGTATCCCCTCTGGCAGTTGCAGTGTCCTCTTTTCGTGACTTTTCCGATAAGGGATATGCGGTGTGGAAAATCAGTGCTAAACAAATAGAATCAAGTCTCTTCCACCGAAGGTGGATATCAGGAATGTTCCGGGAACAATTATTGCGGGCTCTTGGTATATTCCATAGTCACCCACAAAGACAATTGACAGCCCCGAAATACAAGCGAGTGACACCAGGTAGTCCGACCGGTCGATGGAAATCCAATCCAGTCGACTAGTGAAACCCCTGATGCACTTTACCTATTTTCGGAACTGCCTTTCACCCCGTGGTCCAAACAACGGAAAGATACTGGAATTGCTGAAGCACTCGCTAAGAAGGGACTGAGGGCAATGGATGCAGCGGCACAGACTATCTGCACAGCGCCGTGAAATCAGAACAAGGGAACGGGGTTCTTCAAAGTCGGGGACAAGACGTCCGTTCGGGAATGCTGAAGGCACCGTAGGACTCTGTGGCTTCTGGAACCGGAAATGACGCAAAGCCCATTTCCCGGCTTAAGTCAGGCTTTTTTTGGCTGCCTGACCTCCACGCGCATGCGCGTTAGGATCCCGTTGTCTGTAGCGGAATGAAGACGGCAATCCTGACAGCCAGACACTGTGATAGCACACCAGCCTGGTTATGCAATTGCAAGAAATTACCAGGTTGGAAAGAAAGGAGGAGGTTTAACAATCATTTTCAAAGAGACCCTTGAGTGTAGGTCTATTCTTCTTGATATTACAGGTTGTGAAAGCTTGCTTTTTTTCAATTAAACTTTCACTTACATTGACCTATTCTTGTTTGCTACTATACCGTCCACTGTGGCCCGCTGCAGTGTTAGTGCAGGCCATGCCAGGAATCATAGCGCCACATAGTCTTCAGACAGCCAATTTCATGCTGCTGGGGGATTTGGACATCCATGTGGATGTCAACACATGTACACAGGCTATACAGTTTAGACAAGACTTATTAACTGTACAGCTCGCTCAATCGGTCACGCTCAACTATGACGGTGAATGCTCCTTTCATAGTTTCATGGTCAGAAGATTTGCTAGTTTATTTTTGTATCCCCAGAACAGAAGTTCCCAAACCCTACACGGCTTAAGCAAAGTCCACCAGACAATGGTCCTAATAGAATATCACAAGTTGTGAAGCAGCCCTGGACAGTTCTGCCCCTAGGATAGACGGTACAGCCTCCGCCTCCCATTTAACCTTTATGGAATGGATTAACTTGAAGCTAGAGAAGCTAATCCCTAAGAAAGATTGTAAACCTCCCCAAGCTAGATCTAGTGTCAAATGGTTCTCACCAGAGAAAATCAAGAATTTACAAGGCATGAAAGAAAATGGAGATGCCAATATGATGAGGGAAGTAAGGAACTGTATAAAAAAGCTTTTACAAGTATCAGTATGTGATCCACTGAGCCAGATTAAAAGACTTTACCAGCAGGATCAGTCAGACCTTTCATCCTTCCAAAGAAATATATGCTGTTGTCAATTCCTTCTTAAAGCCTAATATTTCAGGGGCCTGTACCCCGTCCAAGGAACTGTGTGAGCAGCTGGCCAATTACTTTCTGGGAAAGATCAGACTTACTTATGGATCTTTGTCAGGAGCATCAGATCCCCACATCAAAGCCAAAGGCAGTGCTACAGTCGAAGAGCCTGTTGCGCAAGTCTCAATTTTTTCAACATCGAGTAACAATGATATTCTGACAGTAGCGAGTACAGTAAAGTCTGGCTCTCCTTTGGACCCGGCTCCGATAGATATCCTGTTGAAAGAGGGAGAAGCCTTTTTTATCTGCTCTTATGGTCATCTACAATTTATCCTTGTAGAGTGGAAGCGTTCCTGATACATAGAAACACACGAATATTCACCCATTGCTGAAAAAACCTTCTTTTGACCCAGACCCTGCAGAGAACTATAGATCCATTTTAACTACTTCCGGGGGTCAGTACAATTTTGGCAAAACTGATAAACGGTTTTCTTTCTGATTTTTGGGGATATTAACAACTAACTGCACCATACTCAAACTGGTTTTCGATCTGGTTGCTGTACAGAGACAGCTCTCTTATTGGTCACAGAGGACCTTAAAAAGACACTGGACCAGGGCAGGTCAGATGCGCTCATTCTTCTTTATTTGAGCGCAGCTTTTGACACAGTATCCCATTCAGTAATATGTTAATGACTAGAAGTTGGAATCACAGGAATGGCACTGAAATAGCTAATAGTAGCTTTCAAGCCAGTAAAGGGCCTTTCTTTTCGGAGACACATTGACTTGATTGTGGATTGCTCGATGGTTCTTCTCTGAGTCCTATTCTCTTTAATGTGTACATCTGCCCTCTATCAGATATCATTTGTGCTTTAGGTTTTGCCATGGTGTCCTACGCGGACGACACTCAGATTTTTGTCTCTCTGTCACCGAAATCTGACTCAACTTTTGAAAGACTTACACTACCTGTCTGGAACAGGTGACCAGTTGAATGGCGACTAGCTGTCTCAAGCTAAACGGAGAAAAAACAGAAGTCATAGTGATTGGAAACAACCCCTCACTTTGGGATCAATTCCTCCGGCCCCTGTGTCTGGGGGAGTACCCTCACCCCCAAACCAGAAGTAAAGTGCCTCTGAGTCATATAGGATAAATGTCTAACCATGGCCTCCCAAGCAAAGAAAGTTACAGGTACCTGCTTTGGCCTCTTAAGATCTCTTAGGAAGACGCTCTAGTGGCTCCCTATGGAATGCCAGAGGACAGTAGTTCATGGCCTTGTATTGTCCCATTTTGATTACGACAACTCTCTCTAACTAGGCAGCCCTTCATATGTCATCAAAAAGTTGCAGGTCACCCAAAATGCCGTGGCTTGAGCACTGCTGGGTTTACCTAAAATGCAATCAGTACGCTCGGCCCTCATTAAACTCAATTAGCTAACCATAAACAAAAGGATGGAATTTAACGCCTTATGCATCAACCACAGGATAAAACACTTGCCTGGCCTACATATCCTACATCATCTTATTACCCTGTATAGAGCCCCCAGAGATCTGAGATCGAACAACGTCTCCCTTCTTGCCATCCCTTCAATCAAGAGAGGAAGAGGCGGGGTCCCTTATTTGCATATTTGGTATCCAAGCTCTGGAACTCTCTTCCCATTCATCTTAGATCAAATTCAAACCTGTTAAGTTTTCGGAAGCCATTAAAAACTCAGCTCTTCATTTAAAACAGTATATTTTCTCACTTGCTCTGTTAGCACTATGAAGCCCGTTTATGGGTAGCTGTGTGCTCTATCAACCCATTAATCAATCAATCAATCACTTATTTGTAGAGCGCACTAATCACCCGTGAGGGTCTCAAGGCACTGAGCGGGGGGTGGGAGTGCAGCTACTGCTTGTACAGCCGTGTCTTGAGAAGTCTCCCGAAGGTCAGCAGGTCCTGGGTCTGTCGCAGCTGTGTGGGAAGGATATTCCATGTCTTGGCAGCCAGGTAGGAGAAGGATCTGCCACCGGTGGAGGTCATGTGGATGCGAGGGACAGAGGCGAGGGCGAGGTCGGTGGAGCGAAGCTGGCGGTTCAGGGTGTAGAAGGTGAGACGCTTGTTGAGGTATGCTGGTCCGTCATTGTGTAGTGCTTTGTGGGCGTGGGTGAGGAGCTTGAAGGTGATCCTCTTCTTGACTGGGAGCCAGTGCAGGTCTTTCAGGTGGGCAGTGATGTGGGAGTGGCGGGGTATGTCAAGGATGAGGCGTGCGGAGGCGTTTTGTATGCGTTGAAGCCTCTTACGGAGTTTGATCGTGGTCCCTGTGTAGAGGGCGTTGCCATAGTCAAGTCTGCTGCTGACGAGGGCCTGTGTGACCACCCTTCTGGTTCTGGTGGGGATCCATCTGCAGATCTTGCAAAGCATGCAGAGGGTGTTGAAGCAGGAGGAGGAGACGGCGTTGGCTTGCTGGGTCATTGAGAGCGATGAGTCCAGGATGAACCCCAGGTTACGTGCGTGGTTGGTGGGTGTGGGTGCGGATCCCAAGGCGGCTGGCCACCAAGAGTTGTCCCAGGCGGAGGGAGTGGATTCGAGCAGAAGGACCTCTGTCTTGTCTGAGTTAAGTTTCAGGCGGCTGGTTCGCATTCAGCTGGCGCTGGCCTCCTTTCCTTCGTGGAGGTTGGTTTGGCAGTGGCGGAGTTTTTGGTGAGAGGATCAGTTGAGTGTCGTCGGCGTAGGATTGTGCGAGCGGACGATGTTGGCGAGCGGTGCCTTGTAGATGTTGAAGAGAGTGTGGCTGATGGATGATCCTTGGGGCACGCCGCAGATGATCTTGGTGGCTTTGGAACGGAAAGGGGGGAGGCGGACCCTCTGGGTTCTTTCGGTGAGGAAGGAGGTGATCCAGTCCAGGGCTTTGTCGCGTATTCCTGTGTCATGTAGGCGTGTGCGTAGGATATGGTGGCAGATGGTGTCGAAGGCGGCCGAGAGGTCCAGGAGGATGAGGGCCGCAGTTTTGCCATTGTCCATTAGGGTCCTGGTGTCTGTGGCAGCGATGAGGGCGGTTTCGGTGCTGTGATTGCTGTGGAATCCAGATTGGGACGAGTCCAGGATGTTGTTCTCCTCGAGAAAGTGAGTCCGTTGCCTTTTGACGATCTTTTCGATGACTTTCTCTGGGAACGACAGAAGGGAGATGGGCCGGAAGTTCTTGAGGTCCTTTGGGTCCACTGTGGGTTTCTTGAGTAGGGCGTTGATCTTGTCGTGCTTCCAACTTTCTGGGAAGGTGGTGGTCTCGAAGGAGCTGTTAATGATCTTCCGAAGTTGACGTGCGATGATGCGGTTTGCTTTGTTGAAGATGTGGTGAGGGCTGGGGTCGGATGGTGAGCTGGAGTGGATGGTTTTCTTGGTCTTGATGGTGTTGTCGTCATTGACGTGGGTCCAGGAGAGCAGGTGGTTGGTGAGGCTGGGGGGCGGTGAGTCTGCAGTGTTGGCAGCTGTAGGGAGGGTCTGGGTGTTGAAGCTGTCATGGATGTCTGCGGTCTTGCGGGGAAAGAAGGTGGCTAGGAAGTCGCATAGGTCTTGCGACGGCGGGATGTCGTCGGAGCTGGAGCAGGGGTTGGAGAGCTCCTTCACGATGTTGAAGAGCTCTTTGCTGTTGTGTGCATTGTTGTCGATACGTTCCTTGAAGGAGGTCCTTTTGGTGGCTCGGATGACTTGGTGGTGATTGTGACTGGTGTTCTTTAGGGCTGCGTGGTTGTCCAGTGTCTTTTTGTGGCACCACTTTTTCTCGAGTCTTCTGCAAGACCGCTTGGATTCCTGGAGTTCGGTGGTGAACTAGCTGGCCTTCTGTCGGTGTGTCTGTTTGAGGGTTTTTTGATCTGGGCGATAGTGTTGGCGTAGTCATCGATCCATTGGCTGAGGTTGCTGGCGGCTGTGTGGGTGGTGTTTGTTGGTGGGTCTCAGGCGGGAGCGGTGATGAGCTGGTCTTCCGTGATTCCTTGTTCCAGCTGCGGTAGGAGATCCGTAGTGGGTGGTGGTGCGCGGTGGGTTTCTTGAAGGTGAAGTGGATGCGGCGGTGGTTGGTCCAGTGGAGTTCGGTAGTGTGGCTGAAGGTGACGTGGTTGCTGGCTGAGAGGATGGGGTCGAGCGTGTGTCCGACGGTGTGTGTGGGGGTCGTGACGAGCTGTTTGAGTCCAAGATTGGCGAGGTTATCGAGCAGAGTGACGGAGTTGCTGTCGTCGGCATTCTCGAGGTGGAAATTCAGGTCTCCGAAGAGGATGTAGTCTGTGGACACAAGAGTGTGCGTGCTGGCGATGTCGGAGATGGCATCGATGAACTGTGGCCGGGGCCCGGGATGGGTCGGTAAACGAGTGTTCCTCTGAGGGTGGTGTTGGGGTCAGTGTGGATCTGGAAGTGCAGGTGTTATCGGCGGTGCTGGACGTGTCTGTCGTGCAGGTCGAGACTCTGAGGGTATTCCTGTAGACGATGGCGATAACTCCTCCTGGTCTGTTGGTGGAGTCCCTTCTGGTGATCTTGTATCCATCTGGGATGGCTATGGCAATGTCGGGTGCCTAGGAGGGGTTCATCCAGGTCTCTGTTAGGAAGGGCAAAGTCCGGGGAGGCTGTGTCGAGTAGGTGCCAGAGTTCGACGGCGTGCTTGTGGACGGAGCGGGTGTTGAGTAGTATGCATCTGAGGTGGTTGCGTTCTGCTCTGACGGGTGGGGTAGGGCGTGCAGGTGTTCAGTGGCTGGTGAAGCTGCAGCTACGGCAGGTGAAGGGTCCGTGGGTGAGTATCGGGCTGGCCTGGAAGCAGTTTGATGATCGGCCAGTGTTAAGTCCGTGGAGGAAGCCGGCGTCGTATCGTCGTCGGGTGTCGTGGCTCTCTTAAGGGCCAGGGGGTCTGGCGCTGGGCGCGGTCCTGGCGCGGATGGGCGCAGATGGGCCAGCGGCACAACCGCACAGTGGTCGCCATTTAAGTAGCGGAGGGGCGGGCGGCTGGGAGGCTGGGAGGCGGGAGCGGGTGGGTTGCAGCGGGAAAAATGAAATAACACAGTGGCAGCGTTATGGGCAAAAGAAGCCAAGGAGTCAGGAATTAATAAAACAAATGAACAAAAATGCGGGACCCAGCAGGTAGAGGTCTCGAACCCTGCCTATGTGGGACCGCAGGGAAGAGTGCAGACGAGCAGAGCAGCCGGGGAAGAGCTGATCAATGACCGAGGGTCAGGGATCTATAAGAACTCATTATTATTAATAATCATAATAATAAAAATAATAAACTTAACATAGAAAAACACTAATATCGATGACCAAAATATAGGTGTTGAAAATATCTATTTTTACTTAGATCAATAACACAAATGCCTGAAAAAATATTGTTTCCTTTAAATAAACCTGTGAAATGTTGAAAATATCGACTACATTATTATTGTAGAAAATAAAGCCACAAAAATACAAATTACTATATTAACTATATTTATGTCAAACAAACAATAAACAAACACTAAAAACATTAATAATACTCCAGGGTAAGCCATTTAACCAAAAGTGTTGTACACTAAAGAGGTAAGATTTACAATTCCCACTCAAAACTAAATGGTTTGCTATTCTCGCTCCAATGTAATACATTTCTGGGAAGGGTCTTGGCAGTAAAATTTCTTATTCCCACTCCAATCTAGGCCATTTAAGGGAAGGTGTTGTACACTAAAGATGTACTATTCTCACTCTAATCTAAACCAGTTAGGGAAAGGTGTTGGACACTAAAAAGGTGACATTTACTACTCCCACTCCAACCTAAGCCAATTAGGGGAAGGCATGGGACAGTAAAGAGTTAAGAAGTACTTTTCCCTCTCGAATATAAGCTATTTAGAAAAAGATTAAGGGCAGTAAAGAGGTGCCATTTACTATTCCCACTCTAATTGTTCTGCAATACCAACATATTAAATATATATGTATGTTCTTATAAGGTTTCCTAAAATGTCACATTTGTTTTTAGTTCAATTAATTGCTTAATATTTATTTCTGTTATTTGTTATCCAGATTGTAATTATTTGGGAGTTTGTGGGGGTAGTTTATGTAATTATGTTTTTTAACTTTTTTTATTTATTTTCTTTGCAAAACTATTTAAATATACATTATAATTATGCTCTTTATTGGTCAGGTTTTGTTAGTTACTATATTAAATTGTTTTGTAAATGTAATTTTTGATAATTATGGGGGTTTTGGTGTATACTTTATTCATGTAATCTAAAAAATTGTTTACTGGATCTGTCGGCGGCTCTCGACACGGGCCCACATGAGAAACTTCTTGATAGATTGAGGAACACTAGTATGGGTGGAACGGCTCTGGCCTGGATGACTTCCTTCCTGAAAGACAGATCTCAGGAAATATGTACTATCCTTGAGAATGTGTTGAAGGGATAGTTATGTAAAATAAGTGCACTGCATAGGGTCTGGATAGTACTAAAATCTATGGGCCTCACTTACAATGAAAAGGTGTAGGGCAGCTCCGCAAGTATTTTAGCTGTGCTGCCCTATGCCAATTCAAAAGGGCAGGAATGGATTGTATTTATAAGATACTGTGCATTCCTGTCCTTTCTGCCAGCACACAATTTGGTGCCTAGCGCCACACAGGCACCCTTGAATCATGGTGCAAGGGTGTATTCATAATTAGCAGGATTGTTTTTGTGCCAGAAGGCTTCCTACGCAAAAACAACCCATGGAGGCTTGTTCCCCTTTCTATGTGTGCTACACATAGAAAGAGGAAACAATTGAGGAAGAGATATTTCTCCTCGTTACGCAGCCCATGGGGCAGCGTACAGTTTTGACGCATCCTCAGGTTTACAGATCCTTGTAAACCTGGGAAACAGATCCTTATAAATCTGGGAATGTGTCAAAACTCAGAGGAAGACCCACCGCAACGCCCATGGAACACCTCCTGACGCAGTATCAGGCAACACATCAACTTGCGCTGCATTGCCCAACACCATATCTTGGAGGCCATGGCGTGGCCTCATAGATGAATGTATGATGTTACAACGCAAACATTTACAACGCATGCCTTTTCTATGCAGTTTTTACATCGCAACATCCATTACAATGCATGATTTTACAACACATGCCATCACAACGCATTTTTAGAAACTACATTTACAACACATTCCATTACAACGCATACCATTACAACGCATATTACTTTTAGGCCAGTGAGTGCAACAGTAGAGTAGGTGTTGAATAGTGTAGGGGTAAGAATTACTATTTTCACTCCAGTGAGTGCAACAGTAGGGTAAGTGTTGGATATTGTAGGGTTAAAAAATGTTATTCCCTATTACTTACCTTATAATGCATTGTAATGGCATGCATTGTAGTGACATGCATTGTAATGACATGCGTTATAGTGACATGCGTTGTAATGGCTGCGTTGTAATGGCATGCGATGTAAAGTATGTTGCATTGTAATGACTCAGTTGTAAAGGTAGTGCGTTGTAATGACTGCGTTGTAAAGGTTGTTTCCCCGTGTAGATATGGGTCTGTACTCTGTGCAACCAGAGCATCATAAAAAATTACACACCGGCAGTGCAAGGAGCTTCTATTGTTGATTATTGCTATATTTGGGTGTTAAACTGGTACTAATTACTTGCAACCACAGATTGACAGTTTCTCTGGAGAACAATTATGGTTGCCCATGGTAAGGAGTACCAGGTTTTAGAAATTTTTGTTGGAAGGCAGTCATTACGCCTTAAAACTTTTGATGGGGGGTCTCGGCATCAAAAAGTTTGAAGACCACTGCACTAAGGTGATCATCTGGCTCAAAGTGAACTAGTTGAAATGCAATCCAGATAAATCTGAGTTTGTCTTATGTTAGGCCAGCCTGGAGTGACCAATTGAAGTTTATGGTGGCCAGAGGAGTCGTCTCCCCCTCTTAGCACAAACAATGGTTACAAATTTGGGCATTTTCATTAATAGTGCTCTCTCCAGGGATTGATCGGCTCTTGTTTTGGGATACTACGAATGCTAACAAAATTTCTTCCACTTTTGTCATCAGACACTAGGAAGATAGGGGTCTAAGCCTTGGTATCAGCAAGACTGTATTACGCAAATAGCTTGTAGCTGGGCCTACCCCGCTACCTCATCCAGGGTCTGCAAGTGGTGCAAAATACCGCAGAAAGGATCAAGTTCAAAGCCCTGGTGATATTTTTCAAAGCTCTTCATTGCACAGGAGCCAGGTACCTCAATAAGCGCGTAAACTGCTATATTCCAGCACAAACCTTAAGATCTTCCTCCTCCGATCTCGTCTGCATCCCTAAAGTATGCTTGGACCGCATGGTGGGCAGCTCTTTTGGGTTTTTGGGCGCTAAAGGGTAGAATAGACTTCCTTCCACGCTGAGAACCACGACTGACCAGGTAACTTTTAATAAACATCTTAAAACTTGGCTTTTCAAGAATTAGTTGAGCTTCAGAGCCCTGCCACATGCCGAGACACTGTTGTTGAGTAGCTGTGCGCTATATTAAATCCCTTTCATTCATTCAAAATCTATGAATATTCGTTAAAAGTTTATAATTTAAAAATGTGATTATTTTGTTTATATTTCAGGTTTTGAGGATTTATAGGAGATTAGGTGGGCAGTGTATTAAACTTTTAATTGTAATTACATTTTGAAATGTTGTTTTTGTAATTTTATTTCAATGTATGATGTCTCTGTTTTAATTATGATAGTTATGTTATTTTATTTTGTTGTTTTTTTTATTTATATATGGGTTTCCATGGGTGGTGTATTACATTTTAAATTCTAATTACAGTTTTTAGTTTTGTTCTTGTATTTGTATTGTAACTTATGTTTTATTAATTTGTTATTTCTTATTTATGTTATTTATTTTGTTGAGCTGTTCAGTTTTAGAGGGGTTTTGGATAGTGTATGAAAGTGTATTATTACAAAGTAGAAAAAATATTTATAAAATTGTAGGATTCATAGGGATCGATTGATGGGTGTTTCATTGTTTAAATAATCATTTTTTAGGGTGCAGGGATGGGTATTGCATTGCTTTATTAAATAATTTCATGGTGCGTGGATGGGTGTTGGACTGGCTTACTGATTCATTTTTAGGGCGATGGTGTGTGTATTGTACTGGACTACTGATTCATTTTTCAGGTACAGGGATGAGTGTTGCACTAGATTTCTGTTTCGTTTTTAGGTCACCGATGTGGGTATCGCACAAGGCCACTGATTGATTATTAAGGCGTATTGATGGGTTTTGCACTGAGTTACTAATTCGTTTTTAGAGCACCAGTGTGGGTATAGCAACAGGTTGCTAGTAAGTTCTAGAGTGCTTGAATAGGTATTGCATTGGTTTACTGATTCGTTTTTAGGGCTCTGGGAAGGGTATTGCATTGAGTTAGTGATTAGGTTTTAGTGCCCTAGTGTGGGTATTGCACTGAGTTAGTAATTAGTTAAAGCCTGGTTATGAGTAGTGCAGTAGTTTACTAAGTAGTTTTAAGGATGCGGGGACAGTTTTTGCACTGGGTTACTGATTATTTTTTAGGGAGCAAGGATGTTGCAACAGGAAGTGACTGGTTTTTGGGCACCGGTATACATTGGACCGGGTTATTATTTGGAGAACATTCTCCCACAAAACAATTCAGAGTTCAGTCAAAAAGGTAGAGATTTTCTTCTATGACACCAAAAAGAAAAAAGGATAAAAAAAATCACAGGTTATTAGATTTACTACCTGTAATTCTAAATCTCAGGATGTGCAAAAGAATCTGTCAAAATATTGGAATCTGATAAACTCAGATACGGGGATTGGTAAGGTAAGTGAAATCCCATGTTAGTGTAACCCATAGGAAGACCAGTTCACTTGGGATTATATTAGTTTACAGTAACCTGGGACCTACATCACTTGAAGGATGGCTACACGAGGAGAGGGGGGCTTCTTTATATTTGGTCATTGCAAGGCATGTAGAGAGAGTAAAAGTACTTGTTGCTATCATACTAACTTTGGGATAGTGAACCACATAAGCAAACATTTAACTTGTGCTTCACATATTTCTGTCTATGTGTTGAAGTGCAAAAAGAACAATTGATAGAATGAATAACAATGTAATACATTCACCCCCAGTACAGAGATGTGGGCCTAAATCCATCATTTGTTTGCTCCTCATGCCATTCCAGTTTGAGCCCAGCCATATGCAAATCAGTCTTGACCCTGCGCCTCATTGGTACAGTCCAGCCCGAACTGCCAAGCCAGGTCCTCCCTGGACTGGAAACAAGCATCCTAGGACCGGTTTCGGGGTTTCACCCCTCTTCAGCCAGGATAGCTTGATTCCAGTGGCATGAAGAGCACAGGACCCACGTCTGGGCATACCCTTCCCACCCGAAGTGACAAATGCAAAAACAACAGTTGATGGACAGAATGCAGAACAATGTCATACATTCACCCCAATACAGAGATCTGGGCCTAAATCCATCGTTTTTTTGCTCACATTGCCATTCCAGTTTGAACCCAGCCATATGCAAATCAGTCTTGACCCTGCGCCCAATGGGAACAGTCCAGCCCGAACTGCCAGGTTAGCTCCTCCTAGGACCGGTTTCAGGGTTTCACCCCTCAATAGCCAGGATAGCTTGACTTCATTGGCATTGAGAGCACAGGGTCAAGACTGACTTGTATATGGCTGGGTCTGAACTGAGGTGCAGAAGTGAGCTAAAGAACGATGATGGATTCAACCCAGATCTGTGAATGAAGGTGAGTGTCTGAAAAGTTTTGACGCTCCTTCCATCATCTCTTATTGTTTGCTTAGTTCACCCTAAGTTGGCAGGGTATGCCCAGACGTGGGTCCCTTGCTCGTTTTGCTATTGGATTCAAGCTAGCCTGGAGGATGAGGGGTGTTACAACTAAACCAGTCCCAGGATGCTTGTTTCCGGTTCAGGAAAGACCTGGCTTGGCAGTTCGGGCTGGACAGTTCCCATGAGGCATAGGGTCAAGACTGATTTGCATATTACTGGGTCTGAACTGAGGTGGCAAAGTGAGCTAAAGAACGATGATGGATTTAACCCAGATCTGTGACTGGGGGTGAGTGTCTGAAAGGTTTCAGTGCTCAGTCCATCATCTCTTTGTGTTTGCTTTATGTGCTGAAGTGCCCATGTTGGTTAAATTGTATTGGGAGTGCAATTTTTTAAATCAAGGAAGATAGTAGTGGGGCACCATATGGACATAGTGCATAATGGTGTGTCATACTTTCTTGCCAGACATTTTCTTGAATTTCATGGTTACAACTTTGATGAACTAAAATTCTTTGCTATTGACATGATAGAACCATCAACACGTATTGATCACAGGGAGAGATGTTTAAGGTGATTGGAATCATGTCTCATTATTGAAGTTGAGATAAACATCTTATGGGTCTGAACATGGACAAGCACCTAAGAAGCCACATTTGTGAAAACTAATGAATGATATTTAGAGTATTGATCTGATGGGTTTATGTATTGTCTTGATGATGTTGTGGGCCGATTGTAAGATTCACAAGAGAAAAGAATAAATGTTTTTTTATGGATGTGATTGGCTATCTGAAATTGACTAATGGCATTATCTGCTCCTTCAGTTTTTCATAACCCTTCCTAATCTACCTAGCCTTTTCCTGGTTATGACCAAGCCATTTGCCAGCCAAAATCACCTAAACTGTGAATCTAGTTGAAGAATAAATAAATGATTTATTTTTGTATTAAACACCCACTGGGGTATGGAGACAACATGCAATATTTTTGTTCCATAATCCCTGTACACTGATAAATGTTAGAATCAGGGTATTAGAACTGGTACTTATGTGGCCCTTTGAGGTCATTGTTATTGATTTGGGAATCAGATAGGACATCTTCACATAGTTAAGAGAAGATAAAAGAAGAACACTGTGCACTTATTTATATACAGCATATATGTCATTGTGAGGGTGTGATAATCTTTTGGTACCAGGCCAACCTGGAATGAATATAAACAATGCCTGACACGGTTTTGCTCTTATTAGAGCTCCTCAGAGAGGTGTAGCTTCGTCCAGACACAAAGATGCACCCAGTATAATTCAAAACAATACCCTTTCAGGCTTAGAGTGCTGTAAACGTTTCGCAAAGGGAAGCAGGTAACTTAGAGCAGTTCCCACAATTTGGTGGAGCGCAGCTACTTTATAGAGCCACCTAAAATACCAGCGGCACTCTAAATTTGCTCACCTCTGCCCAGGTGCGTTTTTAAGCATATGATTAGCACGGTACCACCCATGCCGAACTGGAATTCTTTCAGCAAAGTCTTTAAGCCTAGGATATATAGAGAATATATATATAGAAAGGTAGATAGATAGATAGATAGACAGTTAGATAGATAGATAGATAGATAGATAGATAGATAGATAGATAGATAGATAGATAGATAGATAGATAGATAGATAGATAGATAGATAGATAGATAGATAGATAGATAGATAGATAGATAGATAGATAGATAGATAGATAGATAGATAGATAGATAGATAGATAGACAGACAGACAGACAGACAGACAGACAGACAGACAGACAGACAGACAGACAGACAGACAGACAGACAGACAGACAGACAGACAGACAGTAAGACAGACAGATATATTTTTGTATTTTTGAATATATTTTGGCTCATCCAGCGCTGGGAAGCATTTGGGAAGCCATGCACATTAGAAGTACGTATAGCATATTAGAACATTGGAATGTTGGGAGCTCCATTGAAGACAATGGCGTGCTCCCTGCTTCTACGGGCCAGTAAAGGCCCGCAGAGCAACATTCCAATGTTTTACCAAGGCCTCTCGTAGCTCCAGGGGTAAGCTTCGAGAAGCCTTTGTTTTATTTGTTAGAACATTCTGTCCTCTAGTGGCAGAATGTTCTAATAGCCTTATAGCCCTTTGTAGCAGGGCTATACCGGCTATTAAAGTCCCTCACCCTTGTTAAAGTCCCTCGCCTTCGGCTCGGGCCTTTAACGCAGAAGCGGGCCTTTAATAGCCGGTATAGCCCGCTACAGCGGGCTGTAAGGCTATAATATAGTATAGCATTTTGTTTTAATAGAATAATTTTGTTATTCATTTATTAATTTTTTTTAATATGTTTTAATAATATGTTTTTTAAGTTTTTGATGTTTAAAATTACTTTCAATTAACTATATTTAATATGTTTTAAATATATCAAATATATATCTATATATATAGCGAATGTATATATTGATATATATAAGGAGAGATATAGATAGATAGATAGATAGATAGATAGATAGATAGATAGATAGATAGATAGATAGATAGATAGATAGATAGATAGATAGATAGATAGATAGATAGATAGATAGATAGATTTTTTCAGAGATCATTCACCAAGAGATAAAGATGTTTCCTCATTTAATATATGTTAGTATTTTCAACTAATGTTTTTTATAGTCTTATATTTTAATTACATTCGTTTTTATTTTTTATATTAAAATGAAAGTGTGATTATATTTTTATGTAGGTATCTAATTTTTAATTTTTTAAATCTTTTATATGATGTATTTTTGTGTATTTATATATATTTTGGCTCAATCAGCGCTGGGAAGCCCTTGGGTAGAAATGCGCTTTAGAAGTCCGCATAGCATAGCATTTTTTTTTATAGAATAATTTCATTATTCAATTATTTTATTTTATAATATGTTTTATTAATATGTATATCAAGTTTTTGATGTTTAAAATTATTTACAATTAACTATTTTTAATATTTTTAAATATTTCTTTTTAAATCTATATTTTGGATTTCAGTACGGCTTTATTTTTAATGTTAACTTAAAATGTTTACATTATTATTATCTATATTTTGGGTTTTGATATTTTTAAACCTTAAATATTTTATGGAAGAATATATTGGATTCAATATTTTAGAAATTTTAATTATTTAAGTATAAGGTTGGCAATATTGTAGGTGTCAATATTTTATCTTCGAAATTGTATATATATATATCTCAATATTGGTTTTATCAATGTTCAGTAGTACAACTGTGTGATACACGTATCTGTAAGATTCTAACAACATAAAGTAACTGATATTTCCGGATCATATGCTTAAAAATGGCCTACAAGTTTGTGTAAGATTCTTATAAAATAAGGTAACTGATTTTTCCCGATCATATGCTAAAAAAATGACCTTCATTATTGAACGATGTTCTTAGCATTAGCCTTAAGGTTCTATTTAACATTGTAAGTAATAACTCCGTTTAACCATATCATCCGAAAATATTGTCATTCTCAAAAAATGTAAGTCTCACAAAAACCGGAAAAATCCTAACAATACAAATACATTGGCACCGGCTGATTGGTTGGTGGTAGGGTCTCAATTTCATCACGCACATTGCTCATTGGGTCATCGATTTGTGTTTTTCCGCGTGTTGGATGCAATATTCAGACCTGAATACACTTGAGCTGACAGTCTCATCTCTGCATGATGGTTCATGATCACTTCTAAAGACACCCTGAAGGATTGCTTTGAATAGTCCTCTGGATATTCTCTTCTTCTTTCTCCCCACGAGGAAATAGATGTAGGGGTTGGCACTGCTGTTGACAGTGGTGCAGAATATGTGAGCAAAGATGATGGTCAAGTAGTTGAAATAATTGTGTCGGATGACTCCGAAGTAGAAACACACCCCTAAAAGTCTTGTGGGAAATGTGGTCAAAAGAAAAACTACAACATTAATTAGTATAACTTGATACAGCCTCATTGATTGCCTCTTCCTCAAGCTTCTTTGTACCTTTATAATCAGAGCAAGGCTGGAAAGAATCATGACCGGACAAATAATTCCAAAGTTCAAACTCAACAAGAAGACCATCACAGCTGTACAGTGAGGGGCAGACACATAAAAATCTCTTTCTGTGCACAAAAGACACTCTATCATTGTGACTGCAATGGCAAAGATCCATAGCAAAGATGCCACAATGGTTGACAGATGCTTTGCTCTGTGGCATTTGTACCAGATGGGGTGCAGAATTGAAAGGCATCTCTCTACACTGATAGCTGTCAGAAGCAAGAGGCTGGTATTGTAGCCAAACTGGAAGAGGATCCCAATATAAAACAAGGCAACTTCATTAAAAAATAAAATTGTTTCCCCGGCTGCACTAGCCGGAATATAAACAAGAATAACTGTAGTGCAGAGGAGAAGGAAGCAGTCAGCAGCAGCCAGGTTCAGAATGTAGACAGTGAAGGGGTTCCTTTGCATCCCTAAACAGAGGAACCAAAGGACAATCCCATTGCCAGCTATCCCAAGGAGGCAAATGATCTGTGAGGGCAAGGACATTGTTAGTAGCATAGTTAAAGTAATGTCAGTTTGGTTAGTTAGTAGTCCATTGGTATCATTGAAGGGCTGAAAGTTGCTGTCCGATATCATATGGGCCACAAGAGATTCTGGTTTCTATAATGTTGCCTGTCAAGAAAAAGGAAAATTCAGCCATATTAATGCTATAGTATAATATGAACTTTCTGCATCTGGATACTGTTCACAAAGCCAATACATAGAGAACCCTAATCCCACTGGTATGGTGATCATAATCACTAATGTCAAGAGATTCAGCACAACTTCATGAGCTGCCAGTGGCTTTTAGCAGGACGTTGTGCCTCAGGGAAGTTATGACTCAGAATTGCCCAAATTCTACTATATTCTGCCAACTCTAGGAGTGACAGGCAATGTTTATTACTCACCTCCAAAGGGGAATCAATATTATCCAATTTACTATGATTTACTCGCAAAACTAAGTCATCAAACTATACATTTTCTTGCAAACTAAACAATTTCTTCTTCCTATATTATATTGTGTTATGAAATTTGTTGTGGTCCTCGGGTGCGAGAGCGCTAGCTCCTGTAGCCTATCGACAAAAAGCTGCACCCTCGCTACACTAAAGGGAAATAATCAGATTTACTACCTCGTGAAGATGTCCGGAGGCACCCGGAGTGTACTGGCAATGTGGGGTCTGGTGGTGCAAGCTAATTTGCCCGACCACTGAGGAAAACTTGTGACTTGCTCTAGCTGACGAGCTGAGGCTGCAAGCCTGGGGCTTTGATGTGGACCTGTACCCTTGCTGTCCGAAGCCTGGCTTAAGGACCCACTCTTCGTGGGCAGTGCTGGCAGAGGAAGCGCACTGCTCCTGATTAGCCAAGTGGCTCCTCATCCTGCCTTGGTGCAAGCTTGTGCAACACCACGCACCGCCTGCACCGGCGCTTGCCTCGTCTTGCTGTGGCGCCAGGGAACCAGTGTGGAATATTGGGAACCTATCACTCAGAAAACCCTGCAACCCTCGTCCTAGCAATACCAAGCTCCTTCGCTAGTTAGCTCATATCAGTTTTCAGAGGCAAACCATCTCTGCAAGAGATCCCGGGCACACTCTGCGGCTGTCACTGTTTCCCTTCCGGACATGTCACCACCTGTCACTCTCCTCTACTAAGTGAGTTTCTTATCATCTATGATGGGTAAAATAGACAACAGGCAAACTGAAGTCTAATTTGACAAGAGACAATCGGTGGCGCACAGTAAGAATCATGCTGTGACCCTACAACATATGCCTGACACTACTGTTGTGGAAATGTTTAAAGAGGTAAAAGGCAGCCTACAATCCATTGATGACAGGTCACCCCCCGAGCACACTCCCCGTGAGTGAGCCCGTCCCCTGGTGCCACCTCTGCCCTGAGCTGTGCCCTGCGCCCTCTGTTGTGCCCCGACCGCCGGATCCGCTTGGTCTGCGGATCTCCTGTGCCCCCTGCCACCAGCTTGCTTCGCCGCCTTTTCGTTTTTCCCGCCGTTTTGCCCAGCCCCCTGTGCTCCCCCCCCCCCCTCGCCCAGCCCCGGCCGCGTTTCCCGCCACCTCCCCGCCGCTGCCCCCTGCGGCCCCGCCCCCTTCCCTCGCTCGCCCTCCCCATTTGCCACCCCGCTCCCCCTCCCAGCTGCCCCTACCTCGCTTCGCCCCCCCACTCTCCTCATATGGCAGAGTGGCCAACGCGCAGCGTGCACGCGCAGCGGGCGCGCCGATTGTGCGCCGAAGGTGCACCGAAGGTGCGCCAAAGATAAGCCCGTCTGCGCCCGTCCGTGCCTGGCCCGCGCCCAGCGCCCGAACCCCTGGCCCCCGAGGACCCCAGCCCACCCGCCAGACGTACGACGCCGCCACCCTCAACGCACTCAACACCGGCCGAACCCCGGGATGCTACCAAGCCACCCCGAGACGCACCCACGGACCCTTCAGCTGCCTCGCCTGCAAGTTCACCTGCATCCGGACCTGCCCCGCACCAGCACCCGCCAAGCCGAACACCAGCAGCAACCACCTCAAGTGCATCCTGCTCAACACCCGCTCCGTCCACAGACACGCCATCGAACTCTGGAACCTCCTCGACACCACATCTCCAGACGTTGCCTTCCTCACGGAAACCTGGATGAACGACTCCTCAGCGCCCGACATCGCCATCGCCATCCCAGAGGGATACAAGATCACCCGGAGAGATCGCGACAACCAGACTGGAGGAGGCATCGCCATCGTCCACAAGAACACCATCCGCATCACGACCAACACCGACGACACCCTGACTACCGCCGAACACCTACACTTCCAGATCCACACCGACCCTAGGACCACCCTCAGAGGCACCCTGATCTACCGACCCCCGGGACCACACACACCATTCAGCGAAGACATCGCCGACTTCATCAGCCCGCACGCCCTCCCCTCCGCTGACTACATCCTCCTGGGGGTCATCAACTTCCACCTGGAGAACAACAACGACCGCAACACCACCACCCTGCTTGACAACCTCGCCAACCTCGGACTCAAGCAGCTGGTGTCCACCCCCACGCACCTCGCCGGACACACACTCGACGCCGTCTTCTCATCAAGCAAAGACATCGCCTTCAGCCACGCCACTGGACTCCACTGGACGGACCACAGCTGCGTCCACTTCACCTTCAGAAGAACCACGATCTACCACCACCGGCAACAGGATGCTCGAAGAAGCTGGAACAAGATCACAGCCGACCAGCTTGCCGCTTCCCTGAGCCAGCACCCTCCAGCCAGCTCAGCGAACCCTAGCCAGGCCGCCGACAACCTCACAAAGTGGATCAGCACCTGCGCGGACGAACTCGCCCCACTGAGGATCCTGCCCAGCAGACCCGGCAGCAAGAAGGCCCCATGGTTCACCGACGAACTCAAGAGCTCCAAGAAGAACTGCCGAGCCCTCGAGAAAGCCTGGAGAAGGGAGCCAACACCGGACAACATGACCACCCTCAAGCTCGCCACCCGGAAGCACCATCAACTAATCCACGCCACCAAGAAAACTGCATTCAAGGACCGGCTGGACAACAACGCACACAACTGCAAGGAACTCTTCAACATCGTGAAAGAGCTCTCCAACCCCAACGCCGGAAACAACGACATCACCCCATTGCAAGACCTCTGCAACTCCCTCGCCTCCTACTTCCACAACAAGATCGCTGACATACACAACAGCTTCATCCCACAAACAACGCCCCCCACGACCGCACCAACGCCCCCCACTACCACCCTCAGCGCCTGGACCCCGATCAACACAGAAGACACCATCCGCACGATGAACTCTATCCACTCCGGATCTCCGACCGACCCCTGCCCTCACCACGTATTCAAAAAGGCCGACGCTGTCATCGCACCCCACCTGCGGGACATCATCAACACCTCCTTCGACACCGCCACCTTCCCTGAGAGCTGGAAGCACGCCGAACTCAGCGCTCTACTAAAGAAACCAACAGCGGACCCCACCGAACTCAAGAATTACCGCCCCATCTCGCTCCTCCCGTTTCCAGCCAAAGTCATCGAGAAGACCGTCAACAAGCAGCTGGCCGCCTTCCTCGAGACGAATGGATCCCTCGACCCCTCACAGTCTGGCTTCCGAGCCAACCACAGCACCGAGACCGCCCTCATCGCTGCCACCGATGACATCCGAGCCCTGCTGGACAACGGAGAAACAGCGGCCCTCATCCTCCTAGACCTCTCCGCGGCATTCGACACTGTCTGCCACCGCACCCTAGTACAGCGCCTCAGCAACGTCGGAATCCAGGAGAAGGCACTGGAATGGATCATCTCCTTCCTCGACGGAAGGACACAGAGAGTCCGCCTACCACCGTACAAGTCAGAGGCCACCGAAGTCATCTGCGGCGTCCCCCAAGGATCCTCACTCAGCCCCACCCTCTTCAACGTCTACATGAGCCCCCTTGCGGCCATCGCACGCCAACACAACCTCAACATCATCTCCTACGCCGACGACACCCAGCTGATCCTCTCCCTGACCAACGACCCCGCCGCCGCCAGAGCCAACCTCCACGAAGGGATGAAAGACGTAGCCGAGTGGATGATGACCAGCCGCCTGAAACTGAACTCAGACAAGACGGAAGTCCTCATCCTGGGCTCCTCGCCCTCCGCCTGGGACGACTCCTGGTGGCCCCTCGCCCTGGGCACCGCACCCAAACCGACAGACCACGCACGAAACCTGGGCTTCATCCTGAACTCCTCCCTCTCCATGACCAGACAAGTCAAAGCCGTCTCCTCGTCCTGTTTCAACATCCTGCGCATGCTACTGAAGATCTTCCGGTGGATCCCCACCGAGACCAGGAAGACGGTCACCCAGGCCCTTGTCACCAGCCGACTGGACTACGGCAACGCCCTCTACGCCGGAACCACTGCCAAGCTCCAGAAGAGACTCCAGCGGATACAGAACGCCTCAGCCAGACTCATCCTCGACATCCCCCGAAGCAGCCACATCTCCGGACATCTGAGAGACCTGCACTGGCTCCCCGTCAACAAGAGAATCACCTTCCGTCTCCTCACCCACGCACACAAAGCCCTACACGACCAAGGCCCGAGCTACCTCAACAACCGCCTCAACTTCTACGCTCCCAAACGCCATCTCCGATCAACCAGCCACGCCCTCGCCGCCGTCCCCCGCATACGAAGAGCGACAACAGGAGGAAGGTCCTTCTTCTACCTGGCCGCCAAGACCTGGAACTCCCTCCCGACCGACCTGCGCCTGACCCAAGACCACCTCCCCTTCAGGAAGAAGCTCAAGACCTGGCTGTTCGAGCAGTAGCGGCCCCCCCCAAGCGCCTTGAGAACCTCCGGGTGAGTAGTGCGCTTTATAAATGGCTTTGATTGATTGATCGAATACTCTCACAAACCGGCTGAACAGATTCCAGGAGTGAGTCAATAGATATGACAACAGAATCTTGCAGGCTGAGGCTAGAAAATCTGATCTGGAACACACACAACAGAGATCTGACCATGCCTTAGCCACAGCCAGTTGGGAATCGAAAGTTATTAAAGCCTAAAAGGAGGATTTGGATGGCAGATCCTGTTGTAGCAATGTCCAGATAATGGGCATTCCCGAATCCACTACTGGCAGCAACGGGAAGGGCTTCGTCGAGAACGTGCTTAACACTTTGTTTAGCCGGAGCAAGGTACCTAAACCTAGATCTGGTCAAAACCCAAGACCAATTATAGTTAACTGCTGAACTACAGGGACCTCATATTGCGTTGAAACAGAGAAAGTCAGACTGTCTTTTTATTCTGATTTTCCTCCAGCAGTGCAGTAGGCCCGCACTCTTTTAAGGAGGACAAGAAAATCCTTAGACCTATTGAGATTAGGTACTCCAAGCTGTTCTCTGCCAAGCTATATCTGGAATATAAGGGTAAAACCCACTTTTCTGTACCACCGGGCCCTGCTCTTGAATTTATTGAACAATTTGATTCACCCTGAGGAGCCAGATCTTCGGAGTCTGCTGGCCCTGCCTCTACATGCAGTTGATAATTGCATGGTCCCTCCATCCTCAGCGACAACAAACGAATGACTGTTTTGTTCCTGTTCATCTGGTGCTTTATCTGAGCAGATGTGGATTGTTACATGTCATGCCTCGCTTTGTTAACATTCTCAATTTTTATGATTTGTGAATAGCTTCATGCCGTATTTCTGCAGGAATTTATGGTTGTATGCTAGCATTTTACTGTGGGTGACTTGGGGGGGTCTCTAGGCAACTCCCCCGAAGGCAGCAAAATTGATAGTCTTACTTAATTATACAGGTATGAGCTCACCTCTAAGAGCAGTGCCGGCTCCCTAGTCTCCCCCCCCCATGCGCGGAGCACACTCCTGCTATTTGTTTTAGTACGTGACTGGATTTTTAATACTTGGTCATCTTGGAAGGGGTTTTCGCTGCTGTTTGGAGTTGGCGGGGGTGGTGGGTGGTTTTGGACTGTTGTGTATTTGTTGTTGGTTTCACTTTTCAGTTTAATTTTCACAGCCATTTTGACAGCTACAAGCATTTTATACATGGCCAGCATTCAACATTGATTATTGAGGTGGTCACCATAAATGTGCACTATTACCAGAGCCTGCACTGTTTTCGACAATGGTTCCGCTTCTCTCTTGGAGCATATGCAGGGTGAATAATCCTCGCAAGGCCCCTCAGGTGCTGGCATACCTGGACCAGCATAAGATTGATGTCACCCTGCTTCAGGAGACCCACTGCTCTCCTATGGGTCATCCCTCTTTTGCCTTTTCATGGGGCACACATCGCTACTTCTCCTCATACTCAACCTATTCTCGGAGATGGATATTCACATTAGAAAGACAGTACATTTTACAGTGTTAGAACACATTGCAGATACAGCAGGAAGAGTGGTTGTAACTGCTACCGTCTAGGATGTGCAGCACTTACTACTTGTTAAAATATATATGGTCCAAAAGTTGATGATCTAGATTCTTTTGCTGAAGCCTTACGACTGTGCTCCAAATACAATAACTGGCCTATGATTTAGGGTGGTGACTTCAACTTGACATTCCCTTTGATTTATGATAGAACCTCTGTGATGGCATGACTCACATCACAAGCTAGTTCTCCACTCTCACACATAATGTGGCTCTGAGATCTTCTGGATGCCTGGAGGGCATTCTTTCTCTCATTCACTGAACATACATTTTAATCTCAAGTGGATGACATGTCTTTTGTCTTGACATGTAGTTGCTATCCTGGTCACTCAGACAAAACGTTAAAACTGTTGATATACCTCCTGCACTCTATCAAACCACTCCCCAGTGATGATGCATTTACATAACACCTGCCTCTAATACGAGCTAATGCGCCTGTAAACTAAGGCCAGCTCCAGCAATCACTGAAGGAGTGAGTACATAGATGAAGTTAAGCTCAAAATCCTATACTTAGGTTGTGGTGCCTCTATGAGACGATATCGGGAGGGTAATAGACCAGGTAAAACGCTCACCTGGATTACTAGGAATGAGAGTGAGCCTGAACAGATCACCCTCCTGAGCTGCGATGGGCTAGGGTGACATCAGATGTGAGCTTCATACTCGATGAGTGTAGGCGTTTTTATTAACACCTTTATACTCCTATGATGTCCAGAGAAAAGGAGGAAGTGGCAAGCTATCCTGACCAGGTTGCTCTTGCTTGGCTTGATGGGGAGGCCAAGGAAATTTGAAACTCTCCGATAACGCAGGAGGATACTAAAAATGCCGTATAGAGTTTCCCTATTGGGAAGCCCCACAGAGGTGATGGGCTGCTGGCAGCATTTTTAAAAATGTATTTCGATATTATCACCCGGGCCTCCTGGATATGTCTAACTTTACGATCGGTAAGGAAAGTCTTCCCCCCACCACAACGGGGGCAGCTATAATGGTGCTATTGAAGCCTAACAGAGATCCCAATATCTTCTTCATACAGATTCAATACGGATAACAACATTTTTGCAAAAATCTTTGAGCAATACTTGCAGCCACTTTAAGCATGTTTACAAAGGGAGCACAGGCACTTTACTATTGCATTTAATCTTACACCATTATTGGCTATACTTCACAAAGTTGTCTCCTAGTAGTCTGCCGTTGCTGTCCTTCTTGATGCTGAAAAAGCATTTGATTCACTAGAGTGGCCGTTCATGTTGCAGGTTGTGCCAGGGAAAATACTTCCTGTCATTTATTATTCTACCATACACAAACCCCAACTCTAGAGTTTGCATGAATAATTCCAATTCATGATTGTTGTCGGTAGAGGCACTTGTCAGGGTTGGCCACTATCCCTTGATATTTACCCTAGTAATAGAGCAACTGGCCTGCTTTGTGAAGGAACTGTACTCCTATAGAGGGATATGCCCCAGAAGCAGATCATTATCATATGTCTGTATGTGGATGATGTGATATTATATACTCAAAGGGCAGAGAAGAAACTTTCTATCATTATACATCTTTGGGGAGGCACTCTGGGCTGCATATCAGCTTGTCCAAATCCAAGGTGTTCACACTCACCGATTTTCACTCCCACCCATCAAGAATTACCCCTTACAGTGGAGTCTGGATGAGGAATAATATCTAGGCATCTGGGTAACAAATGACTACGCCGACTTGTGAGAAGGTATGGTGAGAGCATTGTCCAAGGAGATACAGTCCTCCAGTGAATTCTTTGAGAGTTGAGCATCAGAGTTACTCCAAATCCTCGACCATAAAATTAATGATGACTGCTTTATCTTATCACCTACGGGTACCAGGCCCAACTCTGAAAGGCTCATAAAAGTAGGGCATGATGGCCTCAGACCCTGCACCATAGGTTGCCACAGAGACACATTCACTCTGATAAATCTCAGTCATTTATTTGATCTGTTTGTGGCTCAGCCTTTCGTAGATGAAAACGCCATCTCCACAGCTCTTTAATATGTGAAGCCCTAGATTGATGTAAGCTCTGCCAGGTTCGGCTTTGATCAAAAGAAACCCCCAGATAATTAAAACACTTCACTCTATGGATTTCTGTCTCCCCCAAAAAGAAAGTCCTAGTTTTCACATTTCTGCTGCCTCAACTCACTGTGAAACATTTTTTAAAGTTTGTTTTAAGAATAAAACTCCCCATAAAATTATAAAATCCATCGAAAAGAAGCTGGAGACCGTTAGCGGTCCTCGCCATTAAGACTGCGTCATCCGCATACAGCAGCATGGGCAGGGCTTTTGTCTTAATACCTCGATGCACAAGCCCATTGCTTGAAATATTGGGCAACAACCCAAGTAACACCAATGCACCTATGAGTTGGGAGAGCTGTTATATATACTCAATTGATTCTGGAATTAGTCTGTTCCCCACCACACGCAGTTAGATAGGATGTGAATGTGGTGGCATTGACCTGCCACGCCTGGTCGGATTTGGCAAGGAGATTGACGCTTGAAAGGCCATGTTCACTACCACTGCCTTTGTAGGACTACCCATTCCTCCCACCCAAGGCTGTTAAGGGACTGCTGGAACAAATGGAAAAAATGGGGATTGTTACAATTGGTGACCTATTCTAGGACAGTACCTTTCTCTTGTGGCACAGCTTCTGTAAATGCTGCAGCCTTTTGATATCCTTTTTTTTTTTTTTTAAATCAATTTGTATGACTAACATAACAGCCACTCTACCGGAATCCAAAAAAGATGGGAAGACTCTTTGGGCCACCAGCTGTCTGAAAAGGTATGGGCATATTGCTTTCCACAAGTTAAGGGCACTCTTCCACCTTCTACAGTCATAAACTGATACAATTTAAATATCTGCAGCAATCTTACTACACTGCTGAGTGTATTGCCAAATGTGTTGTTGTTGTGGAAAGCACATGTATGAGGTGTGTCTTAGCAGAAGCTAATTTTATATATATGTCTTTGAATTGTCCCTCCATTTTGGCATACTGTCAGGAAGTATTTACCATTCTAGCTGAGATATTTGTGACCCCTCTTGATTCATCTCACCAGGTCGACCTACAGGGTGATATGATACCTCTGCATTACCCACTACATGCCGGGGGCTGGAGTGCATCCTACTGGCATTAGCCAAGTGGCGTGTTGCTATGGTATGGATGCAAAGAGATCTCCCGCAATAAAACAATGGCTGCTAAATATAGCCTACTGCTGTGGCATGTCGGAGCAATATGCCAAGGAAATACATACCCCTGCCTATCCAAAGGACACATGGACCCCATTCTGATCCAGTGGCGGCTCCTCCGTTATGGTGGAGGAGCGTCGCCCCACTGATCCGCAGCAAGAAACATAAAATGATAATAACTCATGTTATTATCATTTTATGTTTCCTTCTGCTGCGGCAGCTTTCTGGGTGGGGCAGTGCTGCTCCGAGGACAGAGGAGCAGGGGAGGACTGGTTTGCCCACTTATAAGTGCACATGACTGTTGGGTCAGCCCTCTCGGGCCACCCAAAACAGTCATGCACACTTCCCATATTCACCATGCCGGCTGAATTTAAACCTGCATGGAGAAATTGCCTAGGCCCCCATTTCCTGGCTGAGCGCCGATCCACGGCGCTCAGACCAGTCACAACGCTGCATTGCAGCATTGCGATTTGCTATCGTGAGCCTGTGAGCCGGGTGTTTCCTGCTGATTCATGTATCCTGCTGCAGGACCGAAGCAGGAAGAGTAGGACAGAGGAGAGGCGGCCAATGGCCAGCCATCACCAGTAAGTAGTTTATTAAAAAGTTTTTTTCACCTGCCCCCGCCCCGTCCCCCTACCCGAATCTATTAGCAGCCGCTACTGTTCTGATCCTACCTCGTGTATGTGACAAGACAGCCTACTCCCATCACTCCCTGGACTTTGAATCGACAACCTGACGTGTTTCACAGATATGGTTACTCTGTGCTCCTGATTACGACTGGTGTATATTGTATCCCCCATCTCTTTATTGCCTTGTATTCTTCCTTTATTGCACCTGATGTAATATGATGCTGAAACTAATGCTTTTTTGTTTCTCTCTGTTTTAATGTTTCATCTAAAAAACTGAATTAAAAAAATCTTATAGCTCTCATATAGTGAGTAAGCCAACTAATGACCTCCTCATGGAGGGGGGTGGTGTATTGGTGGGCTTGCCAAATATTCTCCTAAAATGGGATCACGGGTGATGGTTTTTGTGTACCGTAACATTGTTTAACATATGGTATGTAGGAAATGACCATCTTTTTTGTGATTTCCCCCAATTTTAGCCTCATCTGTTTTGTTTTTCTGGACTTAAATCTCTGTGCATTTACCCATGTTAGCCAGGAGTAAAGTGCCAGTGCTCCCCTTTTAAACATGGGTAAATTGGCTTACCCCAATTGACTTATTTAACGTGCCTACAAGTCCCTAGGTCATGATGTAATAAAATGTACCCAGGACGTGCCAGTTTGATGCAATCTGTGGACTGCAGTACTTATTGTACTATCCACAGAGTGGGCCTGGGAGCATGGCTTAAGGCCTTCCACGTGTAGCCTGACTGCAAAATAACCTTTTTGACACGCTGGAAATCTTATTTCTAAATAATAATGTCATCCCTAAGTACTCCCTGTTGTACAAAAGGTAGGGCACCTAATTTGTAAACCTGGAACATGTACGAAATTAAAATTGGCATGTTCCTCCAGTGATTATGCCCCAAATGTTATTTCCTGAATCATAAATTATTAACTTTACTGTGTAACTTTTAAAAGAAACCAGATACAATGGTCATTCAAGGATTTTATTTTTTACATTTATTAAAAATTCAATTTAATGATAAAGTCAAATTTCTAAAAACTATTAAGTAACTTTTAGAAAGTTATACTTTCCATACCTGGGCTCGCTAGCATTTAGGCTGGACCATTTGGCCTGCCAGTGAAGTCCTGAGAATGAGATGTGAAAACTGCTCCTGGAGCAGTGACAATAGCCTGGCTAGGGAGAGGTGTTATTCTCTCCTTGCAGGAAGGACTGGAGGGTGTTTCATTCAGGAACTTCATTAACTTGTAAAGGTCAAAGGAGAGTCCTGCCCATTGACAAGCAGAGTTAAGGTGAAACCTGCCCTTTGTTCCCCCAGTCAGACTGATACTAGAGCCAGTGGGAGAAGTACTGCTTCAAAAACCAGTGTAGATTCAGCACAGGGGAGTAGTATACTCATTTTCTTGGACACACCTCTGGGTAGCCACACAAGCTCTGCACATGAGAGGTTGGGCTCCCTCGTCTTTGAATTTGGGAGTAAGATGCATTGTGGGATTGTTTGCACTAGGGTAAACATGAAGTGCTGCAAAAGTGGACAGGGGAGCCCCTAGGAACTTTTGCTCCATTGGTATGGAAGGATATAGAAGTCGACCCACCCATATACTGGTGCCAACCATAAATGTGGCTCCCAAGGACACTACACAGTACTCTTTCTGGACCTGCATAAAATCAAATGAAGACTGAACTTTGCTTGCTGTAACATGGGAGGAGCTGGTAATGACTGGACCTGCTCCCTCCTATCCTCAGGACGAAGACGTGGATTCCAAGGGTCAGTGGGCTGAGCTCCTGTGTGGCACCAGGGATACAACAAGCTGAAAATCATTTTTTTCTGGAAGATAAGGAGACAGGTTCTTACTGGACCCTTCAAAGCCATGACAGGATTGAGCCCTAAAAATCCTAAGAGTTTCCTCTAAAGTTTTGGAGCCTTAGGAAAAGAGCTGAGGAAAAAAGAGACCAATCCTGCAAAATTGTGACTCCAAATGTTTACCGAACTTCCAGACTGCCGGGGAACTGAGACCAACTACCCAAGTCAGTTCAGTAAAGGTGCGATCTGCCTGGCTGCCTGGACTGAATTAACAGATCTGTCTCACTTGGAGTTTTTCTGCAGCAGCAAATGTGTTTCAGTTGGACCTTTTTGAAAAAGTACCTGGCCTAATCGAGTCCTGTTAGCATACAACCTGCTTCCCTGACCCACTAGAGCAATCTAAGCTCCAAAAAAGAGTCTGCGTCCCAACATAGAAATAAAGACTGGGCATAAGTGCCAAAAGTATTCAGCTGAAGCAACAACGTCTCTGTGTGTGAAATTTGACTTTTCCCCTCCTGAGCTTTTTCTGCTAAAACCAACACCTTGAGCTGGACCTGACTCAACGCCTATCTGACATTGGTGAGACCTTCTTGGATACAGCCTGCTGCCTAGCCCCACTAAGAGATTATGACTTCCATTTTTCAAACAAAGTCAAAAGGTAAACTCCTGGACTGGGTTATCCCGCTTGGTGGATCTGACCTTGGGATGCTTCCCAGCTGGCCTCAAAGTGCACCTAGGTTCCACTCTACCACAACCAGAGACTATCAGTGCTGCTTAGCACTTTTAACCCTAATATTATTTTATTTAAAAATTAAAAAACTCATGTCGCCTATGCCTCTTATTAGATTTATGTTGTGTAGTAAGAAACTGGCTCCATATATACTGCACCAAAGTGAGGTACAGTGTCCCCAAAGGTAGGCAGAGGTTAATGTTAGATAGAACCTTACTCCCTAAATGATAGCTTGGGCGAGCAGTAAGACATTATCAGAGGACAGTGTTAAGCATTTGATGTACACACTCAGTCAGCAAATGAATTCACACACTCAAGAACTGAACTCCAGGCCAATTGTTGTTGTATAAAAATATACTGTTGTTTATTTTTAGAACCAAGCAAGCCTGGCACCGGTAAGTATTAAATACTTTTCAGTAATAAGTTGCTGGCTACAGGACAGTTGAAAAATGCAATAGGAATTTTACTTTGTTTGATTTACAGGGGAGCAGTAGTATGCAACACTTAGCAAATGCAGTACATTGAAATGAATAGGCTTTTTCAACAAGTTGCAGGTAAATTACTTTTGCAATACTTTTTCTAACTCAGTGCTGGATGCCTAGATTCAGCACTGGGACATTTCCTGAAAACAGTTGAGAAAATGCGTTTTGGTTATTGTTTAGATTTTTAAGGAATATTTCAAGCTTTCAAAACTCCACACAGTCATTTTTTCGAAAGAAAATTGTCAATGTTATTCGACGGAAGAAAAGCAGGCTATCGGTTTGCATGTAAGTAAACGACTGTGGGAGTTAAGGTTCTTGGGTTAGACTCAGGGGTCCCCCAGGGTCAGTGATGTACTGAGATTGCACCCTCAGCGGTACTAGGGCATCCGGGTGCAGAGTGTTGAGGCCCAATGTTATCCTATGAAGGATAGGGGGCTTCCGGTTGGTGGCTGCTGGCTAGCAGGCCACACGGCTGTGGGAGCAAAGCTCCTAGGGTTTAGCTCAGGCCAAGTTGGAGACCAAAGTAGCACCAAAGGTCGGCCCTCAGCGGCACTAGGGCAGCCGGGTGCAGGGTGCTGTTTTGAGGTCGGGTGCCCTGTTGTTTCCAATGGAGAACCTCCGGGACAAAGAAACACTGCAGGCTCGGGGATGAGGATCTTCTGGGTGCGACCACCACTTCGAGGGGTAAGTTGGGATGTCGGGGGTTGATTAGGCACCGTTGGTTTGGGCACACAAGGCCGGGGGCGTCGGGTGCAGGGGTGCCTTGGGATGTCGGATTTTTTAACCCGCTCTGGTCGCGGTAGGGAGGGTCCTCTGGATTGAGGCTGCAGGCATCGTCAGGAGGCTTGAGGCAGGTCAGGGGTCACCGGATCATGGGTCAGGATCGCCGGGGGGAACTCCTCATGGTGTTGGTTCACTCTAGCTCGGGCTGGGGTCAGCGGGTGCAGAGTGTGCTGAATTTGCGGTCTCTGGCTGGTACCAGGAGCTGCAGTTTAAACACATCCGGTGTTCTTGGGATATAGAGTCCTTGAAGTGAAGGCAGGCAGGTAATCCGGGGGTTGTGAGGTTGCTGGCTGCAGGACACGCCGGGATTTCACAGAGGCAGGTTCGAGGGGAGACAGGCCTTCTCCTTCGTGAACACTGCCCATCATGGGGGAGGAGGCTTGGCACCTGTTCCCAGGATGTGCATTGTTGCAGGCCCCTGAGAGCAGCAAGCTCTCGACCCAGGGGTCCAGAAACATGTCTGGTGATGGCAGCCTAAGCAGCCACTCAGTCAGGTCACTAGGAGTTTGTCGAGTTTCAGGGGGCATCTCTAACATGCCCTCTGTCGTGCATTTTATATTAAATCCCACACTGGATCAGTGTGGGTTTAATGTGCTGAGAGGTTTGATACCAAACTTCCCAGTCTTCAGTATAGCCATTATGGTGCTGTGGAGTTCGTAATGACAAACTCCCAGCACCATGTACTCTTAATGGCAGCACTGCACTTACAGTGCCCAGGAATGGACTTGGGCACTGTAGGGGTACAGGGCTCATGCTCCTGTACCCTCACCACTGGCATAGGGCACCCAGCTAGAGAGGTGACTGATGTATGCCAGGGCAGTGGTTTATGGGCATGGCACACAGGGATGTGTGCCATGTCGACTTTTCACTTTGTTCTGCACCAAGGCACTCAGTCTGCAAAGGCAGTGTGCGAGTGTCAGGGTACAGGGCCTCTGAAGGTGGCACAATAAGTGCTGCAGCCATTAGAGGCCTTCTCTGGTCACAGTGCCCTTGGGTATCTGTGGTACCATTTACCAGGGGCTGACATGTGGCCAGAGATGCCAATTGGGTTTAGGCATACCATGCAAGAAAGAGGGCACTTTCTCACATGTGTTGGTGTTATTTTGTTTATAACAATTAACTGTACATTTCTAATTTGATTTGAAATTATTATTGTATGGTGTTTGAACTGTCTGCTCTGTGCCATAGGTTCCAGGAGGTTGAGCTCAGGTTAATTTAGTGACTTTTAGTGACCCTGATTGTATAGTGTTATTATTTCTTGAGGTGGGCAACTGCACACCCAAATAAAAATGCCCTTTTTCCATGGGTCTTCAAATATTTGCTGATCTTTAAGACCATGTCTTTGAACCTGCGGCATGGAGTTGCAAAGCTGTGAGGACAGACATGAAATATTTAATCAAATCATGTGTGTTTAGCTGAGTCAGCAGGTAAATACACATGCGGTCCAGACTGGTCTTGATGGGCTCATTGACTGCCACGAGTCGAAGAACTTGGAGGGTAACCTGGCATAGTTTCATGTAGGGCTTTGTGTGGCAGGCCCATGGTTTTGAAGTGTTTCTGTGTTTTTATGGACAGCCAGTGAAGACAGAAGTGATGAAGCCATATCAAAAATTGCAGCTTATGAAGTAGGAAGAATCATTATTTGTGTTTCCCCTTGAGATTCCTCCTTTTCATCACAAGTCGGCTGACTTAGAAGGCACCACAGCACTGTCATATTATCTTATTTTATGTCATTCAATTTTATGTTGCACTTTGCAGCAACAGCTTTTTTCATGATTTCAGAGCTAGTTTAAAGGGTTGTGGTTCGGTCATCAGAGGATCTACTGGAAAAGGTGGGATCAAGTCTATTCAATGAAAAGAAATACAGGATTCCTGCTTAACGAAAGTAGTTGCGATGATCTGGTTAATTTGGGATTCAGAGACGGCTGGTGGATGTTAAATAGGGTATTTTGACTGCATGGTAGCAGAAACACGGCAAATGTAAACATTTCAATACTTTTGAGAAAGTAGAAATATTCATTATGAGACCAGTCTTTCTGGCCAGTGTCTTTACTGAATTTGACAGGATGGTGGCTCCTAAATGACCTGTGAGTTGTGATGCTTTTTTCTGGATGACAAGTTTTTGCAAGTGAACATGTGTCAGATGCTTCCAAAAATGATTGGCTAAATAAATGGTATTGTCAGGAATCTGGGTCGGAGGGTCCCAGGGCAGACATGGATATATGGGCCCAACTGCAACAACTGGGGTCTTTCAACAATCGGGTCTTGACGCTTCCATACTGTTGCGCCCTTAACTGGGAACCGAGTACCCATTTGTAGCGCTAGACACTCGGGGAGGCAAGGGAGAGCAATCCAAGGGGTACTCAGGATAGGTGCTCTGGGCTAGAGACTAAGCTCTCAGCAACGCAACAACCACTAAAAAATCAAATAAGCAAAATAAAACTTTTTTAAAAAGTGTAATCAATTAAAAAAGAAATATTTTAAAAAACTTTCCACCTTATCCCACTACAAACCTAACAACCAGGCAAAAATATTGGAATGAAATAAAATGACCTTTAAATATATTACCATAGTAAATATATGTCATAAAAAAAAAACAACATAAGAAATAAATAAACAACAAAACATTAAAATAAAAACTAATAGCTTAAAAATTAATGAAACGAAACATAATTAAAAACAATATTGATGATATAAAAATTATGTAAATAACTTCTAAAACAATATTATCTTCAATATTCTGCTCCACAGTATTTTTAAAATCACCACATTTTTCAAACGATATTCGTGCCAATCAATATTTTTTATACAACACTTCGTTGACATATTTTTTTTTCTCCATTTGTCCCACCCCAAACTGAGGCACCTGCTGCACTTTTATTGAGGATTACAAGTGAGCACCCTCAACCCCCAAGCTTCCCAGGAACCTAGATAAAGGGAGTGGAGTGGTTCTTCATGATACACCAGGACACTGGCCATCCCCGGGGATGACTGGAAGCATGTGGGATAGGAGCTCTAGGTGCTCAGGAGCATGCTCGACCCCAGGGACCCTGGCCTTTCCAGGTAATATTTAGAGATGGTGATTGGGTGCCATATTTTCCCCTTTCCCACTTGGTCTCCTAGGGAGCTGGTCCTCTCTGGGTTCTAATTAATGAAGCAGAAAATGCAATTGCGTTTTTCTAAGCCCTTTTATGTCGGGGACCTCCTGGCCAGCTACCTCTTAAGGAAAAGAAACATTCATCAATTTCTCTGGCTCATTTGGACATTTTTAGATGAGTTGCCTGCATTTTGCTCCTGGTCCGAAGCTCTAAAAAACAGGAATGTTCATTTTAGGCCTCTTAGACTCTAAATGTTTGAAATCTTCTGTTGAAGCTGATTTGTAACTGCTCTACCTCCAATAAGGGGATGCTCAGAGCCTGTCCTCCAGCACCAAATAGTACCAGTAGTATAATAGTCCACTCGCCCAGTCCCCATCCGGGTGCACAAGTGTGTACTCACCTTATTATATGTAGCCTGCCAGAGCCTCTCATCCCTGCTGTGCAGAAACAGATCTTACTCAAAAGACAAGAGTTGGCAGTTCTCACTTAAATCCATTTTACAGGAGCTTACAGTAAATGTCACCATTCTTCACAGCTATTGAAAAAACAATTGGTACCCAAATCGTTTCAAAATAATTTATATGGAGCATCAAGAGCCTTCCACATTAGGAGCATGTTAGAAGATGCAATTTTTATGAAAGTGGCACATTGTGCCAGTATAACAGAAAAAGAGGGATATTCACTTCTGCTGGTTCAATCTAAATTTCCAAACTAGTGTCCTCCCCAGCTCGGGTACTCACAAATGACTATGCCACACACGGATCTAGTGTAACATGTCATTAGTCTTCTGCGTGTAACCGCAAACTCAATGTTCTAACACTGCATTCAATTCACTACACTCTAATGCTTATGTCACAGTTTTACAGAGTCCATCAGGAGGTACAAAGGTTATGTCATTACATACTCACACAACACCACATCTCCCCCTTTGTTAAATAAAGATGACAATTTTTACAAATATATACCATTAGAGCTCTTCAGTGAGTCTTATTGGTGCATGGATTACACGTCCCAACCATGTCTGCGTAAACTGGGGATGAGCAGTAGAAATGTCCATGACTGGCATTGGTGATGGAGAGACACCAACAGTTAGGGGTTCTTCACTTGTCTTTTCAGACTGCAATGACATTAGTGCTGAGGACCAATGAGTCACATGTCTGAAATGCGAGAAATCTTGTGTAATATGCTTCCCAGGATGTTGGGCATCATATGCCCTTTGCTGGTCACAACATGAAATGGTTTAGCATCGAAAGGAGAATCAAACTTTCGTCTTCTATGCCGACAAACAAGAATTTTATATCCATTCATGAAGGTGACATCTTGTGCAAGTCGACACTTGTATGCGTAGGCTTTCATTTTTCTCTTATGACCCAAGTGTTTCAGGTATGTTTCTTCCTCAGTACTTGCATTCTGTTGGTCCATTGAGGTAGCTTGGTTGTTATGGCTCTCCGGAACATCAAAGTTGCAGGGCTATCACCTGTGGTCGATTGAGAGGTTGAGTGGTAAACTTGCAGAGTGGAATTTAGAGTAGCTTTGAGGTTGAGCTTTTCTAGTGCTGCACACTGGACAGGTTTCTTTAGAGTACTCATGAGATGCTCAACAAGGTCATTGGCCTATGGCCACAGAGGCGTGCTCTTCTGATGTTTCACATTAAGAATGTCTTTGAATTCCCAACTGCTGAAAGGTGGGCTGATGTCAGACTTTAAAATCGTAGGAACACCCCAGGTCATGATGGCACATTCTTGTGTGATAAACGAGAGCTCTTAAAACCAATGGAAAATGGGAATGTTCAACAACGATCACCAACAGGTGATGCCCATTGTCATGAGGACTGAAGAAGTCCACTGCAGATCCTTCACATGCATGCCTTAGCAACTCTGACATGTTTAACGGGTGTTAGGTGGTTCTCAAGGACAGGCAGTTGCATAGATGACAGGACTTTAATTTCTTTTCAACCCTTTCATCGTGATGAGGAAAAGAGACTCTGTCTCGGACAGCTCGTTTGGTGACAGCAATTCCATGATGTCCTTCATGGGTCACTTCAATTATCTATTGTAACAGACTCTCTTGAATGGCTATTCTTGACCCTTGTACAATAATACCTTCTTAAGTATTCGACTGTACATCTTAAACATTTGTACGCTTTTGATATTCTCTATCGCTGGTAAGATTTCAGGGGTACTGGTACCAAGACTGATGTGTAAGAATGTCTCTCAGTTTCAGCATGTCACTGTCCTGACTTGTGGCAGTGATAATTTGTTCTATTGAAATGTCAGCTGGACTTCACTATGAAACTTAGAATGGGTGCTAGGGCAACATAGAGGCACTTGTTAGAAGTAGTCAGCAGGGTTCTGATATTTTGCTAGATGTTGCGCGATACAGTAATTATACTCTTGCAATTCCAGACCCCAACATGCGCAGAAGAATTTTTGCTTTTTGGATTGCCAATGATAGTCAATAATGCTCGATGATCAGTCACAAACTTAAAGCGCTTTCCATACAAGAATATGTAGAAATGTTCACAAGTCCACACCATTGCCAAGCTCTCTTTCTCAGGAAGTGTATGCCACAATCCATCTTTGAGCATTTGGGTATTCACTGTGCTGTGCAAGAATGGTGCCTAACCTGCCAAGGCTAGCATCAACAATGACCTCAGTATGATGCTTTGCATCAAAATATACCATTTCAGTTGCGTTCTCAATAGCTTGCTTGATTTATTGGATCTGTAGCTGATGACACACCAAAACGTAGTCTCTAGTAACAGAACAGACCAACATGTGTGGAAAAGGTTGTAAAGAACCTGCATGTTTCCTCGAGTTCCAACTGTTGATATCCTTTATTCAAGTCCAGGCGAGAGAATACCTTTGCCCCATTCAATTGTGTTATCATGTCAGCAATGTGCAAACCCGGACGTATTTCTCTTTCAATGTCCTTGATCACTTGGTGCATATTCATGGAGATGCGTACAGTTACTTCATTGTCACTTTTTTCGGTGCTACCACCATGGGAGAAACCCATGGAATTGGACCAGTAAAACGCTTAATGATATCGTACTTGAGTAAAGATTCGAGCTCTTTTTCGACAGCTTCCTATAAGTGAAAGGGAATTCATCTGAGTCTTTGAGCAATAGGACGGATGTCCTCATTAATGTGTAATTGAACGTTCATAGTTTTGAGTTTTCCCAACCCATGAAACATTGAAGGGAATTGACTTACTATTTTGTGATGAACATTCATGTTGTAGTTCATGGATATCAGTCCCACCATATAAGCAGCTGTGCTGAAGCTGAGTAAACAGGTGCTTGATGTCGTATCTTTAAGGACATGACTGGGTGCTTGTAGTTGTTTTCTTATGCTTCGAATGATCCTTGGCTTTTTAGTGGCGTCAATGCAGCCACGTATACACTTTAGTTTTCAGTGGGTGTAAGTTGGGGCACTGGAGACAGTTCATTATATATTTGTCCTCAGGCATAACATTAATCCATGCACCACTATTGACAATGGAAGGTGTTGAACAACCATTGACCTTCGGACAATGTTTGAATGACTTTCGTGTTTTGTCCTGTCAATTTCTCTAGGACTGATGTTTCTCCTCACAAGCAGCCAGTCCAACATGTGCATGCTTCTCTGAGGTGAACATGAACATGGCACACCCCTCTTCTTCACTTTTACTTGTTATTGACATGGAAAAACATTTTGATGAAGATTAAGATTCAATCGACTTCGTTTGATGTCAATTTCCCTCAGCTGAAGGCAACCACTTGGCCTTATGGGCGTGCATCGAATATAGCTTCTGGAACACTCAGGTGGCCATTTTGTCTTCACCCCATGACTCACCTCCTTTTTCATTTGCACTGCACACCATCACAAAATGGTTCTCCTCTTCATAGTCTTTGGAAATCTGTCCAATGGTGTCATATTTACAGTTGTGTGGAAATGAAAATCCTCATCTGAAACACAACTTCTTTGTGCCCCTTAGGTGTGTGTTTTGGCTTATTTCTCACATTCATGACTGACTCACTCTGGGCATCTCCAGCTTCAGTGTTAGCAGCCCGTCGATCAGCAAGCTCTTTATCTCTGGCAGCCATGAGAATGTGATTCAGGTTAAGAGTTACTCTCAGCATTTGTCCTCTGAACAAATCTGAGAAGCATTTATCAATTACTCTGAGGCAAATAGCTTTCACTTCATTAAATTAATTAAACTTACAGTGTTTGATGAGCGTATCCATCTCAACAAATTTGTAGATGGTCTCACCACCTTTCTGTCTTTCTTGACTGAAGATGTGTCTTTTCTATTCTGCATTCCCTATTGGATTGAACTTGAGATTTGAGGCTAGTTTGATTTGACGGTATGTAATTTCATCAGCTCGTAGCATTTTCTTTATGACTTTTTTTACACTTTCTCCAGCAAGATTTTTAAGGTACTTGATCATTTTCTTGCTATCTTCTTCTGCAATGACATCAATAAAATCATCAACTGTCTTTATCTGTCACATATATTCAGCTTTTTGGCGGTATTGAATGGCGGAGGTGGTTTAACGAAGGTGGCAGCATTGTAAACATTTAAGAGATTGGCTGACACTGAGGGCTGAGTTACTCCCGACACCACCTGCTGTCCGCTAGGACCTGCTTAACCCAGATCATCTCTAAGGCCATGTGGAACCTTGCCCTCTCTCTTGTTCTCCATTATTGCCTTTTGCTTTTAGGGGACCTCTGGACTTGCTCTGAGCCACCACCCAGCAGCTTTCATGGCATGCCGCTTTGGGTATGGACAACTCAGTAAACACAACCTGTGCACTTCTTCTGGGGCCACTTCACCCAGCTCTCTTTGCTTCGCTCTGGTAAGTAGATGTTTGTTCCTAATATTTGAATTACTTTGTTATCATCTCCTTGTGCTGTCTGACACAGGGTTGATCTCTGCCTCCAGCCTTGTCACCCCGTATGTATGAATGACTTTGAATTGCATAGTAGTGCAGTACCTGTTTGTGCTACCTTCCTGGCAGGTTCTTGGCCACTGATGTATAAACCTTTCAGTGATGCTTTCATTATCATCAAATGCTTTTCACAGAACTGGGGCTGCATTTTGACTCCACATACCTCAAATGTCACTTCAGCACTTTGATGGGGGCACATGTGGCACGCACAAGCAGTTTGCTGGACCCCTGCAAAGTCTCTGGGAGAGCACTGTAGATTATGCATCCCCTATTTTGTCGCCAGTTCTAGCGTCCTCCCCAGCCCTGGTACTCGTCAATGACTATGCCCCAAACAGAGCTTAGTATAACTTGTCTTTATTCTTCTGCGTGTAGCCGTGAACTCAACATTCTAAACATTCAATTCACTATGCCCTAATGCTTATGTCACAGTTCTACGGAGTACATCAGGGGTCACAAACATTCCGTCATTGCGTACTCACACAACACTACAGTTGTCATGCTGCATTTTTTTAAAGAGTTTTATATAGCGTGAACTAGACCCAAAGATATTGAGTATCGGAGCGCTTTACATGGCACGAGTTTCATTACACAATGACACATTCATTTTCTGTTAGGCACGGGGAGATTAATTGATTTGCCCAGAATCACAGGATGTTGAGCGTCATTGTCGAGACTCAAACCCAGTTCCCCAGCTTCAACATTGACCGCTCTAGGCTACATCCTCTCCCCATTGCTTGGCTTTTAGTAAATCTGGGCCTTCATTTGTCTTGAGGGATGTGTTGGACATTGCCTTTCTTAGAGGAATTTCCTAAAACTTCTTGTTTTGCTTTTTCTTGTCCTGGTTTCTGCTGATTCTCTTTCCATGACGTTGGGACTGTGGGCACTTTCCCACTGTAATGCAATGTGAAAGCACTCACACCTTTCCTGCACATGCTGGGAAGTGGTGCCTACTTGATTGGTTTAGTTGTTTTACCCGTGAGTGCCTTGTACAAAATTACACCACATGCCCAGGGCAGGCACTGGCAGATGGTGGGACGCAGCACTGATTGTGCCACCCACCAGAAGAGCCTTTCAAATATGTATCAAGCCTGCCATTGCAGGCCTGCAGGTGCACAGTCATGCCTATTCTCAGGATGGCATTTTTGACGTATTAGCCAACAATGAGTGGGACTATCAGTAAAGCACCCCGAGGGTAAGCCCTGAGGGGTGGAGCAAGTGGTTGGCGAAAGGCAGGGCAGGTACACATGAGTGTTCCCGTCTCAGGTAGTGAGGAACCCCCATATGAATTTTTCGTACGTTGGAGCTTAGCTCATCCCATAGGACAGAGCATGAGTTTTGCGGATTCTCTTTTAGAGGTCTTAGGGCCATGGGCACTTTTCCACTGTCAATGAAGTGTGAAATTGTGCGTACCGTTTCTACACACATTAGGAGGTGCTACTTACCTTGTGCTTTTAAATATGTCTCATAATTGCAATGGCAGGCGTGTGTGTGTGTGTGTGTGCACTTGCGCCTATGATGTGTTTAAACATGTGTCAAAGCCTACCATTGCAGGCCTGTGTGTGTGCAATTGCACGTATGCTCAAGTTAACCTTTCTAAACCACTGGCCCATCCTGATGGAACCTTTCACTACCACTAGAATACGCCTGGTGTAAGGGGTGAAGCAAGCGGTAGGTGAAAGGCAGGGCAGGTACACATGTATGTTCCCTGCCCAGGTAGTGAAGAATACCCATGTATGTTCTCACTCCCTATGAGGTTTGCTCTTCCCATAGGTTAACATGGGGGAATGTTCGAAATTACTTCAAGCTGCAATAGTGGCTTACAGTGGAGCAGCCTCATAATGTTGCTTATCAATGGATTCACAATGACAAACCCTCTCCTGTGGTAAAGAGGGATTTATCATTGTTAACTTAGAAATGCCACTTCTAGAAAGTAGGCATTTCTTTGCTTTAACACTCTTTGTGTGCCTTTTAGTTTGACTCCAGTCCACAGTGCAGGATGGGGGAGCACATCTGTGCATTCCCCAGAGACAACTATAAACTTTGGGCATGCACCTGGAATAATGGACCTCTGCCATTTTACGGCCTGGCTGGATAGAATGCAGGAAGAGTTTTTGGCACCTGGAACTGCGTGGTGCGCACTGCTAGAGGAATCTGTTGTGCACAAGGAGGATTACTGCCATTGGATGGGACCGTGCACCCTTCATGAATAGTTGCTGGCCTGAGCTGACAATCTACTGCTGTGTGGCACCCTGAAGTGTGCTCTCCAGGGGCTTGTTGTCTTGCCCCCTGTTCTCTGGTGGAGATCTCGGGGACATCAAAGACCTCCTGCCAGGGACCCACACAATCTGCATGTGACACCTGCACAGCTGTTCCCTCTTAAGGGGCAACATCTACTGCTGGATCCCAACTGATAGTGAGGTATGAGTGTGTAACCAAGAATTGTGCCTGGGGAATTGATTTCCTTGTGCGGAGCTCTAAAAAGTATTGCCCGAATCTAAGGAGTGTGGCCCTGCATCGTGGGGCCTCAATGTGCATAAGCTTTTTGTTTTGTTGGTGGCTAGCGAATTTACTGGTTTACAGGAACCCACATGGTCCACTTCATTCATCGTGCTGCATCTCTCTCATGCGACACACCGACAGCATGCTCATTGCGTGTGTTGTTAGATTCATAGGTTGTGACCCTCGGAGGTGTGGACATACCCATAGTAGTGACTCATTCCACCTCGTGCTGCACTGCTGAACATGTGCCTGTTTGTGTGACCAGAATTGTCTGGTGCGACTCAGAACAATGCGCACCAGACGTGGTGCCTCATTTCCAGGAAGGTACAGAATTTGCAACTCTTCGTTGTGTGTGACCAGAATTGTCTGGTGTGGGGCAAAACAATGTGCACCAGATGTTGTGCCTCATTTCCAGGGAGGTACGGACTTTGCAACTCTTCATTGTGTGTGACCGGAATTGAATGGTGTGACTCAGAACAACGAGCACCAGATGTGCCTCATTCCCAAAGAGTTATGAAATTTGCGACTCTTCGTTCATGTAACTGGAATTGTCTCTCGTGACTCGTACCAACACACACCGGACATTGTGCCTCATTGCCAGGGAGGTTCAGAGCAGCGGATTTGTGTTCTGTGGTGCCTGGTTTGCCCAGGGGCTGCTTTGATCGAGGTGTGTCTGACGGGGTGCCTCTTTCTTCCGAGAGGCTCCCTGCTTCATCCATCCATTCAATCTTTATTTCTTTTGTGCCCTCAGTGCAGCAGACCAACTGCCCTCTCCTCACCCTGCACGACAACTTTGTGCTACCAGGTAGTACTGCCCAGGCCGGGGGTGGTGAGAGTGACTGACTGTGCTAAAGAACGCTTCCGAGTGGGATCAGAAGCGTGACCACCCCAAGTTTTCGCAGAACTTTGCTGCTGCCGGAAGGCACCGTGTGGAATCCCTTCAGAGAACAACTGTCCCCTCAGCTTGCTTCAACTCCACATACCATGGGCTAACTTCCCGAGTATCGGCCAAACCCCCATTAGTTGACAACCGCCTAATTAGCCCTGCTATCTGCCTCCACCTTTTTCTGTGGGACCCTGATTACGTGTAACTCTGGCTGCGTTGGCCTAGGATCCAGGGGAAGGTTTTCTTTATATCCAGAGCCCTTGGGTGTAGGTTAGTCAGGGTAAGCTGACTGGTGGATGAGGGCTTGAGCCACAGGGTCTGCATGTGCATTATCAAATGACCTGCTGGATATCAGTGTGTCCGTGTTTGTGTGTGTGAGTGAGCCCCATACGGGCCTGCCTCATATTCATGGCACCATGAATCAGTGCTGAGTTTGTTGGAGTGACTGGCAGTAATTACCTACACCGCACGTCAGTGTTGCTTTACACATTAATTCCTTGTCAAAATACTATTGCTTTTGCCATTGGTTTTTACTCAGCAGCCTTGACCTACGGTGATGCTTAAAAGTGTTGTAATTATCTGTATGTACACATTTCTGATATTGTTGTGATCTGGAGTGCTCCTATAACTGTGTGGTATTGAATTATATTAATTGCCGGGGTAGGGTTCAGTCTGACAACATTTCTCGTCGCATTAGGGCGCTGGGTAGTAAAGTAGGAGCTTTCCCAAGTGTGCATATTTCTGATGTCATTTTAACACAGTTAGGCCTAGTACTGCTAGTAATATTTCCTAATGTAATGTATGCCCCGTAATACATAATGTTCATGTGTTAAATAATGTGTGTTGAATACAAACTTCATTTACATACACCACGCAGGAAGTCTCTTTTGTGATGTTCAGTGTATCTTTTGTTTGAGAGTGCTGTGCCAATAATTTACACATTGCCTCTGTGTAAGCCTGGCTGCTCAGTGCCAAGCTATCCAAGAGTGAGCATAGGTTATACTGTGAGTGTAAACACCTACCCCTGACGGGAGTAGTAGGTTCTGGCTAGGGCCTCAACTAAGCCAACCAAAACATGCCAGTTCCAACAGGAGGTTACTCAGTTGAACTTGCATTTTGTTTTTTCTTACCACCAGAGTGACATCTGTATTGTACGGAGTCCTTATATAATGTAACTGGTTTGATTGTAAAGCTCTCTGACACCTTTAGGTAAAGTCTATATATAAAAAGGCATAAATATTGTTGCAAATGCACAAAATTACATTGCACCCTGCTTGATAGTTGAATACATGGCAATAAATGGTTTAAGTTTCATGGTATTCACACCAATGTTTCCATCAACTTATTTCTGCTTTTTGTGTGTGTTTGGAGTGGGGGGAGGGGGGTCATCTGGAGGTTTACTACAATCATCTGCCATTTCCCTGGCCTGTGCTTTTCTGTCGTCGACGTTGTCACAAGAAGCTTCTTTAGCTGCATCGCCCCCAAACAAGTTGGAGATGGCTGGCATTCTCCCTCCCCCAACCAGGAGAATAATGGATGCTCATACACATCCACACTCTTCCTCCAATTCTGAAGGTGGGAAAATGCCGAAGCTACAGTGTTATACAAATTGCATTAAGCGTTGTGGGATGTATACTGAAGAAATGCAGCCTTTTGATTAGGACACTTTATACAGCAATTGTAAAATTGTATATTTTTAATATTGGGGAATACTAAGGTTTGAGCCGCATCGACATCGATGCATGTCTAAACCGCCACCAAATTTGCTTTGTGCAAAACTTATTTTTCTGTTTTTACAAGCAGGACTGACACAACACAAAAGCAAGTAAAAAGTCCGAAATATTTTGGCTTCTCATACCTAACATGGGGAAACTTGGGATGTTTGCACATAACCAACTTTTGTTCTCGGTGGCAATATCACATTGATTGTCACATAGACAGGAATCATTGTGTGTATATATATATATATATTCACTGAAAAAACCATAGGTTTCAGGGGCGTCATAGTTAGCTGGACATTTCCCTCGTACAAAACCCTAGAAATTCCCCTGTTATAGTTAGTTCAGCTAACTATAACTCGCGCCCCCGCAATGCACTGCTGATGACGTCACATATTACATCACACATGACATGATCAGTGACATCACTGATGACATCACTGATAACATCTCAAATGACATCACTGATGACATCATCCAGTGAATGTGTGTTTTTCTGAAAAGTTTAAATATGTTTTATATATTTATAGTGAAAGGCCTATGGAAGAATGAGTGGGTGTATAAGTGTGTGAATGGATGATTTTCTAGGTGCGTAACTGACTCTATAAGTGAGTCATTAAATGTATCTTACTGCAGACTAGTGACTAAACTGTGTGAATGTCTGTATGTGTCTGTGTGTTGGTGTATAAGTGGCTGCATGGTTTTGTGAATAGCTATATGAGTGTCTATATGGGGTATTGATTGGTTGTCTGAGTATCTGTATGGGTGCCTGAGTGTTTGTGTGGGTAGGGTGTGTGTGACTCTGTGCATAGATGCGTGAGTGGGTGATTCTATGGGTGCATGGTTTTAACAGTGCAACTGTGATGGACTGTATGGTTGGGTGAGTGTATGTATGGGTGTGTTAGGGATTGAATGTATATCTCAGTGGTACATGTGTGACTAACTACATATGTGAAAGGCAGTGTATATGTGTGTAAGAGTATATAACTATCTATATGTGAGAGTGTGTGATTGCGGGAGTGGCTGTATGGATGAGTGTGTGCTTGTATTAGTAATTGTATAAGAGTGTCAGAATTTGTTAGTATTTTTATGAGTAAGTGAACTTGAGTGTGTTTAACTGTATAGGTGAGTAAATTGGACTGTGTTTAATTATTTGCACAACTGACTAGGTGTGTCAGTACCTCAATGGATGATTGGCGGTGTCTGAGTCTATATAGGTGTATAAATGCATATGATAGTCTTGCACGGAGTGACTGTAAGTATGAGTGACTGTACAGGTGAGTGAGTGGAGGTGTATGTAGACCTAAGAGTCAATGAGTGGGTATGTAGTTATTGGTATTGGAGTATCTATGGTTTTCAAAATGGCCGTCTGAAATTTTGAGTCGGTGTATCAAAGGTTATATTAGGGTGTGAGAAGATGCACTAATTTATCACATGGATGACGTCATCAGTGATGTCATCAGTGATGTCATTTGAGATGTCATGAGTGATGTCATCAGTGATGTCACTGACCATGTCATGAGTGATGTAATATGTGACGTCATCAGCAGTGCATTGCGGGGGCGCGAGTTCTAGTTAGCTGAACTAACTATAACAGGGGAATTTCTAGGGTTTTGTACGAGGGAAATGTCCAGCTAACTATGACGCCCCTGAAACCTATGGTTTTTTCAGTGAATATATATATATTTTTTCATCAGGAAACAAAAACACGTACTCCTCTGCCCATGCAAGCAGGCCCAACCAGCCGGGAACCAGTAATAATCCTTTATTCAGGATAGGTCCGGTGTGTACATCCGTGTGCTCTTTTAAATGTGGCTTCAAAGATACTGACAAGCTGTGCTATTCAAGCATTCTGTATAAAGAAAGCAGTGGGTCTGATGAATCAGCATTTTATGCAGTTGTTAATGCATTATCAAAATCTTTTTTTTTTTCAGGATCACAAGCTTGTTTCTTCACACTGGATTCACTTTACTTATTGTGAGGACCACAACTACCATAGTCCTTTGCAATTGTCTCTATACAACGTTCACATCCTTCAGTGCTGTGTGTTCGATTCATTAGTCTCTTTTAAAATTACATGTACCACCATACCCATATCGTGCCTTTCAAAGATAAAATACCATTTACGGCCGAGTCATGTGGCATCAATGTAAAATTAGACATCAAGTCACTCTTGTGGGTGGTAAAGGACTTGCCTGTATTTAGTTCCATCTGCATGACGTGCAAGTGCTAAATACCCCTACAAACCCGGACTGTTCAAGGAAGTTTACCAAATAGGGGCGGTCTCTCAATGGTGGCCCTGCCAGCCTTACTCCGTGTCCATCCTTGGGTTCAGCCGGTGGGCATCCCATTTGAACATATTCCATGACCAAGGCAAAGTAAGGGACGCCCACTCCCATATATTTCACCAGAAAAAAAGATGTACTCCTCGGTCCGTGCAAGCAAGCCCAACCAGTCGTACACCAGTGATAATCCTATATTCAGGCAAGGTCCTTGGCATAACGCCTTTCAACTCCTGCGAGTCTTAATATATATATATCCGCTACTTTCCTTAGTTTCATCAAGTCCGCCCGCTTCTGGTGCCGGTCCCCAACAGTACAGACACGGACCGCGGTTTTTATTTACAAATCTCGCGTGCTAGTCGCCATAATGTTTCGGCTCCACCTGAGCCTTGTTCACATATATATATATTCACTGAAAAAACCATAGGTTTCACACATGTTATAGTTAGCGGAAATTTTACTGATAAAAAACCAATGAAATTCCCCCGTTATAGTTAGTGCAGGCAACTATAACTCACGCGACCGCAATCCTCTGCTGATGCTAATACTGTATTTAGACACTTATTTGCCCATGTCTTCTTCCATACATTTTTAGCTATACATATATTGCAAATATTTTTTTTTCATAAAGACACATATGTCATCAGCAGAAGATTGTGGTCGCGTGAGTTATAGTTGCCTGCACTAACTATAACGGGGGAATTTCATTGTTTTTTTATCAGTAAAATTTCCGCTAACTTTAACATGTGTGAAACCTATTCTTTTTTCAGTGAATTTGCAAGGTTTTTTAAATGCTAATTCCTAACTATAACTTGTGTGAAACCTATGGTTTTTTCAGTGAATTTGTACGGTTTTTTAAATGCTAAGTTACTTTACGCCATTCGTGGCGTGCGCGCCCACTTAACGCACTTCGTTCCGTGCGCGCACGGTGCGCTTCGCGCACCGTGCGCGCACAGTGAGCACGCGGTGCGCTTCGTGCACCGCGCGCCCACTTTACGCAGTTAGTGCCGTGCACGCACGGTGGGCACGCGGTGCGCTACGCGCACCGCGTACCCACGTTACGCTAGATGGGCCATGTACGCACGATGCGCTTCGCGCACCGTGCGCACATGGAGGACATATGATGCACTTCGTTTTGAAAGGTAATATTTTAATTTTTCGTATATTTTATAAGCCATGCACAAATGGTGCACTTCGGGCACCATTTGCACACGGGGTGGAGAGAGTGTGGATAATTTTTTTTTTTATTATTTTTTTTTTTAATATTTTAGTTTATCTCAGCAAATGGCGGCCGCCGCTTCCTGGTTTCGGCCGATTCGAATGTTTACTAAGATCTAAGAGCCAATCAGAATCGCGCTCGCGCACGCCACCGTACGCGTACGGTAAGCGTACCGTAAGCGCACCGTAAGCTGGCTCAGATATATATATTGATTTAAAGGCTATTTTCTCAGAATCTACTGAACAGATTTACACCAAACCTACAAAAGGCACTTCTTTGACCGGAGGACTACCTCTCTGCCAAATTTCTAGTAATTCTGTTCAGCCGTTCGGGCTCTAGCCCTGTCTAAAGGTCCTATGGAAAAATGCATGGGAAAAACGCGTTTTGGGACCCCCCTTTTATCTCAGCCCCCGCTTGACGAATCCCCCCGAGACTTTCAGGGTAGGAGCGGAGCGTAGCGCCCCACCTATTGTGAAAAATTTGCGAGGATTCGTCGACCGGCGCCAAAGTTATTCAAAATAGAATGTTGCGGATTTCCTATGGAAACGTGGTCCTAACTATAACTACCTACTGGCGACCGCCAGTAGGTAATATATATATATATATATATATATATACATATATATATGTTATCTACTGGCGGTCGCCAGTAGATAGTTATAGTTAGGACCGTGTCTCCATAGGAAATCTGAAAATTCTATTTTGAATAACTTTGGCGCCGGTTGACGGATCCTCGCGAAATTTTCAAAACTAATGGGGTGCTCCGCTCAGCTCCTACCCTGGAAGTCTCTGGGTGATTCGTCAAGCGGGGGCTGAGAAAAAAGGGTGGTCCCAAAACGCGTTTTCCCCATGCATTTTCCCATTGGACCTTTAGTCGAAGGTACAGCCCGAACGGCTGAACAGAATTACTTGAAATTTGGCAAAGAAGTAGTCCTCAGGTCAGGCATGTGCCTTTTGCATATATGGTGTCAATCTGTTCAATAGTTCCTGAGAAAATTGCAGTTAAAAGTACATAAATATCTATAAGCGCGCACCGTGCGCGCACCTTAACGTGCGCGAGCGTAATTGTGATTGGTGGTTACATGTCAGTCAACATTCGAATCGGTCGAAATCAGGAAGTGTTGTCCGCCATTTTGTGTGTGACAGTGAAAAAGAAAGGTGGAGAACGTGAAAAGGGGGCAGGGTACAGAGTTCCTGACCCCCTAGCTTTTGTCAGAGGGCCCCTGAAGGACCCCGAAGGGTGAAAAAAACATTTTTTAAATCGCGAAGTGCGCGCACCGTGCGCGCACGGCGGGAAAAAATCATTAAAAAAATAGAATTAAAAATCAAATTTAAGTGTTTAGATGTTAGGTGGCTCTGAAAGGAGCTGTTGTGTTAATTGAGGAACAGAGGAACAAAAAAATGAAAAAAATTATGGGGTGCCGCACATGTACTGTTGTATCTTGCTCTCTATTAGGGGAATGCTGGTGTCACCATAAGAGAGAAGAGCATTGCACGCATTGCACCGTATATACACCCTCTTGAACAGAGGGTGTATATCCAGAGGAACAGAAGCAGGTGAAACTGCCACCGCAGATGAAGTGCTCGGCTGAGCTGCCGATGATGTGCTTGGCTGAGCTGCTGCGGATGTGCTCAGCTGAGCTGCTGGAGGGTTGTCTCTAGTAGCTTGAGCAAACGCCACAGGATGTACTCCTTTAACGTGCCTGATCATAGTGAAAATACTATAAGAGTATTTCTTTTTAGGATCTCCTCTTGATAAGACAACACCACAAATAGTGCAGGTGACTTTTGGAGCATTCACCTTCTTCTGCCCCACTGGAAATGTAAATAATTGCCATATAAAAGAGTCTTTCTGTTTCCTCTGTCTCACAATGGTCTCCTGCTCACTCCCAGAAGATGACTGCTGCTCTGCCATTCTCAAGTACTGGAGTACTGGAAAAGCTGCTCAGCTCCTTCTCCCAGGGAATCAGAAGAAATAATGAGGGGAGTGGGTGTGGTGTTGGAAGTTTCTGGAACTGAAACTACTATAAACCATTGAAAAGTGTTGTTTCTTAATTACATGATCTGAAACTATTATAAACCAATGAAAAGTGTTGTTTCTAAATCAAATGACTTGCCGTGCGCGCACCGTGCGCGCACGGAGCACGCACGCATTCGCGCACGGAGCACGCGTGTACGGAGCACGCGCGTATGGAGCACACGCGCATGCGCGTACGGAGCACACACGACGTACGCATGCGCGCGTGGAGCACGTACGCATGCACACACGGAGCACGTACGCATGCATGCACCGTGCTTGCACCGTGCGCGCACGGTCAAAAACCCCCCCAAATTTTTTTTTTTAAAGTGTTTATAAGTTTATAGAAGATATTAACTATGCTGTTCAACTTTATCCAAATAAAAAAAAAAGAGCTGAGCCATTCCATATTACAGGATAAAGTCAATCTATAACTATATACATAGGTAACTTATTGTAAAATAAATATTTAAAAAATATAATAATACATTCATAAATTAGTATTTAAAAAACCTTACAAACTCACTTAAAAAACCATAGGTTTCACACACGTTATAGTTAGGAATTAGCATTTAAAAAACCTTGCAAATTCACTGAAAAAACCATAGGTTTCACACACGTTATAGTTAGGAATTAGCATTTAAAAAACCATGCAAATTTACTGAAAAAACCATAGGTTTCACACATGTTATAGTTAGCTGGACATTTCACTCGTACAAAACCATTGAAATTCCCCCATTATAGTTCAGCTAACTATAACTCGCGCGCCCGCAATCCACTGCTGATGACGTCACATATTACATCACTCATGACATGGTCAGTGACATCACTCATGACATCACTGATGACATCTCAAATGACATCACTGATGACATCACTGATTACGTCATCCATGTGATAAATTACCACATCTTCTCACACCCTAATATAACCTTTGATACACCGACTCAAAATTTCAGAGTTTCATTCTCAAAACCATACATACTCCAATACCAATAACTACATACCCACACTCACACCTAGTCAGTCATGCAAATAATCACACTCCCATTTACTCACCTATACGGTTATACACACTCAAGTTCACTTACTCATAAAAAAAGTACCACATTCTTACGCTCTTATAGAATCATTGATACAAGCACACACTCATCCATACAGTCACTCTCACAATCACACACTCTCACATCTACCCACTTATATACTCTTACACGCATATATACTGCCTTTAACATATTTAGTTAGTCACAAATGTACCACTGAGACATACATTCAATCCCTAACACACCCATACATACACTCACTCAACCATACAGTCCATCACAGATGCACTCTTAAAACCATGCACCCATAGAATCACCCACTCACAAGTCTATGCATAGAGTCACACACACCCTACCCACACAAACACTCAGGAACCCATACAGATACTGAGACAACCAATCAATAACCCATATAGACACTCATATAGCTATTCACAAAACCATGCAGTCACTTATACACCAACACACAGACACATACAGACATTCACACAGTTTAGTCACTAGTCTGCAGTAAGATACATTTAATGACTCACTTATAGAGTCAGTTACGCACCTAGAAAATCACCCATTCACACACTTGTACACCCACTCATTCTTCAACAGACCTTTCCCTATATATATTAAACATATTAAAATTGTTCAGAAACACATACTCAATGGATTATGTCATTTGAGATGTCATCACTGATGTCATGATGAATGGAAGAGCGCATCTATTCAAGATGAAAGTATGGACCTCATCTCCCATAAGGCAACGTTTTGCCTCATTCAGAGCAGCCAATCACTGGCACACGATAGAGCCAAATAGGAAGGTGGGGCCTGACATGCGCTTTTAGACTGACAAACCGCCGAAGAAGGGATTTGCCCGAAACATGTCCGGAATACAGTCTGATGCTACATTAACTGTCGAGTGCAACTGTTTTTATCGTATAAAGCTGTGGGGAAAGCGCATCTGTGTTCGAGTGCATCTCGTTTTGGACTTCCCATGTTTATGAATCTATGAGCGGCCGTCCTGCCGCTGAGTTTGCACCGCCTCAGAAGCAGGGGACCACGGAGCCATGAGCACGGAGCTCCGATTGTGGGGCACAGATGATGTATTTTAAACAGCTGCACTTCTCAGGGCTCATGAAGAGCTTACAGCATGAATGGAAGAGCGCATCTATTCAAGATGAAAGTACGGACCTCATCTCCCATAAGGCAACGTTTTGCCTCATTCAGAGCAGCCAATCACTGGCACACGATAGAGCCAAATAGGAAGATGCCTGACATGCGCTTTTAGACTGACAAACCGCCGAAGACGGGATTTGCCCGAAACATGTCCGGAATACAGTCTGATGCTACATTAACTGTCGAGTGCAACTGTTTTTAGCGAATAAAGCTGTGGGGAAAGCGCATCTGTGTTCGAGTGCATCTCGTTTTGGACTTCCTATGTTTATGAATCTATGAGCGGCCGTACTGCCGCTGAGTTTGCACCGCCTCAGAAGCAGGGGACCACGGAGCCATGAGCACGGAGCTCCGATTGTGGGGCACAGATGATGTATTTTAAACAGCTGCACTTCTCAGGGCTCATGAAGAGCTTACAGCATGAATGGAAGAGCGCATCTATTCAAGATGAAAGTACGGACCTCATCTCCCATAAGGCAACGTTTTGCCTCATTCAGAGCAGCCAATCACTGGCACACGATAGAGCCAAATAGGAAGGTGGGGCCTGACATGTGGTTTTAGACTGACAAACCGCCAAAGAAGGGATTTGCCCGAAACATGTCCGGAATACAGTCTGATGCTACATTAACTGTCGAGTGCAACTGTTTTTATGGAATAAAGCTGTGGGGAAAGCGCATCTGTGTTCGAGTGCATCTCGTTTTGGACTTCCCATGTTTATGAATCTATGAGCGGCCGTCCTGCCGCTGAGTTTGCACCGCCTCAGAAGCAGGGGACCACAGAGCCATGAGCACGGAGCTCCGATTGTGGGGCACAGATGATGTATTTTAAACAGCTGCACTTCTCAGGGCTCATGAAGAGCTTACAGCATGAATGGAAGAGTGCATCTATTCAAGATGAAAGTACGGACCTCATCTCCCATAAGGCAACGTTTTGCCTCATTCAGAGCATCCAATCACTGGCACACGATAGAGCCAAATAGGAAGGTGGGGCCTGACATGCGCTTTTAGACTGACAAACCGCCGAAGAAGGGATTTGCCGGAAACATGTCCGGAATACAGTCTGATGCTACATTAACTGTCGAGTGCAACTGTTTTTATCGAATAAAGCTGTGGGGAAAGCGCATCTGTGTTCGAGTGCATCTCGTTTTGGACTTCCCATGTTTATGAATCTATGAGCGGCCGTCCTGCCGCTGAGTTTGCACCGCCTCAGAAGCAGGGGACCACGGAGCCATGAGCACGGAGCTACGATTGTGGGGCACAGATGATGTATTTTAAACAGCTGCACTTCTCAGGGCTCATGAAGAGCTTACAGCATGAATGGAAGAGCGCGGATCACTGACATAATATCGATTACCAAAATATCGAGTACTTAAAATATCGTTGCCAAATTATCGACTACAATATTATCGACTCACCATACTTATTTAAGAAAATACTAAAATATCGAGTACACAATATCGTCTTTACAAATTATCGTATATGATTATATCGAAGTTAAAAATATAGTTAACAACATTATCGTCTACTCTTAAATTACTATGTAAATGTTAAAATTATCGAAAACAAAAATATAGACAACCAAAATATAGTTAATTTCGCTATATCGACTATCTAAAAAAATATTTAGATAATATACTTTAAGCCCAACACATACATTAACATTGTAATACATAATAAAACAGGATCACTGACATAATATCGATTACCAAAATATCGAGTACTTAAAATATCGTTGCCAAATTATCGACTACAATATTATCGACTCACCATACTTATTTAAGAAAATACTAAAATATCGAGTACACAATATCGTCTTTACAAATTATCGTATATGATTATATCGAAGTTAAAAATATAGTTAACAACATTATCGTCTACTCTTAAATTACTATGTAAATGTTAAAATTATCGAAAACAAAAATATAGACAACCAAAATATAGTTAATTTCGCTATATCGACTATCTAAAAAAATATTTAGATAATATACTTTAAGCCCAACACATACATTAACATTGTAATACATAATAAAACACCTAAATAACATTAAAATTTTCCTTCTAACATATACATTTAAAAATAAACATTCCATAAACAATATGAATACATTTCACGACATAAATAATTTTATAATTATTATACATCCATTAAACCAAATTTAAAAATATATTTAAAGCATGTAATAATACAAATAAACAATTACTTACTACTAATAGTTGCTAATTAGCGTTTTCCTTACAAGGAAACAAACAGCCAGTAGATAAAATAAAAATTCACGTGGACCAATGAGATGCTCACATTTCAAATTAAACCAATGAAATGAAGCAACTAATTAATTGCACACTATAAAACCACTACATTTCAACATCTCTTTCACACTACAAACTGAAAAGAAGAAATAAGACGAAACTCTACTCAACTATTTCCTGAAAGAAGAATTACAATCCTAAAGAAAATTTAACAACTACAGAAAGTAAGTTTTACTCTATTTATAAAGCAACGAATCTACAATTCTACAGCTGAAACTATTTCTATTAATGAATGTACTACACTTGATTTAATTACATTCATTTCTCCTCTATAGATACCTCCTAAAATTACCGAAATATTTTGGACACCCCCACAACTCTAATATTAATCAATGTAAGTATTGTTTTACTTTTTCCTACCGACCTACAACTATTAATTACAAAAAATTATTCTAAAAAATATTTTTTCCTTATTTCTCGCCTCTACAGAAAACCACTGAACCATCCAAAACTACCTTCTACGCAATCACCTACTGGACCAAACACATAAGTAAGTATATAAACCTCAATCATTAAACAGCCTAAAATACGCATCCAGAATGTTACTTTCCCCCTTAAAACAGTAGCACATTCAAAATAATGTATCCAACTATTAACAATATTTTTTTTTCTTATCAACAGATAATCTATCTCCAAGATTAAACTGAAAGCTTGAAGTCAGCTAATTAACATCTTTCAACACATCAAATTAAACATTGTAAGTATATTCACTAAAATGTAAATATATTTAAAATATCTATAACATTGTTTATATTTACAAAATATTTTTTCATCTCCCCTAGCATAATACAGAACAACATGACTGAAGGTGCAGAATTTATAACATCTCAAAAAAATAAAATGTTGTTATGTTATATGGGTTATGTATATACACAAGAAAAACAAAGTGGTCTGAAAATGTTTTGGAAATGTAGCAAATACTACTCAAACAAATGCTATGGTAGAGCTATTACAAAAGAAATCACTGTTCTTTCTGTAAAAGAACATAATCACCCCCCCAATATTACAGAGATAGAAGTTAGAAATGCTCTTGAAAACATTAAAGAAGCAAGTACTAGCACTGATAAACCCACCACCCAAATACTCAAAGAACAATTAATTAAAATACCACACCATGCATCAGCACAATTACCCCCAATTGATTGTTTAAAAAGAACTATAGCTAGAAAAAAAAAACTAACTACCAAAACTTTACCTACCCCTAAAACATTTGAGACAGTAATTATTCCCCCAGAATTAAGCATAACTCACAGTAATGAACCATTTATTTTTTTTGACAACAAATCTCCTGATAAAAGAATAATTATGTTTGCTACTGCAAACAATTTAGTGAAATTACAACAATGTGACACTTGGATGATGGATGGAACTTTTAAAGTTTGTCCAAAACCATTTTACCAGCTGTACACAGTGCATGGATTGTACCACCATTCTAACATTCCATTCATCTATGCCCTCTTACCAAATAAACAGCAAACAACATACATAGAAATATTAACCAAAATTCAAGAAGAAACCAATAATTATTTCCCACAAAAAATAATTATTGATTTCGAATTAGCCATGATCAATTCAATACTAAAAAATTATCCACACACAGCAATCCAAGGTTGCTATTATCATTTTAACCAGAGTCTATGGAGACATCTGCAAAAGTCCACCCTAAGTGTACAATATGCTACAGATAGTACTTTTGCCTACCAGGTTAAAAAACTAATAGCACTAGCATACGTACCTGTAACAGATGTAGCAGAACACTATAATATTCTCATTGAAAGTCCCTATTACAAAAAGAACGAAGACAAATTAAGCCAACTTCTAGACTACTTTGAGGACACCTGGGTGGGAAGATTACATAGATCAGGACATAGAAGACAACCAAAGTTCCACATTCCTTGGTGGAATGTATACCTGAGTACCTTAAATAAACAATCCAAAACAAACAATAGTGTTGAAGGATGGCATAATGCCTTCCAAGCAACTACAAGCAGAGGGAAACCTACCCTACAAAAACTGCTGGAATCTCTACAAAAAGAACAAAGCTACCAAGAATTACGGATGCAACAATCTGTGACTCAAATAGGTCCTAAATTAACAAAACAAACCAAACAAATGTTTGATCTACTACAAAGTCAAGTAAACCTATACCCATCAACAAGTGGACTAGACTACCTATCACTAATAGCCAAAAGCATTTTATAATTAACATACACACAGCTAATAAATGAAATAGGTCAATACAATAAACTATTGCAATCATAAATTAATACTATTTTTTCAGAAATAATATATAATTGTCAGAAACATTTCATTTTCTTAGAAGAAATATATATGTACAATTAAATATTAATTCTGTAAATGTAATATATATAACAATAAACTATAATAACATTTCCCACCCAAATGTTCACAAAATATAACTTACCATTGATGTACCCATACAAGATGAATTCCACCAAGTAAAAAGAAAAAATAAACACATCCAATGTAAATCCATCCTCGGCCAATCCAAAAACGTGAAACATTCAAAAATCCGAAAAAAAGGTCAAAATTGTAACAAACGCTCCAGGAAATCCGGGTTAAAAAAAACAGTGTGATAACTTTATTTGTTCCATTAACTAAAACACACTTTAAAAAAAAAAAAAAAAACGTCTCTCTTTTCATCATAATATCCAAACCCTCAAAAACCCGAAAACAATTTAAAAATCAAAATAAACGCTCCATGAAATCCCGTAAAAACTTAAAAAGTGTGTTAACAATATTAATTAAATCAAGTAACACACGCTTTAAAAAAAAAAAAACGCGTGTTGGTCTTCGAAAAACACATCGATCAACATTTACCTGAAAAACAGAAGAAAACATACCCACCCACACAATCACACCCAAATACATTTAATAAATACAATTACATCATTTAAAAACAACACATATTTAATCACAATATTTACTTCGAAAACTACGTCACTACCAGTAAACAAACAGACGTAACTAAATCATTACTAACACGTCAAAAACACCCAAAACATTTTAAATTATCTATCAATACACTATAAACATCCTAACTACCCTAAACATAAGTATTTAATAACACTTAATACTTAAAACACCCCTTACCTTGCTCAACGCGAAGCAGCTTCCAACCGCGAGCTTCCTCATTCCAAAATGACCCAAAATAACATGAACAGGTTACAAAATAATCCCATTCAAATGAAAATCCCTGCTTAAATCAGTGTAAATAAATTGAACACATTATAATCATATAAAAATATCACATAAATGTATCAAAATTTTTTGAAAATTATTTTCTAATAAATAATACCTTTAAAAATTATATTCATAATAATTATAAAAACATTATTATTATGATTATAATACAGTAATTTATTTTCACAACTGTACAAACACTAAGAAAATGTTTATATTATTTAACATTTATTAACAAAATGTACATGTTACAAAAATTAGTTTTCATATAATTATAAAATATAAAAATTAATAATATTAACATTTCCTACAATAATATTATTATTAATCATTAAAAATACATTGCATAAAAACATAATTTTTATCATGTACTAATTATGTACAACAACAAAATCAAAATGAAACAATAATCTTCAGAAATTAAATATGCAATGATATTTTTTATGTATATAGCCAACCAAAACATTATTATATGAATACTGTAAGAATGTTTTTTTGCTAACAATGTTAAAAAGTAATAAATGTTATGTATGTTTTTTTGTTATTATCAATACTTCTGTTATGAAATGTAATAATATGAATACATTTTATTTTAATTTAAACATTTGAAAAAGACACAAATGAAAGCATATTTCCTGTATCTCTACTAATGTATACTCCATTCTGTAAATAAAAAAAAAAATCATCTGACTAGTTTCTTTAAAAAAAATAAAGATTATATAAAAAGATAAAATGTGTAATTGGATTTCCTAATTTATAACTCTCACATATATAATGTAGCTAATTTTTTTTTTTTTAAATGTAAAAATCACATTTTTTATCCTCAATTACATCCAAAAGCATACTTCATTAACACAATACATATACATTCAGCACACTAACCCTATACAAATTACTATTCCCATTTCACTTACATTAAAGTCAGGAAAACTGCTGGACACTAACCCTATATAATTTACTATTCCCACTCCAGTTAACATAAACTCAATAAAAGTGCTGGACAGTAACCCTATATAATTTACTATTCCCACTCCAGTTAACATAAAGTCAGGAAAGGTGCTGGACACTATCCCTAAATAATTTAATATTCCCACTCCAGATATCATAAACTCAGAGAAGATGCTGGACACTAACTGTATATAATTTACTATTCCCACTCCAGTTAACATTAAGTCAGGAAAGGTGCTGGACAGTAACCCTATATAATTTACTATTCCCACTGCAGTTAACATAAACTCATGAAAGGTGTTGGACAGTAGCCCTATATAATTTACTAATCCCACTCCAGTTAACATAAACTCAAGAAAGGTGCTGGACAATAACCCTATATAATTTACTATTCCCACTCCAGTTAACATAAATTCAGGAAATGTGCTGGACAGTGACCCTATATAATTTACTATTCCCACTCCAGTTAACATAAATTCAAGAAAGGTGCTGGACAGTAACCGTATATAATTTAATATTCCCACTCCAGTTAACATAAAGTCAGGAAAGGTGCTGGACAGTAACCCTATATAATTTACTATTCCCACTCCAGTTAACATAAACTGAAGAAAGGTGCTGGACAGTAGCCCTATATAATTTACTATTCCCACTCCAGTTAACATAAACTCAAGAAAGGTGCTGGACAGTAACCCTATATAATTTACTATTCCCACTCCAGTTAACATAAAGTCCGGAAAGGTGCTGGACACTAACCCTAAATAATTTAATATTCCCACTCCAGATATCATAAACTCAGGGAAGATGCTGGACAGTAACTGTATATAATTTACTATTCCCACTCCAGTTAACATTAAGTCAGGACAAGTGCTGGACATTAACCCTATATAATTTACTATTCCCACTCCAGTTAACATAAACTCAAGAAAGGTGCTGGACAGTAACCCTATATAATTTACTATTCCCACTCCAGTTAACATAAACTCAAGAAAGGTGCTGGACAGTAACCCTATATAATTTACTATTCCCACTCCAGTTAACATAAAGTCAGGAAAGGTGCTGGACACTAACCCTAAATAATTTAATATTCCCACTCCAGATATCATAAACTCAGGGAAGATGCTGGACACTAACTGTATATAATTTACTATTCCCACTCCAGTTAACATTAAGTCAGGACAGTTGCTGGACATTAACCCTATATAATTTACTATTCCCACTCCAGTTAACATAAACTCAAGAAAGGTGCTGGACAGTAACCCTATATAATTTACTATTCCCACTCCAGTTAACATAAACTCAAGAAAGGTGCTGGACAGTAACCCTATATAATTTACTATTCCCACTCCAGTTAACATTAAGTCAGGAAAGGTGCTGGACATTAACCCTATATGATTTACTATTCCCACTCCAGTTAACATAAACTCAAGAAAGGTGCTGGACAGTAACCCTATATAATTTACTATTCCCACTCCAGTTAACATAAACTCAGGGAAGATGCTGGACACTAACTGTATATAATTTACTATTCCCACTCCAGCTAACATTAAGTCAGGACAGGTGCTGGACATTAACCCTATATAATTTACTATTCCCACTCCAGTTAACATAAACTCAAGAAAGGTGCTGGACAGTAACCCTATATAATTTACTATTCCCACTCCAGTTAACATAAACTCAAGAAAGGTGCTGGACAGTAACCCTATATAATTTACTATTCCCACTCCAGTTAACATTAAGTCAGGAAAGGTGCTGGACAGTAACCCTATATAATTTAGTATTCCCACTCCAGTTAACATAAAGTCAGGAAAGATGCTGGACACTAACCCTAAATAATTTAATATTCCCACTCCAGATATCATAAACTCAGGGAAGATGCTGGACACTAAGGTGCCGATCACGATCCGGCAAAAACCGGGTACGAACCGTCGGACGGAGCATATTCTCCGTCCGACGCGTACCCGGTCGTCAAAATATACAAACATGGAATTACGATTCGCACGGGTACACCATTACCGTACGAATCGTAAAAAAGACCGACCGAACAAAAAACACCTACCAATGCGATCCGGGAAAGCGCCGACCTGACGTCGGGACGCACGCAGCCAGCCATTCACGACCCAGGAATCACGATTCGCACCGACGTCACCCCGCACGGTGAATATTTTGCGGCAGCCAAAAACTGCCGGGAAATCAGGACGACGCGAACAAGGACCACCAGTACGCGACGGACAGACGGCGACGCGAACAAGGAGGACCAGTACGTGACGGACACACAGGACGACGCCACCAAGGAGGACCCGTACGCGACAGGACGACGCGATCAAGGAGGACCCGTACGCGACAGGACGACGCGAGCAAGGAGTACCAGTACGCGACGGACAGACATGGACCCGAACCTACGAGTCATCCCTGCCCTCATAGCAGTACACCTCCTCTACAGGTTACGACGCAGACGCCGCAGAAGGTCAGAATAACTAAGGGAGGGGGGAAAGTGGGGTGGGGTGGGGGTGGCACGACCAGGGCAGGCCACAAAACAACCACATGAGTGACACACTACACATGGCCTGGACATACCTGACTCCCATGCCCTGGTCACCACGAGGGGGTGGGGGCGTGTCCTGATAATCCAGCGACCGCCACAACGGAAGTCCGTCACCACGCGAACCGGCAACACAACCAGACAGGTACGTCCCGTACCCACGCCTGAAGAGCGTGGGTACGAGTCGGACCACGCCCACACACGTCACCCCAACAATGGCGGGACGGATCGCACCCACGTGGCAAAGGCCTGGGTACGGGCCGCACAAACATCACATAGCGTGGGGACGGATATGTACGGACCCTACCCCCACCCCGTATGCAAGGAGCGTACCCCCCAGCCCAACAGTGCAAGTACGACCCGTACCCCCACCCGCGGACGTACGGAGCGTACCCCCAGCCCAACAGTGTAAGTACGACCCGTACCCCCACCCGCGAATGCAAGGAGCGTACCCCCCTGCCCAACAGTGTAAGTACGACCCGTACCCCCACCCGCGGACGTACGGAGCGTACCCCCAGCCCAACAGTGTAAGTACGACCCGTACCCCCACCCGCGAATGCAAGGAGCGTACCCCCCTGCCCAACAGTGTAAGTACGACCCGTACCCCCACCCGCGTATGCATGGAGCGTACCCCCCATGCCAACAGTGTAAGTACGACTCGAACCCCCACCCACGAATGCAAGGAGCGTACCCCCCTGCCCAACAGTGTAAGTACGACCCGTACCCACACCCGCGGACGTACGGAGCGTACCCCCAGCCCAACAGTGTAAGTACGACCCGTACCCCCACCCGCGGACGTACGGAGCGTACCCCCAGCCCAACAGTGTAAGTACGACCCGTACCCCCACCCGCGGACGTACGGAGCGTACCCCCAGCCCAACAGTGTAAGTACGACCCGTACCCCCACCCGCGGACGTACGGAGCGTACCCCCAGCCCAACAGTGTAAGTACGACCCGTACCCCCACCCGCGGACGCACGGAGCGTACCCCCAGCCCAACAGTGTAAGTACGACCCGTACCCCCACCCGCGGACGTACGGAGCGTACCCCCAGCCCAACAGTGTAAGTACGACCCATACCCCCACCCGCGAATGCAAGGAGCGTACCCCCCTGCCCAACAGTGTAAGTACGACCCGTACCCCCACCCGCGTATGCATGGAGCGTACCCCCCATGCCAACAGTGTAAGTACGACTCGAACCCCCACCCACGAATGCAAGGAGCGTACCCCCCTGCCCAACAGTGTAAGTACGACCCGTACCCACACCCGCGGACGTACGGAGCGTACCCCCACCACACCAGTGTCAGTAGACACGTACCCTCACCTCTAATGCAGTGTGCGTAACCCCACCGTGTATGTGCCAAGCGCACATATCCAGTAATCGGAGGTGTGTGTGCAGAGTCCACCCAGCAGTGCCCTGAGACAGGAGTGGTGGGTGTGGAGTCCTCCCAGCAGTGCCCTGAGACAGGAGGGGTGGGTGCCCATCACTCCCAGCAGTGCCCAGAGACAGGAGGGGTGTGTGCAGAGTCCTCCCAGCAGTGCCCTGACACAGGAGGGGTGGGTGCAGAGTCCTCCCAGCAGTGCCCTGAGACAGGAGGGGTGGGTGCCCATCACTCCCAGCAGTGCCCAGAGACAGGAGGGGTGTGTGCAGAGTCCTCCCAGCAGTGCCCAGACACAGGAGGGGTGGGTGTGGAGTCCTCCCAGCAGTGCCCTGAGACAGGAGGGGTGGGTGCAGAGACCTCCCAGCAGTGCCCTGAGACAGGAGGGGTGGGTGTGGAGTCCTCCCAGCAGTGCCCTGACACAGGAGGGGTGGGTGCAGAGTCCTCCCAGCAGTGTCCAGACCCAGGAGGGGTGGGTGCAGAGTCCTCCCAGCAGTGCCCAGAGACAGGAGGGGTGTGTGCAGAGTCCTCCCAGCAGTGTCCAGACCCAGGAGGGGTGGGTGCAGAGACCTCCCAGCAGTGCCCTGAGACAGGAGGGGTGGGTGGTGAGTCCTCCCAGCAGTGCCCAGAGACAGGAGGGGTGGGTGCAGAGTCCTCCCAGCAGTGTCCAGACCCAGGAGGGGTGGGTGGTGAGTCCTCCCAGCAGTGCCCAGAGACAGGAGGGGTGTGTGCAGAGTCCTCCCAGCAGTGTCCAGACCCAGGAGGGGTGTGTGCAGAGTCCTCCCAGCAGTGTCCAGACCCAGGAGGGGTGGGTGCAGAGTCCTCCCAGCAGTGTCCACACCCAGGAGGGGTGTAACACATGTGTGTGATGCCACAATTACCCACATCCATACTGCCTACAAGGGAACATGTCCCCATGAACTCATGTCAACTGACTCCACACACAAGTACAGTGATCACCAAGGATGCCACGATTGTTGCAGGTGGAGACATGGCCATGCATGCATGGCCAAAGTAGAAGGGCTCCGTCACACACACAGCTCATGTACACACAGCTCTGCGCTAAACATTGGGAACACCCTGCAGGGAAGAAACTGGGTACACAGAGTAAGGAATACACCCTGGGACAATTGAACCATGCAGTAACTGCTGACATGACCTAAGGAAGTTAGCCAACACCTTGTGATGGCACACAGATCCTAGGGTGGCCCCAAAGAGCAGAACACTACTACAAATCCCACACACCCAAAGCCTTAAACACCACCCAAAACAATGTAGCAGCCCCACCAACACCAATACCACCATAGCAGGAGTGTGATAATGAAAAAAAAAATAAGCTTTAATCAGCATGAGCACAATGTCCGTGGATCAACGGCAGTTCAAAGTCAACAAAGGCCATAGGGCAGTCAATTATTCCCAGCTGCATGGGGGACACAGTGGGATGTGTGTCCCCTACCTTGCCTGCACAGTCAAATGCCATCGTCTTCCATACTGGTGAGGGCATCAGGGGGGGGGGGAAGCAACAGGCACCGCAGGGACATCAGGGCAAAGGGGCGGCGTTGTGGGTGCAGGGATGGAGGACTCAACCACAGGGGGTGTGTCATGGCCAAAGGCGGAGGCCAGGATGGCACTACACACCTTAGCAAGGTCCTCCAGGGAGTCCCCTGCACCCGAAGTGACCTCAGGCCCCAAGGAGGGGGGGGGTTCAGAGGGATGGGTTGCAGCGCCACCGGGGGAGGGTGGAGACAGGGGGGAGACTCAACCACCCTGACCGAGGACTTCCTTGACCGCTTGCGTGGTGGCGTAACTGTGGGGCTCAGGGACAGAGCGGCCATGAAGGAGTCCTTGGGGGAGATGTGGCCAGGAGAGCTGAGGGGAGGGGATTTGGAGGGAGTGGATTGTGTGGAATGCGGACTCCCACTCTGGCTGCGTGTCACACGTTTGCCCCCCGACCCAGTGGGTGTGCCTATCTCACCCTGTGTGTGCGTGTCAGGAGGAGTGCGGTGGACCTTCCCTGCTGGTGTGGTGCCTGTGTCTGTTGTGGTGGGTGCATGCCGACGTCTGGGTGTACGTGGGACAGGCATGGAAGTGGGAAGTGTGGATGGGGCAGGGGTAGGTGGGGGGAGGTCGCGCTGCAGGAGACCCACTGCTGCAGTCAGTGTGGAGTCTAGGGACCTCAGAAAGTTGCGTTGGTCAGCCTGCAAAGAATGAATGCCCTCCAAGAATGCCTCGATGTTGGTGAGGGTTTTCCCGTGGGAATGGAGGACATTCAGGATCGCAGCCTGACCAACCTGCATTTGCCGCTGGATGTCCATAGACTCAGCATTGGCGGCAGCAGTGGAGACAGGGGCAGGGGGTGCGGTGCCTGGCAGGAAGGAGACATGCGGTGACCGGGCACGCTGGGAAGGGACACGAGCAAGTGGGAGGCGGTTGGTGGGAACTGAGGGGGCGGTGGCAGGTGTTGTTCCACTGTCAGCTGCTGGTGCAGCCTCCGCCAACCCTGAGACATCCTCCTCGGACCTGTCAGCTTCGTAGTCTGATGTGCCAGTCGACAGGTCCTCGGCCACACTATCCTCCGCCTCTGTCCCACTCGATGTGCCAGCCCCGATGTCACGGCTGCCACTGGTGCTCGGTCCCTCCGCCTGGTCCGTGTCCATGTCTCCCTCTGTGTCCCCCGACGATGCTGTGGGCAGGGTGGAGAGACAGAAATTAATCAGACACCTGTACACATCTGTCACATGAGTCCAATCTACATAGTCAACATTGCATAGCCTGAAGAGGCAGATCCCTAACATCTGCAAAACAAGGTACCGATGTAGGGCATGAAACACAGTTGGTTGAGCCACCATGCCACTGAAATACCATGGAGAGCATGAGACAATAGCTGATGACAGGAAACGGAGTCTGACATAGCACCCAGGCCCTGGGGACAATCCTGCACTGCCTCTGCACCACACAGCGTTTGTGAAAATACCTATGACCAGGGACAATATCCATGAACTTGAGACACATGCTGCATAGGTAATGCTGCAAACATGCCCAACATAACTCGGTCACTGCACCTTGCGTGTGTGTCCAGTAACATCACACACTGTCCAGACCCAGCAATTAGGAATCAGGATTTGACACATAGGCATTGCCCGCCCCAAGCAACCCCCACACGATGCTAATTGCTGAGACCCAGGTGGCACCAACATCTCATAGTCTGGGTGATAAACACAGTGGCAGGCAAAAGGCAAGATTGGACGCAAAACAGCAAAGGTGCGCCTGTACAAATAATGAGGTACCAGTGCCCATCCTCAGATGAGTATAACAAGACACACAGGCACTGGCAACTGTGAGTATGAAGAGGGACAATCAGGTCAGGCTGCACAGTGGACACCTGTACATAATAGCACGTCTATATACATGGTGACAGGGGACAATGGCACAGAGCACAACCTACGCTGTAGACAGTGAGAGTGTCCACGTTGATGATGACACAAACAACACTGAGGATAAGGTGCCCCAGGGGACAGTATTGGGCACGCAACTACATGCTACTGAATGGGAATGACTGCTACACACGTCACCATCCCTGCACTATGCGTAGCGCACACTCATGCACATCATGTCACAGGCCACTACATAGGACATGCGCGCTGTAAGGCATGACACATGAGAGACCAACTCCCATGTCTGGAGCCAGCATCAGTGCCAACTGACATGGAACCCACATGCAGTGAACTTGACAGTTCACAGGCAAGGTCCCACAACCTGTTACCCACCACCACCACCCATGATGCTACAGTCATTGTTCTCGTGGACAAAGCGCCAGCCTACATTACCTTGTGAAGGAGTGACTACACACAGACCAGGGAACACATTGCAAGGAGGGGAAGGGTGGCAGGGGCGCTGCGCTACACTTGGGCAAACTGGATGGGCACAGCACCTTTAAACCCTGCCAGTGAATTAATGCCACTGTGCCCTTACAAATGCCGGTGACACACAACAAACGCACATGTACCTACCCCCTTCCGCCTGCTGCATCGCCTGTAAGCGCCTCTCCAGGTCTGGAAAGACCACCGGCAGCACACGCCTGTGGAGGTGGGTCAGACGGCGGCGGCCGCGGTTCTTGTGGCTCTCAGGTGAGTCCCCCAGCAGGAGCCGTGCAATCCTCCGCGTCCAGCACCGGATATCCTGCCAGCGTTTCCTCACCTGGGACAGGCTCCGCCTCCGACCATCCACACGCCTCACGGCACTGACGGCGGTCAGCCAGATCTGCTCCTTGGCAGAGGCGCCTACCTGTGAGGAAGTACAAGTGACACCACATCAATACACCAGCCACATGTCACAGAGAGACATATGTGAACATAATAGCTGGTTACTACATGGCATGTAATGCAGCCAACGCATTGCACCTCTGTCATAGGGACATCATCCTCTGGTGAGGGAAAAGGCAGTACGTGCCATAGTGGGTACTCAGGTGGAATGATGGCAATGTCACAATCAATGATCAAGGCTCACACTGTGCATCACACCCACACCTCCTGTCTCAGGGCACTGCTGGGAGGACTCTGCACACACACCTCCTGTCTCAGGGCACTGCTGGGAGGACTCTGCACACACCCCTCCTGTCTCAGGGCACTGCTGGGAGACATCAGGCACCCCCCCCCTGGTACCCCCCCGACAGTACATGGCATGTGTGTCACACCGGGTCACAATGCCTGAAGACACAGTCACAACATAGGGACAGTCTGTGGCAGTGGCCTATGCACTCACCTGATACCCTGGTCGCCCATACAGCATGGGGTACTGTGGGAGGATCACATCCAGCAGAGCCATGTTCTCCTCCAGGGTGAATGGCTGTGTCCTCTCCACAGCCCTTGACATGGTTCCAGGGAATCAGTAGCAGCAGCTTGGTCGACAAATGCAAAGATGTGCAGGCAAGTAATCCCTCATGGGACCTGGCTGCCTTATATGTGGCCTTCTGCCCAGTCTCATGCACAGGAGTACAGAGTGATTGGTCACTCACATTTGCATCCTATGTTTCCACCAATCCCTTCAAACCTAGCAGTCTGTGGGTTCTCTATCGGTTTCATTCTCCTGCATGATGTCAGCCCCACAAACACATTGCAACAAAGTAGAAGAATTCCAACTGACTTCTGCTGTGCACCTTCCAGAACAAAATCGAAATTTGAACCTGGTCGCCATGACAACCAGCATGCATGTAGGCCTTAATACTTGTCCCCTATGTAATTAGGAGAATCACACACAGGTACGGTGCGTTTCCGGGCCCTAGGGCACCCCAAATGCATGGCAACGGCCCGTACATGCATGCCTACGTTCAAAATCACTATGGTTCTGCACGCGTATGCGTACTCGTTGTGGTACGGACCGTACAAATGCCTGTACGCTCACTATCACTATGGGTCTGTGTACCCGTAGTGATAGTGAGCGTACATGCGAGTGTACGGTCCGTACCACTACGTGTACGCATACGCGTGCAGAACCATAGTGATAGTGAGCGTAGATGCGAGTGTACGGTCCGTACCACTACGTGTACGCATACGCGTGCAGAACCATAGTGATAGTGAGCGTAGATGCGAGTGTACGGTCCGTACCACTACGTGTACGCATACGCGTGCAGAACCATAGTGATAGTGAGCGTACAGGCATTTGTACGGTCCGTACCACTACGTGTACGCATACGCGTGCAGACCCATAGTGAGAGGGCCGTACACTCGCATGTACGCTCACTATCACTATGGGTCTGCACGCGTATGCGTACTCGTTGTGGTACGGACCGTACAAATGCCTGTACGCTCACTATCACTATGGGTCTGTGTACCCGTAGTGATAGTGAGCGTACATGCGAGTGTACGGTCCGTACCACTACGTGTACGCATACGCGTGCAGAACCATAGTGATAGTGAGCGTAGATGCGAGTGTACGGTCCGTACCACTACGTGTACGCATACGCGTGCAGAACCATAGTGATAGTGAGCGTACAGGCATTTGTACGGTCCGTACCACTACGTGTACGCATACGCGTGCAGACCCATAGTGAGAGGGCCGTACACTCGCATGTACGCTCACTATCACTATGGGTCTGCACGCGTATGCGTACTCGTTGTGGTACGGACCGTACAAATGCCTGTACGCTCGCCATCACGATGGGTACACATACGGCAGCACTCCCACAGTGATTGGGGAACATACACAGGCCCTCTTAGCAGCAGTACGCCGGTTTGTACACATCACTGTGGTGATAGTCGACACACAGGTAGGAATAGGGCGGACATACTTGTCCATGGATGGACATACTTGTCCAGGAATGGACATCAAGGCATCGTCTGTGCATTACTACATGTGTGGGGCACAGGTGTGACAGGCTGTGATGTGGAACATGCCTCCTGAGTGGAGGAGGCACCAGATGTATGATGAGATGTGTACAGGTGTACTGTGTGAGGGTGCAATGTGTGCCAGGCATGCCCTTGACTCCTTTGACATGTGTGCATGTCGTACTGCGCACTTGGGGTGAGCGTCACTGGCATGGCACGGACACCAACACACGGAAGTGTCCCATGATGCCCGGTACAGGGGTCATGACACCTGACTTGTCACTACCCACAGTGCACAATGTGACTATGTCATTTATGTGTCCGGGATTTACATCAGGTTGATGTTGTAGCACCCTCAAAAGCTGCAGCCGTTGCAGCAACCAACATGTGTCTGTGTGTAGATTGTCATTGCACACTGTTCCGCACACCATGCCACATGTGGTATCTGATGTGAGGTGCACATGTATGCATGGGACACGGAGTAGCGTGACAAGGCCATGTCAGCATCCTCACAAGGAATGTGTGGTGAGTCATGACATGTGCACCTTCATGGCAAGGTGTGTGGGCAGGCCTAGTGTAATGTCATGTGACCTGTGGCTCCGGTGTTCCGCTACCAGTCTCTACAATCGGCATCCTACTTCTGCTGATGTGTGGGTGTATGTCACTTCTGTCTTGCGTCGGGCTGTTCACTTGCACTGGGACACAGCTATTCCCATGGCGTGGCATGGGGAGGTTCTCAATCACCGTGTGTAGCTGGGTCTTGGAAGGAGTGTCACCTTGCATCCATACGTGTCCTGGGCATGTAGCACATGCCTGACTCCCTATGTGGCATGTGTGTATTGGCAGATTTACATGTGCTCAGTAGACATGAGTTGTTCTCGTAGTGCACTCACTCTTCCTTGTCACTTCCAAATTACTGCAGAGCGCCTCCTGTTGCCCGAAGAATTCCAGACTTGGCCACCATGCAGGAGAATGACAGGATCCGGCTCTACCGCTTCACCCAACTGTTGATTCTGGAGCTGACGGCGAGACTGGCACCACACCTGCAACCGCAGCACAGGTATCCTACGGCACTGACACCCCAGCTGAAGGTAATGGCTGCCCTACATTTCCTTGCCACGGGTACCTTCCAATATACCATAGCTCATGTTGGTGGCATGTCCCAGAGCATGTTCAGCGGTGTGCTGCATGATTTCTTGGAGGCCATGTTGATTCACCTGGATGACTTCATCAAGTTCCCAACCCCTGAACAGATGACTGAGGTCAAACGTGGTTTCTATGCCCTGGGAGGGATGCCCCATGTCATTGGGTCCATAGATGGGACACATGTAGGTTTGGTACCACCACACGCACGGGAGGTGGCGTACCGCAATCGGAAGCACTACCACTCCATCAATGCCCTTGTGGTGTGTCTGTCCAACATGGTGATTTCACATGTCTGTGCTCGTTTTCCAGGATCAGCACACGATGCCTACATCATGAGGCGTAGCGGGATGCCTGATATGATGATGCAGCTGCGCAACGAACGTGCATGTGTTGTTGGTGGGTACAGTCTGTCTGTCCTGTATTCTGTTTGGCCGAGCAGCACTACCGCTTCGCCTGTTCTAACGATATCCATGTGCTTTCCATTTAGGGGACGCTGGCTATCCCAACATGCCTTGGCTGCTGACACCTCTCCGCAACCCCATCACGCCGGCCCAGCTCCGCTACAACACCGCCCATGGCCGGACAAGGCGAGTGATAGAGAGGACGTTTGGCATGCTGAAGAGCCGATTCCGGTGCCTCCACAAGACCGGCGGCGCACTCCCATATGCCCCGGCGAAGGTCTGCAAGATCTTCATGGTCTGCTGCATGCTGCACAACATGGCAGTTGAAAGAGCTGTGCCCCTCATCCTGGATCAAGATGACGAGGACCATCCACCCGTGGAGGACGAAGGGCTTGGCAATGGGGCTAGTGATGTGGAGGATGTGGAGCCGCAAGAGGACATCCGGACTCGGCTCATACGCGACTTCTTTGCTTAGTGGTGAGTACCAGGGTCTGAGTGTGCACGCATTGGTCCCCGTGTGGCATGCGTTGTGATGTGTGTCTCCACCTGCATGTATGGCACGTGGGTCAGAGGTGTGTGTGGGTGTGTCACTGGAGTGATGGTGGCAGTGATGGTAGTATTTCCCCAGACATAATTGTGACCTAGCATGTTGTCATACATACATGTGTCGAGTACATGCACATGCAAGTGGCTGTGCTTCTTGTGGCTGACTTCTTGTGTGTCTCTCTTCCCCAGGTACCTGCGCATGCCGTTTGCTGGTTGCATTGTTGTGGCACTGCTATTCCTCATGGACATGGCATCGTGGGCTGACTCAGCGTTACAGGCACGGACACGTTTGGAAGTCTCCATGGGGTAAGGGATGCATCTGGGGTGTATTGGGTGTGGCAGTTGTTCACGATGTGTGCACACTGCCCCGGTCGGGGTTTGGGTCCTCTGCAGACATGTGGCATCCCCATGGGACACGACATGCAGCTGGGTACACCTGAATAGATGGCCTGCCTGGTTGTCAGTCATCAGTGATGGGATGGTGGATTGTGATGAAGGCATCAATGTGTGTGACACTGCCCTCGGACACATACGGTTAACATTGTCTTGACATGGCGTGGGACTTCCACATCAGCGGATGTATGGTGTATGGCAGGCTCTCCGTGAGCAGCTGTGGGTATTTAGCTATTATCCGACACTTGTGTGCCAGTTCCATGGCTATCACGCATTTGTGCTGCAGAAGGGGGGTGCCAGTGTTGGAGCCACATGTTACTCCACATGATGTGTTCATGTGTACTTCAAGTTGCCTCTGCAATCCCAAACACATGACTATTAAAGGTGTCCCTATGCCTCCAAGGTGCCTCTTCTCAGTCAATGCTGGTGTGTTGGCACGGTGCATCCTGCATGTCTGGCATGGTATTCCCTGATTGTGGCTATGTGTCAATGTGTCGAGTGGCAAGATGCAAGCTGTGTGTGTGTGCTGAGACTGTGTAATGGGCATGATGTCCATGACTGTGTGGGTATTGTGACATGTGCCATCCCCATGCATCCAACGTTGTCCATGACCCCATTCTCTGCATCCACCGGACTCAAGCTTGCAGGACATGGTTCTGCCACCTGTCTACACGTACCTGGGTGCCCCCCAGGACACGGGCCAGGATCCCTGACCTCTGCGCATGACTGTTGCTGTACTCAATGTGTCTGTCAGCACGGTTGTTCGGCCACCCCCTCAGCTGGTTCTGACCATCACGGGTGTGTATGGTGCTCCATGTCTGTCTTGCCTAGAAAACTGTGACCCATGTGTCCTGTGCCAGACTCAGGCCCCAGGGTGTGGATGGTTGAAGTGAACAGATGACTCAGGCATGTTTAGACTGTACAAGACACATGTTAGGTAATAATGCTACCAGCAGGCATCTACTCTTAATAGTGTGATTTATTATTGGGGGGGGGGGCCAAGTGAGGGCCTTTCCGGGATTAGGGAATCCAAAGTTCAGTAGGGGAGTTGGTGTCCTTGCCATTGGAAATCCTCAGAGTCCATGCCACAGTCTTTGTCAACATTGGTCAGCCAGTGACCAGCAGGGCCATGTGGCAGAGAATGTCTCTTGATGCTGTGATGCTGTTGCTCCAGTGGGCCAGGTGCCAGGCCAGGTGTCCTGGGAGATGGTGATGTGGCAGCCACCCTCACGGTCCTTTCCGTGGACGACCCGGCTTCCTGCGGGGAACCTCAGCAGCAGGCCGTGACGACGTCTGGGATGCTCCGTCGGATGTTTCCTCCTCCTCCTCATGATCCCTCCCTGTGGGTGGTGATGTTCTCCGCCTTCTGGCACAGGGAGGGTCGGCCATGGTGTCGGCCATCCGACGGAGTTCAGCGTGAATCCCCTGGGACGCCGTCACTTGCTCAGCCTGTCTGTCCTCCATCCTCCGTTGGTGTAGCTGTAGACAGGCTATTAGCTCCGCATGTTGCTGGGCCTGCTGGACCTTGATCCCCTCGAGGACGGACACAACCTGGGCCATGCCCGTGGTGTCCTGCCGGTATGAGTCCAGGATGTTACGGACATGGGAAAATACCGGATCCCCAGCCAACTGGTCAGGCTCGCGCCTCCGCCGCTCTCCACTCCCACCACCCCTGCCCACTTGCGTCTGGCCTGCACTTGTGGGCACATGGGGTCTCCGGGACCCCTGAGGGGTGGCATTGGCGTTGTCGCCTGCCTCCTCCTGGGTGCCCGGGACACCGTGTCCCTCCTGGCGAGCCTGGCTGCATTGTGGTGTTGGGGCAGGGATCCTGGGTGTCTCCTGGGATGTGGCAGGAGTGGGGGTGGTGGTTGGCACGGTTGTACCTGACGCAGGTGCTGCAGGTGGTTGGACACCAGAGGGGCCAGGTCGGTCGGGGTCGTCCGCAGAGTGGTGAGAGTGGTCGCTGCCGGTGGGATCGGTCTCCTGCAGATCCGGGTCCTGTGAGTGTTCCCCCCCAGTGTTGGGGGGTGCAGCACGACGTTGACCTGTGTGTGAGAGAGACAATGTTACTTTTGATCCATGCAACATCCATGTTGCATCCGTTACAAAGTTGGCACATTTCCTCTTGGAATTAGGATCTGTCTTGCATTCCACTCACAGTGCACTTGTGCATGTGTGTGTCCCTTGGGCACCAATTTGGCCCCTTTAACTATGTGTGGCACAGTCTTACTTGCTGCGTCAAGTGTGACTGCAGTCAGCAGTGGAGTGTGCATGTGTGCCGAGCTATGCGTTTGCGCCTTCCTTGTAGCACTGTACATGTGCACATGGAGTGGATCCACACACTCATATGATGCAGGTGGCTGTCCTTGTGCTCGTGTACAGGTTGTAACATGGCCCTGCGTTTTGCCATGATGAAGAGGGGGGGTTCTGGCACTGGGCACCCTTGTCTACATGCACGCAGTCCACCTGCTGACGAGCAGACATTCCCACACACCAAAGGACTGATTTGCTCTCCCTGTGTCTCCCTCCTTCTCTGTCCCCCTCTCCCTCCCTCTCTGTCCCCCTCTCCCTCCCTCTCTGTCCCCCTCTCCCTCCCTCTCTGTCCCCCTCTCCCTCCCTCTGTGTGTCAGCCTCCTCCCTCTGTCCATCTTCCTGTGTCTCCCTCCCTCTCTGTCCCCCTCTCCCTCCCTCTCTGTCCCCCTCTCCCTCCCTCTCTGTCCCCCTCTCCCTCCCTCTCTGTCCCCCTCTCCCTCCCTCTGTGTGTCAGCCTCCTCCCTCTGTCCATCTTCCTGTGTCTCCCTCCCTCTGTGTCCCCCTCTCCCTCCCTCTGTGTGTCAGCCTCCTCCCTCTGTCCATCTTCCTGTGTCCCCCTCCCTCTCTGTCCCCCTCTCCCTCCCTCTCTGTCCCCCTCTCCCTCCCTCTGTGTGTCAGCCTCCTCCCTCTGTCCATCTTCCTGTGTCTCCCTCCCTCTCTGTCCCCCTCTCCCTCCCTCTCTGTCCCCCTCTCCCTCCCTCTCTGTCCCCCTCTCCCTCCCTCTCTGTCCCCCTCTCCCTCCCTCTGTGTGTCAGCCTCCTCCCTCTGTCCATCTTCCTGTGTCTCCCTCCCTCTCTGTCCCCCTCTCCCTCCCTCTCTGTCCCCCTCTCCCTCCCTCTGTGTCCCCCTCTCCCTCCCTCTGTGTCCCCCTCTCCCTCCCTCTGTGTCCCCCTCTCCCTCCCTCTGTGTGTCAGCCTCCTCCCTCTGTCCATCTTCCTGTGTCTCCCTCCCTCTGTGTCCCCCTCTCCCTCCCTCTGTGTGTCAGCCTCCTCCCTCTGTCCATCTTCCTGTGTCCCCCTCCCTCTCTGTCCCCCTCTCCCTCCCTCTCTGTCCCCCTCTCCCTCCCTCTGTGTGTCAGCCTCCTCCCTCTGTCCATCTTCCTGTGTCTCCCTCCCTCTCAGTCCCCCTCTCCCTCCCTCTGTGTCCCCCTCTCCCTCCCTCTGTGTCCCCCTCTCCCTCCCTCTCTGTCCCCCTCTCCCTCCCTCTCTGTCCCCCTCTCCCTCCCTCTGTGTCCCCCTCTCCCTCCCTCTGTGTCCCCCTCTCCCTCCCTCTGTGTCCCCCTCTCCCTCCCTCTGTGTGTCAGCCTCCTCCCTCTGTCCATCTTCCTGTGTCTCCCTCCCTCTGTGTCCCCCTCTCCCTCCCTCTGTGTGTCAGCCTCCTCCCTCTGTCCATCTTCCTGTGTCCCCCTCCCTCTCTGTCCCCCTCTCCCTCCCTCTCTGTCCCCCTCTCCCTCCCTCTGTGTGTCAGCCTCCTCCCTCTGTCCATCTTCCTGTGTCTCCCTCCCTCTCAGTCCCCCTCTCCCTCCCTCTGTGTCCCCCTCTCCCTCCCTCCGTGTGTCACCCTCTGTCACCTTGGCCCAGCTTCCTGGGCACACACTGTTAGCAGATCTTTGAGTGGCCCTTGGCCTGTTGATGTGAGTTTGTTTCTGATCTCCAGGCACCCATTTTGTCTGCTGTGTGTCTGTGCGCTGCTGCTGTGGTGGTGTGTGCTGCCACTCTTTCACACTGTTGGCTGTTCATTAGCTGCTGGCATGTGCAAAACAGTGCCTTCACCCCCATGTGTTGATGCAAGGCATCCGCCATTTGCTGGCAAGTCATTCCTGTGTTGGGACACAGTGTTTGTCTGGCTGTGACCTAGGCCATATGGGCAGAGGGCATTGTTGTCTGCTTTGGAGTCGCACTATGTGATTCTTGGTGCCCACACTCCCGCCATCCGGGTTACCGTGTCATGTGTTGTTGTCTTCTGTGGCCTGTGACTTGACATTGTCCAGCTGGGTGCATGGGGCATGGTGGCAGCAGTGGCATGTGCCTGCTCATGGAGTGTGGTTGAGTAATGCGATGGCTTGTGGTGTTTGCGTGCCTGTTATTAATTTTGGTTGTGGTTGCAGTTCCCCCCATGTGAGGTGCGTTGTTTGTGTACTCACCCGGGTCTCGGAGTCCTTCTACTCCTTCAACTGCCTCCACCGGCAGTATGGCCATCACCCTCTCCTCCCAGGGATGGTACTGTACGGGTCTGCGGGAGGGCCCTCCTCCGGTGGCGTTGGCCTGGTCGTGTTCCTCCTGTCTCTTGGCTCTGACCCTCCTCCGCAGATCGTACCACCTGTTCTGGCAATCCTGCTTGGTCCTCCTGGTGTCCGCAACAGCATTCACAGCATCGACGATGGTCTGCCACATGGCTGTTTTGGCTGCCTGGCTGGTGCTTCTGACCAATGTTCCAAAGATCTGTGGCTCGACTCTGAGGATTTGATCAACAAGGACCTCCAACTCTCGGTGACTGAACTTTGGATTCTTGGTAGTGGGCATGGTGAGGGGTGTGGGTGGGGATGGTGTGGGTGTGGGGGGTGTGTGGATGTTGGGGGGGGGTGTGGATGGTTGTGTGTGTGTGTGAATGTGATGAGAGGGTGTTTGTGAGGGTGGTCGTGTGAAGGTGTGCAAGTGTAAGATGTGGTGTCGCTTGTAGTCTGGTTCTGTGGTGTCTGGCAGCAGTGGGTCTGTTGCAAAGGCTCATGGTTTGTGTGTGTGGGCCCTTTTTATTGGTCCATGGGTGGGTGTGGCAGTGTTTGAATTTTGGGTGGGTGTGTTATAAGGAGTGGTGGTGTATTGGGCCTCTGTTTGTTTTTGACAGTTGCAGGTCAGTGATTGTGTTATTTTAGTGGTTGTTGGCCATGTTTAGTGGCTGTGTGCCTTTCGAATGGTGTATTGTTGAGTTGTTTTGTTTTGTCCTTGTTGTGTACGTGCGTTTTGAGCGTGTGTACGGTGTGTACATGGGCCATTTGGTTGTACGATTTGGTCCTTGTGTGTGGCTTTGTACGACTCGTACATGCGGTTGTGATGTTGGGGCATGGGGTGCGCTCCGTACTTAGGAGGTTGTGTTGGGGGTGCGCCAGGAACGTACTGGGGTTGGGGTACGACTGGAACGTACTGGGGTGTACATAGACGGTGGTACGACACGTACAGGGGTGGGGGGGTGTACATAGACGGTGGTACGACACGTACAGGGGTGGGGGGTGTACATTGACGGTGGTACGACACGTACAGGGGTGGGGGGGTGTACATTGACGGTGGTACGACACGTACAGGGGTGGGGGGGTGTACATTGACGGTGGTACGACACGTACAGGGGTGGGGGGGTGTACATTGACGGTGGTACGACACGTACAGGGGTGGGGGGGTGTACATTGACGGTGGTACGACACGTACTGGGGTGGGGGTACGACTGGAACGTACTGGGGTGTACATGGACGGTGGTACGACACGTACAGGGGTGGGGGGGTGTACATGGACGGTGGTACGACACGTACAGGGGTGGGGGGGTGTACATTGACGGTGGTACGACACGTACAGGGGTGGGGGGGTGTACATTGACGGTGGTACGACACGTACAGGGGTGGGGGGGTGTACATTGACGGTGGTACGACACGTACTGGGGTGGGGGTACGACTGGAACGTACTGGGGTGTACATGGACGGTGGTACGACACGTACAGGGGTGGGGGGGTGTACATGGACGGTGGTACGACACGTACAGGGGTGGGGGGGTGTACATTGACGGTGGTACGACACGTACAGGGGTGGGGGGGTGTACATTGACGGTGGTACGACACGTACTGGGGTGGGGGTACGACTGGAACGTACTGGGGTGTACATAGACGGTGGTACGACATGTACAGGGGTGGGGGGGTGTACATTGACGGTGGTACGACACGTACAGGGGTGGGGGGGTGTACATTGACGGTGGTACGACACGTACAGGGGTGGGGGGGTGTACATTGACGGTGGTACGACACGTACTGGGGTGGGGGTACGACTGGAACGTACTGGGGTGTACATGGACGGTGGTACGACACGTACAGGGGTGGGGGGGTGTACATAGACGGTGGTACGACACGTACAGGGGTGGGGGTACGACTGGAACGTACTGGGGTGTACATAGACGGTGGTACGACACGTACAGGGGTGGGGGGGTGTACATTGACGGTGGTACGACACGTACAGGGGTGGGGGGGTGTACATAGACGGTGGTACGACACGTACAGGGGTGGGGGGTGTACATTGACGGTGGTACGACACGTACAGGGGTGGGGGGGTGTACATTGACGGTGGTACGACACGTACAGGGGTGGGGGGGTGTACATTGATGGTGGTACGACACGTACTGGGTGGGGGTACGACTGGAACGTACTGGGGTGTACATGGACGGTGGTACGACACGTACAGGGGTGGGGGGGTGTACATTGACGTCGGTACGACACGTACTGGGGTGTAGGTACACGGGGGTATGACACGTACTGGGGTGGGGGTGGGGCTCGAACGTACTGGGGTGTAGGTTCACGGTGGTACGACACGTACTGGGGTGGGGGTACGACTGGAACGTACTGGGGTGTACATAGACGGTGGTACGACACGTACAGGGGTGGGGGGGTGTACATTGACGGTGGTACGACACGTACAGGGGTGGGGGGGTGTACATTGACGGTGGTACGACACGTACTGGGGTGGGGGTACGACTGGAACGTACTGGGGTGTACATAGACGGTGGTACGACACGTACAGGGGTGGGGGGGTGTACATTGACGGTGGTACGACACGTACAGGGGTGGGGGGGTTTACATTGACGGTGGTACGACACGTACTGGGGTGGGGGTTCGACTGGAACGTACTGGGGTGTACCTAGACGGGTGGGGGTATACATATACGGGGGGTACGTGTCGGACGTACGGGGGCTGGGGGGAGTGTTGGGCGCGTATGCGGGCACATGTCTCCATGGTTGCTATTGGTGTTCGGTGCGGACGGTGTTTTTTCCATACGGTTGTAGGCTCGGACGCACGGGATGGATCGTGATTCCTCGGTCGGACTTGGATTTTTACGTTTGTAAGGTAAATCGTCCGAGGACGTGTCGGACACATTTTCCGACCCGAGGACGTGTGGGGAATGATTCCCGGTGCGGGTCGTATGGACTTTTTACCATGCGAATCGTGATTGCCAGTTCGTACGGCACTTGTACGATTCGTACGGTAAAAAGACCGGATACGAGTCGCACGGGGGAATTTTTTACCGGATCGTGATCGGCACCTAACTGTATATAATTTACTATTCCCACTCCAGTTAACATTAAGTCAGGAAAGGTGCTGGACAGTAACCCTATATAATTTAATATTCCCACTCCAGAAAGATCAAACTGAGAGAAGGTGCTGGTTATAAGATCACTTAAAATCTTAATGAGCTACATGTATTAACTATGAGATATAATTTATAAACTATTAAAAATTAAAAAACTATAGTTGCAATACCCACCCCTATCCCATAATCACCATAATTTAAAAAAAAATATGTACAATATCTTTTCCATCAACTATACAATTATTTAATTATATTTATATTTGTAAATTTTTGATTTCACAATATTTACAAATAATGTGAATTTTTGTATAATCTATATTTACACTATTATTTTTAAAAATTACTCCCCACCCTTCTCCCCTAATATACCCACATCCCACCCATAAACACTACATAAATATTGAAATTAGATTTTCCTATTAAAATTACATAATTCAATTTCGACATAAGGGGCCTCATGTAGGTAGCCAAATACAGGTGGGTAACGGCGGATTTTAGGTAAATATGCCGTTACCGACGGATATTCAAACAAGTGAGATGTAGGAGTCCAAAAACCACTTTTAGGTAAATATGAGGGGGTAAATACCGATTCATATTCACAGAATTCCTAAATACGGATTCAGAGTTACGGAATACATAATTAACGAATAGGTAAATATGAAGTGGTAAATATGAAGTGGTAAAAATGAAAATGACATGTAGGAGCACTAGGTAATTAAGAAATCCAAGACAATGGGTAAATAAGAGTAGGTAATTAACACGGATTGAAAGCAGGTGGTAACAATCAATAGTGCAGATAAGCAATCCCAAAATGCAACAGCGTGGACAACATGCCCGCTATGTACGTCATTGCAAGGCGCCTACATGTACAGGCAGCAGGACTGAGGGTTTGGCGACGGGAGGAACGCATCTACAGACAGCGCATCACACTATTCCAGCTGACTGATGCAGAGATACATGAGAGGTCCAAGCTACACCCCGAAACCATCATGGACTTAATCAGGGACCTGCACCCACTCCTGGACCAGCCAATAAGAAGGGCGCACGCCATACCCCCACATGTGCAGGTACTCTGCAGCCCACATGTGTTGGCATCCGGCGGTTATCAGGTGGTGACAGCTGCGGTGGGTGGTGTATCCCAGAGTTGGCTGTCCCGTTCCTTCTTGAATTTCCTGGATGCCATGATGCAGAGAATGCACCACTACATCAGCTTCCACAACACACAGGCTGCACTGCAGTAAACAAAAACAGACATTTCTCACATGGCACAGTTCCCCCATTTCATTGGCTGCATTTATGGTACACACATCCCAATCTGTCCACCAGCTGACACAGAGCACATCTACAGGATCAGGAAGTCCACCCACTCCATCAATGTGCATACCGAATTGAGTGATTTTGTGAATGGTCCTGTGGGTGGCATAACCAAAAGGTGGGCGTATGCTATTTACAACGAAGTCTGCAAGTTGTCGCACAGTGAGGCGGCTTCCAGATTGAGAGCTATTGACCAAGCAAACATGGAGAAGGCCTTAGCCGTTATAGATAAAAGCTTTAGCACACTCTCTTCTATGATCCATACATGAGACAATAGGCACATGCAAGTACACGGCGCATGCTATGTACAAGCCCAGATTCTGGCGTGCGTCCTACGAGGTATCCCAGTGCCTGTGATTACACCTTCTTTCACTCTGCTTGCAAACGCTATTCATTTAATGTTGAATAATGAAGCTTGCTGCTGGATGTGAGTGGGAATCCAGTACATAACTGTCTCGCATTAAGTTGTCTGCTGCAATACTGTTCTTTTTCCACCCCCGCATGTGCGGCGGGATGTTTCCATCTGGCCTTCGATTCCAACCTTGAAAGCAGAGTTCAACAAGTTGAGCCGAATAGAGAGCCATTGTCCCACAAAGAAGTGCCTTTGACTTCCTCTAGTGAAACATTTGTCCTTCACGTTGCTCATACGCGCAATGAGATACAGGCGCCTCTGAATACTGACCTCCCCCTGCATTTGGGCTCTTTGATCCAAACTATTATCAATGCCTCGTCCACCACCGGCCTGGCTCATTTTTTTAAACATGTGGGCTCGGGTCTCGTGACCTCTTCCCAAACTATTTTTGGTGTAATACCGGCATTTGTTCATTCACTGTTCTAGATCATCTTTGGAGGTGTCCCGCTGCTCCTGGCGCTAGTGGCAGGTGTGCTGCTTTTCCTTTCCATATTCCGGAATGGCTACTCCTTCTATGCCACACGAGCACCTGTCCCGTCTGCATCTTCTTCGTGATCGGATGCTTGACTTCTATGGTACTTTGCCATTGGCGACTTTGAGTCTGGCTTATGGATTATCCTTCAGGTATTCCAACTTCACCTGCGTACAACCTGTATTACACTGCCTGGATTGTCCCTTTGAATGGCCTCTGGATTTGTGCTTGACCAACATAGTGTCTCAGGTGCCGGATTTCGATCGACTAATGAGGCCCTTAGTGTCTCACGAGTTGGCCTGTTCTGGTGTCCGGATCATGGCGTGTGGTGCGGCGCATGGTATCCTGGGTAATTGGGACATCTCAGCGGCAGCCTCCGACTTCTTGTCCATGAGCTATTTGGAGGAACATTCCGGGTGCCCTCTGATTGTGCTAGAGGCTCCGTTGGTTGGAGAACACGTATGTTCCTTTTCTTTACTTAATTGGATGGCTGAGACTTTTAGTGGCCCTGCAAACGAATTTTTGTTGGAAGCCGTGGCCACATATGCTGCCTATACATTCATGGATTAACTGGATTGTCGTCCATTGCGCCTGTACTACTGGACAGCACCCTGGCGCAACATTTATTTCTTTTATTTCTCTTTTTTCTCTTCCTGATGGTCGGCTTGAGTTTTTTACTATACTTGCATTGTGTTTTTTTGAATTTTATGCTGCAATTAATTGGACTTTAGGACTTTGGCGCTGCAGTGGTTACGCCTTGTTCTGCTCTGACGAAACTGAACTCTGCGTTCTCTCTTTTCTTGCCTATTACATATTGCTTCGCTCAAGGGGGCGTGTAGTGAGTTCTCCCTGAATACGTGCATACATTGTTCAGTTGGCATAACCACGTTGAATGTTATGTAGCCATATTTTTGTCTTTGCACACGACACTGGGTTTACATGTTCTGTCTTGAATAAACTGCTTACTCGAGACTTCCTTCAGACGAGTGCATTCTGTTGTTTCCATCCCAAGCTCTGCGCAGCGACCTTGGTCTGTACATGCTGTGACACACAGTCTGGAATTTTACACAATGCATGTGTTCCATTCTAGGTTGTTCGACCCACTCTTTAGCCATGACACACGCGCAGCTGCAAATACCTGAAAGTTGTTGCTTTTCATGTCACAGACATCTGGTTTATTATTCAGACTGAAGACGAGCCTTCCTGCGAGAGGGCTCCTGATGCTCCTGAGATGTGATTTCACTGAGCTTATTTTTGAGGTATGGGGTCCCCTATTCAAGCCTAAGAGACCTTCTATTATAACATCATTATGATATTAGCTACTTAGTTAAGGGAAGGTGGTATTTTCCTTTGTATTTTAGGAATCGCTAAATACCACCTTGGTATTTTCCGAATAGCTAAATACCACCTCGGTATTTACCGATTGGGTAAATACCACCTGGGTATTTACCGATTGGGTAAATACCACCTGGGTATTTACCGATTAGGTGAATTCCGATTCGTGATTACCTAATGTTACCGAATAGGTAACTGTTACCGAATTGTTACCTACATATAACTTACAGATTCTAATGTACCGATTAGGTATGGCTGGGTATTTAAGAACAGGTAAAATTTATTTACCTACATTAGTCCCAAAATGTTCACATATTACAATTATTCCCAATTAAATATTTATTTATTACTCTATAATTTTGTAACAATCATTAAAATACAATCCACACCCTTACACCCTTAAAACCCAAATTCCCTACCATGAAACAAAAAAATAATGTCGAAATTAATTTGAAAATATTTTTTAAACATTGTCAAAATGAAATTAAAATTTTAACATGTCTAATTCTTTAGTAATAATATTTATAACTTATTATCCAATTTTAGAGTAATCTTTTTAATACACTCCCCACCCTTATACACTAATAACCCTACATCCCACTCCTAAAACAAAATTAATATTTCATTAGAATTTGAAAATATACAATTTCGTAATTTTATAGAAATTTTTAAATTGCGAAATCTAAAAATTTACAAATTTTTACATTATTATCTGATTTTACTATAAAATTTTTAAAACACTCCCCACCCTTATCCCCTAATAACCCCACATCCCGCTCCTAAAAAATATATATAATATAATTTTAAATTTCAAAATTATTAATATTTAATTTATAATTTTCTTTACAATTTCCTATTCATAATTATTTATTATGTAATATTTTAAATTTTTATCTGATTTTACACTAATCTTTGTAATACACTCCCCACCCTTATACACTAATAACCATACATCCCACTCATAAATAAAAAAAAATATTTCATTAGATTTTTACAAAATCTACTTTATAATTTTTATAGAAATGTTTAAATTTCGAAATCTTAAATATTACAAAATTTTACATTTTTATCTGATTTTACTATAACATTTTTAAAACACTCCTCACCCTTATCCCCTAATAACCCAACATCCCGCTCCTAAAAAATATATATAATTTTTTTTTGAATTTCTAAATTATAAATATTTAATTTGGAATTTTCTTTACAATTTACTATTCATAATTATTTTTTATGTAATATATATAAATTATTATCTGATTTTACACTAATCTTTTTAATACACACCCCACCCTTATACACTAATAACCATACATCCCACTCATAAAAAAAAAATTATATTTCATTTTAATTTTTAAATATTTAATTTCGAATTTGTATAGAAATTGTTAAATTTCGAAATCTAAAATATTCCTAATTTTTACATTATTATCTGATTTTACTATAACATTTTTAAAACACTCCCCACCCTTATCCCCTAATAACCCAACATCCCGCTCCTAAAAAATTTATATAATTTCTTTATTTTTTCTAAATTACTAATATTTAATTTAGAAATTTCATTACAATTTACTATTCATAATTATTTATTATTTAATAATTTTAAATTATTATCTGATTTTACACTAATATTTTTAAAACACTCCCCACCATTATCCCCTAATAACCATACATCCCACTCATAAAAAAAAAATAATATTCCATTTTAATTTTAAAATATTTTATTTCGAATTTGTATAGAAATTGTTAAATTTCGAAATCTAAAATATTCCTAATTTTTACATTATTATCTGATTTTACTATAACATTTTTAAAACACTCCCCACCCTTATCCCCTAATAACCCAACATCCCGCTCCTAAAAAATTTATATAATTTCTTTATTTTTTCTAAATTACTAATATTTAATTTAGAAATTTCATTACAATTTACTATTCATAATTATTTATTATTTAATAATTTTAAATTATTATCTGATTTTACACTAATATTTTTAAAACACTCCCCACCCTTATCCCCTAATAACCCAACATCCCGCTCCTAAAACATATCATACAATAAATTACTTAACACTATTAATTATATTTTAAACAATAATAAAGTATTTATACAAATATGATTAAACAATTTACTTATTCAATATACATGAAATACACATTTTAAACAATATATATATTATATTTCGATATTTCTCACAAAACTATTCAATCGATATTATCTTCAGACGATATTACTACATCGATATTTCATACTTCGATATTTTACTAAACACTTAAAACACGATATTACTTACCTCGATATTCTACACTTCGATATTAATGTTATCTCGATATTTTACCTTCGATATTCTTGTTGTTCGATATTATTTTTTCGATATTATGTCCATTTACCGAAGAGCGCATCTATTCAAGATGAAAGTACGGACCTCATCTCCCATAAGGCAACGTTTTGCCTCATTCAGAGCAGCCAATCACTGGCACACGATAGAGCCAAATAGGAAGGTGGGGCCTGACATGCGCTTTTAGACTGACAAACCGCCGAAGAAGGGATTTGCCTGAAACATGTCCGGAATACAGTCTGATGCTACATTAACTGTCAAATGCAACTGTTTTTATCGAATAAAGCTGTGGGGAAAGCGCATCTGTGTTAGAGTGCATCTCGTTTTGGACTTCCCATGTTTATGAATATATATATAATTTTTTGAATGAGACTTTGGTTGCGACACCCACCAAGGGCATGAACAGAAAGAGGACTCACCTGACCACAATGCACTTTGCAGACACGCCCACTGTGGATATATTTAAACGTCGTGAGTGTGAACTTCTGTTTGTTGCTACCACTCCATGTCAGCCATTCCTGTGAGCAAGGGCGAGATGATGCCCGAAACGCGTCGGGATTACATGGCAGTATTACGAACTGTTGGCCTCAAAGGTTGTTTGTTGGTGCTGCCTTGCCAATAAACAGTTTCATACACGCCTGAGTGTGGCATCTTCAATTTTGGGAGCTTTTGTGTGGAATATATATATATATATACTTGGCTCGCACTGAAGACTCGCTGTCCCATCATGCATTGTAATGCATCCGTCCAATGAGAACTCATACAAATGAATAAATTGATGGAAATGAGAACAGCTGCGAGTTTCAGATGTCGTCTTTTTCATTGCCCAGGAAGAAGGGGTTGAGAAACCTTGAAACGCGTCGGCAGCAGGAATGAAACGTGGCACACGAAGGCAGACTGCATCTTCAGGCCAGAGGGCAGAGCAGAGTTGTGTGCGCTCCCAAGCACAGGGCGCTTTGGTGGAAACATATTTACGCGGTAGTCTGACCGCAGGGAGCTGCACCATTGTTTGGCTGGAAGAATGCAACCAGCTTAAGAAGGCTGCCGGTTTGTAGTAAACAGTACTGGATCAGCACTTTGCTCTATATGCTCATTAAGCCTGCCAGAATGAGCTGCACCTACTATAGGAAATAATGAAAAAATAATAAGAATGTACATCTGACCTTACCAAAGGAAAAGCACTTGGCTCGCACTGAAGACTCGCTGTCCCATCATGCATTGTAATGCATCCGTCCAAGGAGAACTCATACAAATGAATAAATTGATGGAAATGAGAACAGCTGCGAGTTTCAGATGTCGTCTTTTTCATTGCCCAGGAAGAAGGGGTTGAGAAACCTTGAAACGCGTCGGCAGCAGGAATGAAACGTGGCACACGAAGGCAGACTGCATCTTCAGGCCAGAGGGCAGAGCAGAGTTGTGTGCGCTCCCAAGCACAGGGCGCTTTGGTGGAAATATATATATATATATGTATATATACAGCAATTACACATGCACACATGCATTCACACATCACAAAACATTGCTGTTCTGCCATTACCTTACTCCTATTCTTCCATGCTATGGTGAAGAAGACGAGGCATTGCGTGACACAGTACTCTACCAGTCAAGTAAGCAAAACTATATATTTTAATGATGGAGAAAGCGTGATGGTCCTGGATTGGCTTGATAAGTTCCTACCCATCATTCATTTGCTCTAGGAACTTGGAGATAGTAGAGTGGTTTGGGATTGGTCGGAAAACCGTCTTTTATTATCTTCAATGTCTCAAACTCTGCACATGCTACAAACTGATATAAAAAAGCATTTGTAGTGCAATAGGTCTTGCATTTATGCGATTTTGTTGAGTTATTGACATTAAAAAAGACAAGGCCCATTATTTTTGTTTTTAATACCTAAATAAAAGGCGCTGTCATTCACAATGCTAATAGCTTAAACTCGCGTAAATTCAAGACCTGCAAGGTTATTATTGTTATTATTATATATTTTCTATTAAGCGCAACTATCACCCAACAGGCATCTTGGAGCTAGTAACTTATCCGTGGATAAGAGAGATCATTATCGCTATTAACTGCAGTTGATAATTCATTTTAGTTAGATTTGGGGGTCTCTAGTTGGCACAGGTAGGTACTTGTGACAAATAGGGACCCTTGCCTCTAGTCGGGATAAGGGGGTACACTCCTAAAATAACCCCTGCTCACCCCCTTGGTAGCTTGGCACGAGCAGACAGGCTTATCTCAGAGGCAGAGTGTAAAGCATTTGTGAACACATACAGTAATCAAGTGACAACATTACAGATGGACACCACACAGGTTTTATATCAAAATAAGTATTCTTTATATAGATTTAACACAAGACCATAAACGACAAAAATCCACAATACAGTTACTTAAAAATTGTAGTTTTAGCTTAGTTCTCTTTTAGATCTTAAATGCGACACTTTGAGTCAATGTACCTTTAGATGCGACAAGCAGGGCAACGAAAGTGTTGCAACGATGGTGATGCGATGAAAGTTTGGTGCAAAGAAATAAAGACGTGAAGATCTTCCTTATGCGCACGCTTCTCTGATGCTGAGAGAAGATTCGACTCAATGCCTCAGCGAAGACACCCTTGTCTAGTGATGCGACAACAGCGGCTTTGGCGGCGACACTCTTCTCTGACGATGTGAGATTCTTACGCTCGATGCGACAGCTGCAGCGGCAACTCCCTTGTTCAGTGATGCGACGGCAGCACGCTTCTCCGTGGATTCGAGGCGCATTTCTTGATGCGGTGCAATTCGACAGCTACAGCGGCGACATCCACGATGCGACGGCAGCGGCTGCGACGGCAACATGCTTCTTCCTTAATGTTAGACTCTTCTTGTGATGTGGTGCAATGCGACAGCTACAGCAGCGACACCCTTGTTCAGTGACGCGACGGCAGCGGCTTCGACGGCGACACGCTTCTTCGGTGTTGCGGGACGCTTCTCGTGGTGCGGTGCAACTCGACAGCTACAGCGGCGACACCCTTGTTCAGTGATGCAGCGGCTCCACGCTTCTTCTCCGTGAGTTGCGCTTCCAGCTCCTTGCGACATGCAGTCCCTCAGAAGGCCCAAAACAGCAGCAGGCACTTCAAAAGAACTCTGGGGAGCTGGTGGTTGAAGTCTGTTGTCCCTGAGACTTCAGCAGGAGGCAAGCTCTTTTCCAATCCCTTGGAGATCCGTAAACAAGTTGAATGAAAATGCACACAAAGTCCTTTCTCCTTTCTTTGGCAGTCAGGCAGCCACTGCAGGCCAATCCCCCAAGCAGCACTTCAGCTTAGGGATAGTCTCTCCTCAGTTTCTTCTGGTTCCACTCCTCAGCAAAGGTTTCTTCTTGTTTCCCAAAGTGATCTAAAGTTCTTGAGTTTGGGTCACAATATTTATACCAAGTTTCTCTTTGTTCTCTGAAGGCAGAGAGGCCTTTGCCTAGTCCAAACCAGTTCTGGTCAGTCCTGGAGCACTTTGTTTGCATGACTCCTTCTTTCCTTCAGAGTGCAGGGCACAGACATCAGACGCACCACAGGAGGTGGAGCCAGCATAGTGGAGGGAAGGCACAGCCCTATTCAGGTACCAGGTGCAACTCCTCCCTCCCATCTAGATGTAGATCTCTCTATTCACCACTGGACTGACTCACCCTGTCTCCTGGAATTCCCCAGCCCTGTCACTCAAACTCCAGACAAGGAATACACAGCCTAGCAGAGGCAGGTTTGAATGGTTAAACAAGGAAATACCTACTTTCTAAAAGTGGTATTTTCAAACACAGAATGTTAAAACCAACTTCACTAAAAGATGTATTTTATCATCCTGGGTTCAGGCATACTAAATTCGAATTTCTACCATGTTCCCTGAGTCAGTTAGGATTATAAGATGTAATAATCAAACTGCCCATTCTGGCCTATGGAGAACAGATAGCCTTGCAATAGCGAAAAACAAAAATGGCTGTAATTCACTATTATAACATGCCACACACACCAGGGCATGTCCTACCTTAACCTTACAATGCACCCTGCCCTTGGGCCTACCATAGTGGTGTCTGATATGAAGAAAAGGTAAGGTTTAGGGACTGGCAAGTGTGTGCACTTGCCCAGTCACCATGACAGTACCAGACTGCATGCAGGCTCTGCAATGGCAGGCCTTAGACACACTTTTACAGGCTGCTTCTGTGGGTGGCACAACCAGTGCTGCAAGCCCACCAGCAGATTTTGGATTACCAGCCCTGGGCACTCCTGGTGCACTGTACTAGGTTGTGACAGGTAAACCAAACCAACCAATCATGGAATCACTAATTCATACATAAATTTACAATAGGGAGCACTTGCACTGTGGCACTGGACAGCAGTGGCACAGTGCCCAAAGCCTCTAACACCAGCAAAAACACATGCGGCAACAGCAAAAATTGAAGGGAGACCCACGCCAAGGTGCCAGGTCTAACATTAGCCATCTATTTCCAAGGCTTTAGCCAGGTTTTTAGGTTCTTCCCAAAACTCAACAGATTGGTAATAGTTTTTTGGGAACGTGGGAGATTATTCTAAAGTTGAGCACATTTGGCCTGGAAGATACTACCTCCAAATCGCAGTTTTTTCAAAGAGGGAGTAAATAGGAGGCCAGCATAAGATAATCCTAAAGTTGGTGAGGGCTTATACGGCTTACTTTCTTAAGAGCTTTAGGTCCAGTGCCATTCACAACCCTGTGTATGATTCATAGAGCCTTAAAAAATGTCCCTCTCCTTTATTTGCAGCCAGTGAAGTTTCTGGAGTGTTTCTGTAGAAGAGCCCTTTCTTCCCTTGTTTAGTGCTAATTTGGCCGCAAGCACCTGGACCCTCTGAAGCCATTTGAGTAAATATTTAGGGCTACCTAATAGCAAGGAATTACAATAATCCAGTGTACTCAATATTGAAGCATGTAACACAAGTTTCCTATAGGATTGGGGGACCAGTGGGACTATTTTCTTTAAATTACTAAGGAGTCCATGGCATACTGCTAGTGTTTTATTAATATGGGGTTCCATTGAGAGGCATTGTTAATTTGCATCCCAGGTTTCGTGCTGAATTAGTTGTATCTAGGTCTGCGTTATTTGCCCACGGCCAGAAGTTGACTGGTAGTTGCTGTTGTATGTTTGCTGGCGAGCAGCACAGGAATTCTGTTTTATCTCAACTGAATTTTATCATGTTATCATCCAGCCATTTGGTCATCTGTTTCAGACAGGAATGGAGATTATTTAGTTGGTTAGGATTGTATTTATCCAGGGATATTAAATAATTGTGTATTGTCTGCATAATTTACAAACAATATCCCAAACGATTTAACCAGGGTTAGCAGTGGTCTTAGAGATATATTTTACAATATGGGGCTTAGGGCAGAGCCCTGTGAGACCCCATGCTCAATTTCCTTGTATTTCGAAGTGAAAGGTGGAAGGGTTACTGCCTGTAGTCTATCTGAGAGGTAGGACTTGAACCAGTTGAGCATTGTGCCTCTCAAATCAATCGCCTTCAAGCGTGTAAGCAGGATTTGGTGGTTGACAGTGTTGAACGCAGCAGATAGGTCTAGCAGAATCAGTACTGTAGTTCGACCACTATCAACGTGCATTCATACTTCATGTTTGGCCATAATCAGTGCCATTTCTGTTCCATGGGCTGGCCTAAAGCCCATTTGTTCTGGTTCTAACAAATTGTCGCTCTCACGGAAATCAGCTAGGGTCTTACTAAGATATTTTTTGCGTATCTTGACTTGGAGAGGGAGCCTCAAGATAGGGCAGTAGTTGCTTGGTTCTTGAATATCAGCCAGGGTTTTTTTTCAAGAGCCCTCTCCAGACTACTGGAACCATCCCGGTGTTGAGAGATTGATTACAAATTAGTCGTAAAGTGGGGAGCAGTTTGTTTGTTCTGTCTTTCCATATTCCTGTTGGAATTGGGTCTATAGGGGAGCCTGAGGAGATCGATAAAACAAGATCTCTGAGTTGGTCTCTCCTAGCGAATATATGATGGTACAACGCAAACAATTACAACGCATGCTTTTACAATGTGGTTTTACAACGCATCTACCATTACATCGCATGATTTTACAACACATGCCATTACAATGCATTTTAAAAAACTACCATTACAACACATTCCATTATAACGCATACCATTACAACGCATACCATTACAACGCATAATACTTTTAGGGCAACAGTAGGGTAAGTGTTGGATATTGTAGGTGTTAAATACTATTTCCACTCCAGTGAGTGTAACCGTAGGCTAAGTGTTGGATAGTGTAGGGGTAAAGATTACTATTCCCAATCCAGTGAGTGCAACAGTAGGGAAAGTGTTGGATAGTGTATGAGTAAAAATTACTATTACCATCTACCCCAAAACTCTTACCCACCCTAAAACTAAAAAATCTCCATTGCTTACCTTATAATGCGTTGTAAGGGCATGCGTTGTAATTGTATGCATTGTAAAGGCATGCGTTTTGGTGACATGCGTTGGAATGGCATGCGATCTAAAGACAGTTGCGTTGTAACAGTTGCATTGTAAAAGCAGAGCAATGTAATCACTGCGTTGTAATGGATGTTTCCCCTCCTAGCTGATCAACCATCTCAAAGCTTATCACATCGGACCATTATTGATTTGGGTCTAGCCTTTCAGTCCCATTATCGGGTTCTTTATTTTGCTTAGATTTGCTCTTGTTTTGTATGTCTGCTATGACCCATTTAGTTTTGTCATGAAAATAATCTGAGAGGTTATTGCATAGTTCTTGTGAGTGCAAAATATTTTGTTTTATACATTTTGGGGTGGTCAATTCTTTTACCAGATCAAAGACTTTCTTTGATTTATTGGATGCTTCGAGGATAGTAGTTGAGAGGTAAGAGGCTCTGGCCTTCATTATTTCTATCTTATATTCTTTGTAGGCCAGTTTTAGTAGAGTTTGATCACTATCTGTGTAGAATTTCCTCCATTGTCTCTCAAGTTTTCTGCACTTTGATTTTAGGTCTTTTAGGGTTTCTGTGAACCACTGTTCTGAATTCCTAGGTCTGTTTTGATTACATTTAGTGGGTGTACCTTACCTAGATTGTCTAAAATGGAGTTTTCATAGTTTACCTCTCCTGTATTGGAGCCTAGTCAACAGGTTGTAGTGTCAAATATATTCTTTCCTTATCAAGTTTCTTTAGTTTAGCACAGGGTCTTTTCAATTATGGGTTTCTGCTAGATGTATTATCCTTGTTTCCTGTAGTGGGTATTTTAAAATTAAAAGTGACCATATAGTGGTCTGACCAGCTAATAGGGATGGGGTTATTTACTTTTACCATATCTGAGTAGGCAAACATTAGGTCCAGACAGTTTCCAAGTACGAGTCTGCTCTTTAACCTGTTGTATGAAACCCAAACCTTTGCAGGATTTTTAAAAATACATTGTTTGATTTTGATGGGTGTCCTGGGTTCAGATGTTAAAGTCACCCACAATTAGGCAGTTGGAATGGGACATTACAAACCTAGCTGTTGTCTCCAGGAAAGGTTGGGCCAACTCTATTGAAGGGCCTTGGGGTCAATAGCAGAATAACCCAGATAGAATAGCACCTTCTTTTTCTCTAAGTGAAAAGCTCAGTATCTCTATTTCTTGACTTTGCTCCACCTCCAGCGTTGCTAAGGCCCATTTATCCTTAAAGAGTATTTCAACCCTCCCCCCTTATTTTTGGTCTCTTGACTGAAACAGAGCTTTATAGCTCAGGGGCACACATTTTCCAAGGTAACCCCTGGTTTTTGGAAAAGCCAGATTTCTGTGATAAAAAGCATGTCCCAATCATTAGAGGTTATTAGCAAGTTTACCTCAGCCGTGTGTTTTCCCTTGGACCAAGTATTGAGCAACCCACAAGATATGCTCTTGCTCATTGTATCATTGGCGCTTTGTGAGTTCCTTGGGCTGTTTTTGTTATTACAAGCAGCTACCTTGGGGTCTACATCGGTGTGCTGAGTGTTAGTGATGTTGGGATTAAGTTCATGTAGCTCTTTATTAGTATAGGTAATTCTCATTTTACCTTGTATAGGATGTGGTCTAAAACCGGCAGCATGGCTAGCCCCGGCCGCTTCCAGGATGCTGATGGGCTCAGACGGGCTTGCCTTTGGCGTGCCTTTGGCATGCTGCCATCGTGCCCGCAGCGCTGATGCGCTACAATGCCATTTATGTAGCCCTCCCTCCTTGGTCCTGCTAAAACAACAATACCACTCACTCTGATGACCCCAAAATGGCGGCCGTCAAGTGGTTCTAACAAAAACAGAGGAAAGTCAGGAGTAGCACCCGCAATTGCTCCCGAATTCCTTACTTCGTGTTACAGTTATTTACAGTTCAAATTCAATGCAACATTCAATTTTAGTTTCATTACTCATTCCATAATCGTTCCCTTTTTAATTTCTTATAAGCTGTTAGTATACCAATAAACATTAAAACCGTCCTATCGGGTGCCTTCAATAGGGGTGTAAGTCCTTATACAAATAAGTATCATCTACTGAAGTCTTGACCACATTGCAATGGGCAACCACAAAGCTAAGCTCGCCCTTAACCCCTTGAGTGCCCCGCCCTTTCCCCGCCCTGTGCCGGCCCTTTCATTAGCGGGCGGGGTTCATGACGAGATAGTCTCGTCATGGGCACAGCGCAACCGCGGCCCATGACGAGACCATCTCGTCATGGGCACTCAAGAGGTTAATAGGCCTTACTTCTGAAATTAGGCCAAGACAGCACTTTGGGGAGGCCAGCAGCGGTGTAGAACTGGGGGAAACATTTTTCCTATGACTGGTACATTCAGACCCTGCGAGAAACTCAAAGTGTGCTCTGGTGTAAAGCATGTGGTTCAGCACAGAATTGCCTAGGGTCAGAAAACCATTAGCCACTAATACTCCAAATGAGGCCCTACTCTGGTTGTAAGAACTTTACTTGTTCACAAGGTATCTTGATAGTCATGGGGTACAATGGTGGAGTTGACTTGTTCCCTGGTTCTTTAGACTCTGTTAGGACTCAGAGGTTTCAAAGTTTCTTGTATGGTGAAAGCTCTAATGGGACAAACGTATTTAGTCTTACTTTATGTAAGTCTTTGATTATACAAAAATTCAAAATCAGAATTTACGTCTCGAAAATCCAGAAATGTTGGATTTTCTTGTATTAGTTCAAATATTCTACATGTGCCTACTGGAGAACTGCCCTTATTTTTCTTCTATTTTCTTTAGATTCCTGGTCTGAAGACAGTATGCTGTAGTATGGTTTCTCTTTTGATAAAGGATGATGGGTATTCCTCAACAAGAGAAGCCTTCTTTCTTCCACGATACTCAAGGGCGTGATTGTGGGCGTGGTCTTTATAGGCACTATGCCCAAAATGGCTGCCGACATTTCATGTTCTCAACATGATCTTGGGCAAAAGATGTGACTCATGAGAAGGAGAACTCAAACCAGTTTCTCATGCTGGTTCAGAAGAATGGGTATTCGTAAGCCCTGGAGATGGGTCTTTTCAGGTAGGGATATCGGCCTTACCTCAGAGTTTAAGGCCAAGGCTCGTGGGTCGTGAGCTGAGAATCGATGAGGCTTAACGGCTGAGTACAATGTGCTGAGAATCGATGAGGGCAGCAAGAACCATATCAATGCAGTGAAGGGAGCTGTCCCCTCGCCCTCCTCTGCCCTGGCACAGGGTGGTGGCTGCATTTATAGGTTTCTGGGTGCAGTCTCTGCAGTTATGGGAGATGCTTACAGCCTCCTTGCACAAATTAAGGCAAGTGTCTTAGAGCAGATGGGCCAATAGTGTTTATGTGTTTCAAATGTTCAGGAAATGATGCTCATAATAGTGACACCAATGATGGTGAACATAGGAAGGTGTGCAAATGGAAGATGGTTCATGACAGCTGTTACCCTTATATTTTTGGACCTACATACAGTTGAGACTACAGTGCTTTTCTTTTAGACTACATGTCTCAGTTTGTCAGGGGTTGTCCTCCACTACATTAGAGGTGAATATTTCACTGCATCATTTTGAGTTCGCTGCCTTCCAGTGGAGTGGCTGGTTCAGCATGGAAGGAGTCCTTTTGGGAGGGAATCTTTTAGCGGAAGTTCGGCCAAAACCCATCGTGCATAGCGGAACTTCTGCCATTATTATCGGCTCTGAAAACGTACTCCAAATGTAACGAGTACTTTACTAGTCAGTACCTTAATGTCTGGTCTCCCTGACATACAGGGCGCATTAATGAACTTTGTAAACTTTGTTGAAAGCCTGCCACACTTTGGCTGAGGAGGACAGGCCATCAGACAAAAGTTTCAGATGGCGGATGCACCCGACACCCTTTTCCTGGAAACCTGTCACTATGCCCACTTCTAAAGGGGTGCACGAGCCGCAAGTTTAGAGGCGGAGCACATCCAATTTTTGGGCAGATGCCTTTCACACACTAAACTCTTACTTGTCCACCCCCTAAATCTTCCAGATTTTGGTGGAAGACAAGTTTAGTCTAGATTAAGCCGATGTTCCACATTGTCTAGATGAATATTGCGGGGCGCTGCCGGTGCGTCACTTTTAAAATGGTAAAAAGTGGCGCACCGGCGGAGCACGGGCTTGCGAGTAAGCCCCTGTGTTTCCTAACAAGCGTTGGTTTGTACTCGTGTGATTCGGTCCTATGGAGAATGAATGAATGATGCACATTTTTAAAGTTTACAAATATCAAAATTGAGGCTGATTTTATTTGGGCGTATAATCGTGGAAAGTGCTGTGAGGTGAAGTATGATACGAAAACAAACAATACACTTTTATTTTACCCTCGTGTCCACCACTCTAATCTATTCATGACCTCTTTTACATATTTCCTTTTTTTGAGTACAAAAATGACACAATTTATTGGTATATTCAAGAAAACTGTATCATAACGCACCATTGAACCACATTTCCACAAAAATGTCTTGGACTATCATCTTCATCTCACAATCCCCCCTCCGCCTCCCCCTCCCCCCTCCACCCCTCTTCCCACACACACGCAGACAAACAAAATCTCCTCATTTAGGGGCAGATTTACAAGCCCCTTGCGCCACTTTTGCGTCATTTTTAACATGGGGAAAGTGTCGTACGGGTGGCGTAAGGGGCTTGTAAATAAGCCCCCAGGAGTTTCAGAACCCCTGCAGTGTTATGAGCTGATGCTCCTGGCCAGCACCCCCGCTGAGAGAAGTGTTCCAGTGAGGCTGAATATAAGCTGCAATGTCGAATTCCTTTCACTGTGGCGTAAAACCCGCTGCAGAAAGACCCCAAGGGTGGGGCGGGCTCAGAGGTAGGAGTACCCTCTTGCACCCCACTAAAAGCCTTCCCTGGAATACCCTGAATTTGGTGTCATTGCTGACTATGAAGGGGCTTCTTTTTTCGACAAACGGAAATTCGTGTGCTTTGCAACCCCACCCCCACCCTAACCCCCACATACACACAAACGCACCTTCCTGGACCGAGAAGTTAAAAATACAAGTAGCTCACCGTGGAAGCCCTCTCAGTTGGTGGTTTTCTGTGTGTGGTGTTGCGCTCTCACATCCCTTCAGTCACACATTCACCTCCTTGGCAAGCTGGAATTAAAGGCAGCTGAGCTCTGACACACTGGATGAGCAGATACTAAAATTGACTCTTTCCTCGCACTTTGCCACATCTCAATACACATTTTCTTTCTAATGCCGCTCCTCAGATCCCCATGGGACGTTTTCGTCCATCCCATCCACTCACAGCAGGGCACTGCCCAGGATGTTCCTTCTCTGGTAACCACAGTGCAGACAGAAATCCTTGTTTTATGGCTACCACACCCGGTGACTTGGCTCTCGCAGTCTGAGGCACAACAACAACAGGGAGCGGCAATATCAGGAGCCATTTCAAGATCAACAAAAGACGTGGCGTAAACAACAATAACGATGAAAATAATAATACGCCTAACTTCCTGCTTGTGTGGACCGTTATCACTAAAATCAAACGTGGTACAAAAACCACTGTCACTATCACCCAACTAGGGGCCATATTCACAAGGACTTATCTCCGATTTATCACCAGCTTAACGCAACAAAAGGGAAGATAAATTTAACACCCCATTCACAAGCAGGTGCGTACTGCAGACAACGCCAGTATTCCCGCGATAACTGACCCAAAATCTAACACCACGGCGGACACCACCAACTAACTCTAATGAGATGCAGAGTAGGCGTTCCCGTGCAAAAACACATGAAAAAAGAACAACACCACTTTCACAACGAACTGACAGGACTGTGAAGCGAACCAAAAACTGGCAATAAGCCACGTTGGCTGCAGGTTTTTAACACCTGCCTCAAGCAGGTGTAAAGACGAACGCCTACCTGCAGTAGGCAATGGAGCCCCACACACAGCCATACCCGAAGACCAAACGATGCCATGGAGCTACTCTACATGCAGCTCAGAGCCCCAACAGGGCCACAACACCCAACGCCACCACCCCCTGGACCGCCACCACCCCCAGGACCCGGACCCCCCACACCCCCGGGCCACCACATTGGCAGCGCAGAGTAAGACAGCGGACCTACCAAAAACGCACCACTCTCACAGACCTAACACCCGAGGAAGTCATTGCCCACTACAGGCTCAAAAGGCAACCATCCTCCGCATCATGACCCACATCGCCCACAGGCTGACTTCCCAACACAGCGGAGAACCAACATCCCACCTCAGAAAAAGCTGCTGGCTGTGCTGCATTTGTTGGCCTCTGGGACATTCCAACCAACAACTGCTAGAGTCGGAGGGGTCTCACAGCCAGCCCTATCAAAGTTCATCACACCTGTCCTGGATGCCATCCTCAACTTAATACCTCAGTACCTTCACTTCCCCAACACTGCGTAGGAACAGCTGGAGACCAAGCAAGGCTTCTATGCCATAGCCGGATTCCCGGCTGTGTTGGGTGCAATTGACTGCACACATGTCCCACTTGTGCCCCCTGCGGATACTGCACAGCATTACAGCAATAGAAAGCACACGCATTCAATCAATGTGCAGGCAATAGTGAACCACGGGGACTCTTCACCAATGTCGTCGCCAACTACCCAGGCAGTGTGCACGATTCCTTCATCTTCCGACAGTCCATCATCAACCAGCGCTTCCAGGATGGCACATATGGAACGGGACTGCTCGTTGGTAAGTACCAAAACAACACACCACACATCCCACAGCCACCAACGCACAAAGCACATCAGTGGGGATGCACAAGTCGAAGCCACATTCGACATGTCAGACTGCACGACCACCTACAAGACACGACTACACGACTCCATGGTAATCCGGGGCTACACCCTGAAGGCTGGCTTACGCTCACCCCACACACAGCCAGCACAGGCGTCACTGAATTTGTGGGCCTGCCATCACATCCTGATGAACAAAGTATTGACTCTTTTCTCCCTGCACTGTCACAGGTGATCAAGGATATGCACTCTGCCCTTGGATGATGACACCCCTCCGAGACCCGAACACACCCGCCCAGAGGCAGTACAATGTGGCCCACATACGCACCGGGGGCATCGTTGAATGCACATTTGGCGTGTTGAAGTCACGTTTCAGGTGCCTGGACGGCACAGGTGGCAAGCCCCTGTACAGCCTGGACATCGTGTGCAAGATGATCGTTGCATGTTGTGTGTTGCACAACATCTGTGTTTCATCCCAATTCCAGAGGTACCGAACGATGATGATGGTGATGGGGCAGGTGGGCCACATCCCACTGCAGCTGCTGCTGGAATGGCCCGCAGGAACTCCATTATTGACACCTACTTCTCATGAGCACGTCACATTGTGTCGGGCCATGGCAATCATGGGACTATAGCAGATGTCCAATTGCACTGCATGTGTGGATTAAACATTTTTGCAGGTTAACGTTTGGAATAGTGCATTGTCATGTTACATATCCCTGGGGTGACAGATGTGATTTGCCTGGTTGTGAACATTTTGCCGTCCAGGTGTGTCCTGTGTTCAGTTGTGGAGGGGTTGCTGTTTGTACCGGGATATTGCTGATGTTGAGGTTCACTTCTGCTTATGTGCGTATGCTGAATGGTGGGTGTGTTGCTCCAGCGGGTCAGATTTGCCTGTCATTGGTCTCTTTCATGTGGTTTTCCTGTCGGTTCTGTCCTTCCACGGTGCTTGGATGTTGTGGTGTGCATGTTGTCATCTGCAGTTGGCCAAGGTGAATCCGTGGTACTCCACTGTTGCTGTATTTTGTTCAGTGGCATTTTCAGTATAATGTTCTTGTGCTTGTTCATGCATTGCGCATGAGTATTGCTGCCCTTTCGCTGCTTATCCCTGCTTTCCTCATCGTGGCAGAGCTCATCGCAGGTTTGCTGGTGTTGTGGTTTGTATTTTTATCTCCGTCGGGGTGGTAGTATCGTGGACATTGTCCGCGTTATCTGGTGCCTATCGCATGGTACCGCCTTGTTGTGAATTTCACGTTGACAAGGGGTAATTTTCCCGCAATAGGCTGCGATATTGAAAGTTGCGTTACGCTACTCTTGCAGTAGTTATCATACGTTCTTGTGAATATTGCCCTAAGTGGTACGCATTCTCTGGGCCTCTTTTGGTTTAAAGTGTGCCTAGTGGTATTCAAACTTGTGAGCTATTAATTGTTTTATGGAAGTCCCCTTGTTCCAGTATGTGTAAGAAGCTGACTTTATATGCAGTGCACAAAAATGTGGTACACTATGTAGAAAGTCTGAACGATCCTTGTTGGGTTACAGGGTTTAAAGTAATAATCTCAAATGCACTCTTTTATGGTAGTGTAGGTGAGTAGTTTAGACTTCCCAGAGGGTAGTGTTGAAGATTTATTGCACACATAGAGTCAATAAATGAGACACACAATCAAGAAGAAACTCAAGCCCAATTTAGAAAAATAACAGATTTTTATACAATTTTAGACACCAAGATTATCAGAATCAGGTAAGTACTTTAGACGCTATCAAGTTTTACAGTAAAAACAGTAGACAATGACAGCATTGACTACATAGGTACACTTACCGACGACTTACAGGACTGTTCTTCTGGACTAAATGTAAGTTGGGGCTAAGGTCCAAGAAAGCACTAACAGTTCAAGTGTATCTGCCCCTGGAGATTCCAGGTGCAGAGGCGATTTACACAGTGGCAGCCTCGAACACTACCCTTTAAAGTCAATAGGGAAAAGTACCTGTAAGAAAAGGCTGCAAGGAGAAAACCAGTCCAGAAGAACCCAAGGGGGCTTGGCTCTTCGGGATCTCCGGACCACAGATACACCATCGGTTTATGTGATCCTGAGCTGGGGAGTTCGGGTGCAGAGGTGTTTTGTCCGTAGGGTTGGTGACTTGGAGCATCTTACAGTTCTTGGTGTACCTGTAGGAGAGGGAAAAGGAACACATCAGGGCCACTCTCAGTGTGGAGCTGGCCTCTCTCAAAGTCCCTCAATGTGTAGGTAAGTTTTGGCAGCAGTGGTATTCCAAATGAACACAAACAAGCCTTGGGGATTGCAACTGGCTCCAGTACCCTGGGTATTTGTGCTGGGAGGCTCCTAGGGGTCCTGGCGTATCCAAGCTTGGCAGGGAGACAGATCTGACCTCTTGGAGTCTTTTTGGAGTGTTGCTCCTTCAGTGGGCCGGGGGTTTGACAAAACGCTGTATCAGGCAGACGTGTTTGGTGCCTGCTGGTGCATGGAAGTGGCTTCTCTACTCCAAGGGAGATGTTGCCGGGTCAATAAAGTGCTGGACAGACCCTCAGGGGTTTTGGGAGGCTATTTCGCTTCTGGACATGTCGATGTTGGTGATTGTTCGGAGAGCAGCAGCCGGGCAGTGTTTTGCACCAAGTTAAGTGATGGTCCACAGTTCTGACGTCTTCGGCTCTTCTTTGTCCTTGTTCTTCTTTCAGGCAGACAAATCTGAGCTCCTGGTGCCAGAGGACCACTTAAATACTAAATGTAGGGGAGTTAAGGGGACTGAAGGGTAGTAGTCAATAATCTACTTAACTCTGGGGTCACTACATCCCCTATATGACCACTTCCGGTGGCAAATGGGCATAACCCTGTCCCAGAGTTCCTAATTCCATGAAAAACAAGATGGTGGAACCCTTCTTTCATTCAGGACATCGGGTAGCCCACCTTAGGGGTGTGACTAGCCTGGAGGTGCAACACAATCCTAATGCATAGCTAATTTCCTGCCTGTCTTAGGGCCAAATAGGCATCAGGGCAGGGGGTAGGCATCTCCCAGGTCTGGGTCTCATATCAACAGAGGCATGGGCTTTGAAGCCCTTGGCCTTGATATCCTCAATCACTAGTCATCTTGCTGGAGCAGGCATTGTTTCTGACCTCAGAGAGCACAGGCTCTCACCTGCAGGGGGACAAACTTGTATTTTGTGGCAGGCTGGATGATACCAGTCACCCAGCACACTGGATACGGATAGGTTTTTCAGAGGGCACCTATAAGGTGCCCTCTGGATGCATGTCATACTAAACTAGCACTGGCAACAACACAGATTAATTAAAAGGTGTTTGACACCAAACATCGTAGGTTTCAGTAAGGTCATCATGTAGCTGGGGAACTTGTAATGACCAGTTCCTGATACATATAGTTGAGCTGGCTTCCCTGTTTTCTGCTGTACTAATTAGTATTAGAACTAGACAGCACCCACAGATTTGTCTTCACATGTAATATAATGTACCCTGCCTTATGGCTTTTAGGCCTGCTGTAGTTGTGACTTACATATATTATAAGCAATGACTTTAGCATGGCACACGGTGAGTGTGCCATGTCGTGTTTTCACACATAGTTTACACCATGTCATGAAGTCTGCAATGTCAGCATGCGTGCTATTTGTATGAGGATCCCTTAAGGGTGGCATAATGCATGCTGCAGGGAACCTTTTTTGCATGGGCATTTTTAGTACCCATGCCCTAGGTGCCAGGGGTACCACCATTTACTAGGGACTTACAGGGGTGCTAAAGTGTGTGCCAATTGTAACATAATTAGACCATTATACCTTGTTTTTAGGGAAAGAGAACTGGCACTGAGGCCTGGTTGGCAGGGCCAGACTAGGAACTTTATACAGCTCTCACTAAAATTAGAAATTTAGCACTCCTGTGAAGACGTGTTAATGCACTCTAGAACCAGAGCAACTCTTTCAAGTTGCCGCCTGGATCGCATAACCACTCCTGAAGGCTGAAACTGGCCTCCAAGTGTCAAAACAGGTATCCTGGGATTCAAGCCTCCCAGGGGATTGCCCACTTCCCCAGCTGGTCAGTCCGGCCATGACCCAGTGCACACCAGTCAAAAAACATCAGTATCATTTGCAAAATATGGGGGTGACCATGAAAAAAGGGGTACATTCCAACAGTGTGCACTTGCTTAGATAAGAATATATCCAACTCCTCTTTTTCAGCTGTTGTCCAAATATGTATTTGATTCTTGTTGGGACATGAATGCCCCCTTCATGTTATATAGTCATGTTCCCATGGCCTGATTGCCCATCTGCATGTACCTGGTATCCTGTTTTTCTAATGTTTAGCCCTAACTTCACACTTATATAGAGTGCTGACAGAGGACTAGGCCTGACGCCGTGCCATGAGTGAGGTTCTGGACCTGTCCTGTGATTTAGAGAGACACCACTCATGCCATCATTGCACTGACAGTGGTATACTTTCCATGTCATGGGTTTAGTACATAAAGCAGTGGAGGCTGTGCACCATGTTTTGTTACTCCCTACTGTGGCTAGACTTTTTTAAATCTGTTTTACAGTTATGGAAGCCAAGTGGCCCACTGTTGGACGTGGCCCTTTCAGCAGGGTTATCCCCAAACATTTTGCCTTCCTCCTCCCATTTTTCTGACCTTCTTTATGTTGGCTTTAGGACCCTGGGCACTTTGCGACTGCTAACCAGTGCTAACATGAACGTCCTCTCTCCCCTAATGATATGATTAGTTTACACCTGTTTGGCATATCTGATTTACCTGTAGGTCCCTTGTAAAGTAGTATACCATATACCCAGGGCCTGTAATTTAAATGCTACTTGTGGGCCTGCAGCACTGCTTGTGCCAGCCACAGAAGCAGCCTTTCCGGACATGTTTCCGGCCTGCCACTGCAGTTTACTGCCACTTTGACTTGGCATTTAAAATGTCTTGCCAAGCCTTAAACTCCCCTTTAATTACACATAGGTCACCCCGACTGTAGGTCCTAGGTAACCTTATGGGTAGGGTGCTGTGTAAGTAAAAGGTAGGTCATGTACCATTATGTTTTGCATGTCCTGCTAGTGACAAACAGCCTATTTCATTTTTCACTGCTGTGAGGCCTACTTCCCTCATAGACTAGCATTGGGAATTCTTATATACTTATAAGTGGTAAATACTAATCAGAAAGGAGTGGCATTGCCATGTTTGGTATGTTTCAACAAGTAGTGATAAATCCTACTTACTGGTGAAGTTTAATTTCACATTACTATTTTAGTAGAAATGCCACTTTTTAGAAGGAGTGCATTCTTACACATATTTGATTTTGCTTTGCAATTGAGCGTCCCAACTGAGGTTGCACCCCACTGAACTCGAAGTTTATATGAAGACAAAGTTATCACTACGGAAACGGAGGATAATAGACCATGCAAAGTGGATCTCTGGAGTTACTCTGGAACAAACTTTTAATAACACCATTGGATTGATGTGGCAGTTGAACTTACATGCTCGAATTGGTTTTCTGACATTCTTCTATTTTTTCCGTATTATGTCACGTTAATCGTTTTAGATTTATTTATGTTTGCAATTGACGGTTACACCATTTTCATAAACAACAAGTGGGTTTTTATTGTTATTTTGATTCATCAGGTCACGGGGGTTGGAGCATGATCGGGATTGTGATTGCTGTTCACGGCACCGGGTTAGTGCAATATGGGATTTAGAGTTCGTAAGTATTTTGGGTAGTTTAGGAATGCCATAGGAGGCTTTAGTCACGGGGAAGTTTGAATTAGCATTTCATGCAGGTCACGGGGTCAGATTTAAGCAGTGAATCACGAAGTTTGATAGGCGACACGTGGGAGAGCACGCATTAGATATAGGTCCAAGCGGGAGGGAAAGTGTATTTGATTTTGGAAGAGGAAGTGAAGTTCACGAAGGAAGCTAGGCTGCCGGTTGTGGCGTTTACTAAGGTAAACTAGTGGAGTGTGGATTTTGTTTTGGATTAGATAAAAGGAGGGTTTGGTTTGGAGATGGGGTTTTATGAAGGGTGTGAAAGGGAAAGTGTTTTATTGAGGGTCAAAGTAGAGTATTAGAGCGGGGTAAGTTTCCGGATTTTTTCAGTACCATTTATTTTGCAGTTGTACATTGGGTGGGGACTGGTGGTTTGACTTTTAGCTTGAGCACATGAATGTTATGTTCTGTTGAGTATGGGGAAGGTAGAGAGGGGCAATGCGGGTGGAAGCTTAGTAAGCAGTAACACTTTTCTTTTTTTATTCTTTTCTGTGCACACAGTAAGTTGGTAATGAGCAGTTAGTTGAACGTTTTTGTCATTTTGTTTCAGTGAACCCCTGACGAAGACCCAGCAGGTTCGAAATGCATTGGGTGCAATGAATGAAATGAGCCTACTTTGAAACATGATTGATTCCACGTGCCACTGTTGAAAGCCTGGATTGGCAGCAGGAGGCATTTGAAAATGTTGAATAAAGAATCTCCATACAATCATGCTGTCTCCGCAGTAATCTAATCAGCAGGAAGTTTAAATTCATAAGGATTGGTATAATGATTGGAAAACAATGACAAACAAGGATGGTTCAGGAATAAGTGGTGTATTGGGAGAAATTTCTTCCCCATTTAGCAGTGCGACAGATGGGTGCACGAAGAAAGTGCCCTTTGGCTGAACTTTTTCGAAGTGGGCATTTCTCTGTGCTTATAACTGTTTGTGCTTCACAGCTTGTCTCTAATACACGTCTGGGCTGGGTGACAGCTACATTTTGTGCATTCTCTCCAGACAGCCATAACACAGGAAGGGCTAGGTCTGACAGGGGATACATCAGCATGCATACTGATAGTCTTCCCGGGCATGGAGAGGTGGACAACACCAACATTTATATAGGTTGTGTCCTGTGCTCACTCAAGCCAGGACTGGGCTGAAAGGGATCGTTTTGCACTTTTGAGGGTTAATTTGAAGTAACACTTTACATCAACAATATTTTTATTATAAGTACTGGGGCCCATAAGTTTAGACACTGCTTAGGGCTTGTAACCAGACGCTGCTGGCTCTACATCTGCATATTGCCAGGGGGACTGCTGAGCTGCCAGGAGAAAACGCCATCTCTACTAACTGTTTTGCTGTGTTGGCCTGCTGCCTGCTGCTTGCTGGGCTGCAGCAGGGTCTACCACTTTGCAACCTGCCTGGATAAGCAACCTGCTGCCTGCTACCTGCTTTAGTGCACGAAGTGTTCTCCAAGAGCTTGTTGGCTTGTCCCCTGTTCTCTGGGAATCTCAGGATCAGCAAAAATTCCCCTGCCATTGGGCTCTGCACCAGGTGAGTGTATGTTCTACCAAAATTTAGGAATCCCAGGATTGATTGTAATTTTTTTAATGATTTTGGAGATTGGAGCAGAGCGCATTTTTACCAAAAATTGGCAGCCATTCTTTTCCCTTAACTTGAAAGCTCATATCCCAAAAACAGGACATTGAGGTGGGCAATTTTGATTTTTTAAAGTTTAATTTGTAGCCCTCAGATGTGAATCCTAAAATTATGGTATTCACCCCGTGTTCAAGTGCTCCTATAGGTCATCATCCATTAGATAAATAACATCCAAATAGGACAATGCCTCTCCATCCAAATTTTAAAGTAATTCAATTACTCTGGCCGAAAACAGCCCTGGGCTCTTCTTATACCCTTGGGTACAAAATTGCTGCTGGGAAACTAGCACTGAGAATGCTGTTAGATACCTGCTTTCAGGCGCTATATTTTGGCAGAAAAATCCATTTAAGATGTCAAGTGTTGTTTTATATTTTCTCCGCACAATGTTATTTATTAATGCGGCACTGTGTGCATTTTGGACTGCAAATGTCTTAGTGCAAGTGTTTAAATGTCTATAATCTAAAACTAAACTATATGAATTGTCAGGTTTCATGACCGGAAACAAAGGATTATTCATCGATGAGGTGCAATTTTCGATCACCCCTTGGTATTCAAGTTGCTCTAAGATCTCCCTGACCTGTTTTTTAGCTTCTTGCTTTATTGGATACTGCCTCTGTGCAGTTGGGAGTATTTCTTAAAGGAATTATATGGTGGGTAGAATCCTCATCCCATCCAACATGGTTCTTGTATAATGCCAGAGCCTGGGCTACCGGCCACTCCTGTGCATGTGTGTGCCTGGGATCATGGTCTGAGAATGCCGACAGAATTACCGTTTCCCCTTAAGGGAAATCCATAACGAATGCTGGAGGCCAATCTTGTTCAGCTAACAAAATGTCATAGCCAAATGTCAGGCTCTCCCAGAAGAGACCTCTCACAGTTCTACATTTGTCCCCCTCCATCTGGAGCGTTATTTCATATACTTTATGTGGGACACTTACCCTAGTATCAGGTGTTTCTACCGTGATATAATCATTCATGTCAGCTGTCACCAGAAATGTCATCAGATTCTGGTGAGCTATTGTTACTTCTGCCGCATTGTCTAGCATCACCAGATCCCATTCCCCGTTCAGTAGTCGAGTCCTCAGAATTCTGGGCATGTCTGATCTTTAGACCTGCAACCTTCTTCTTTTTGAACTGTGGCTTTTGCTTTGGTTTCTCTTCTTTTTTTAGACGTGTAATCTTGAGCATTCTGCTTGTCTCTGAACTTTGTAGGCTCTTCTTGTCTGTATGACTATCCTTCCCTCTCTGAGTTTTTCGATGAACCCTGAAAGAAAGGAGAGGAGCGTGTATCAGTATCCTGATACCTGTTAGGTGTCCTAATATTATCCCTATTCCTAAGGTTGTACCTCTTTTCATAGGGCTCCTGTGGAGGAGATCTATCTCGCTTTTGAGATCTATTCCCTTTAAAGTTTTGTTGCTTTTTATAGTCCCACTTCTTCTTAGTTGAAGAAGGTATCTGCTTGGGAGTGTCCTTTTCAGGACTGCCCATCAGTTGTGGTTTTAAAGCTTTCCCACCCAAACTGTTTCTGCCTAATTCTGCATTAGCAGTTTCAATTATTTTTGGTAGTTTGTGTTCCTGTTCTAAAGGACTGAACTTCCATAGGCATTGGCGGATAGCCACTGAAGAGGCTTCCCCTTTAATATTATCTAATATTATGGCTGATACCTGGGCATAGTTACCCAGTAACTTCATCCCTAAGTTCAGTGCAGGGTCTGCTCCGTACTCATTTTGTATTTGTCTCAATGCATCAGGTATCACTGCTAATGATGGAATACCATGAGTTCTGGTATATACGGCAGCAAAGACTGTATCCCAAGTGGTACAGTCCTCTACTTGTGGTGTTATCCCCATGGGTAAGCAGATTGTTAGCATTCTGTGTTTTCATATGGGGTAGTATTCGGGAATACTGCCTCTAGCTGTGTTATTTTCTGAGCTATTCAGAATGGCATTTGTTCACGTTTTGTGGGCATTTTGCCCATCACTGCGTGTAATGTTTGTGGTGTGAGTTTAGTTGCTATACCCTGAGCTTAAGTTCCATTTGTTGCAACTATTGCTGGTTGGACTGTAAGTGTCCTCATGACGAATTGCGTCAAGTTTCTATACATTTTTATCAATTCTTTGTGTTGTGTGAGCAAGTCACCTGGTGGCTTTGTTACAATGTCAGGATGTGGTGTGTAAGCCTCTAATATCGGCCATGTTGCCCTTTCCCTTCCAAGCAGGTCGAGTCTCACTCTTCTTCTTATGTGGGGTGCCTTTAAACCAGTATAAGTGTTTCTGGTACGTGAGCGGAACTTCGATGTCCTCAAACGAACACTATTCCGCTGGTGCATCTCCTTATGTGTAGGAGTGAAATGTTTTTGTTCTTGCATTTGCTAATGGGAATGTAACCCACGAATAAAATACCTCTGTTCTGTATGATTTGTGCGCTTCAATCACGAATACTAATATTAAACTAATAGGTGTTAAACCATGCTCTTGCAGTTTCAGGGTGACTGTATTTCTAAATGTTTCTGCGATTTGTAGTGTGTCTGCATCTTCTTCTCTGGCTGAGAGGTGTAGATCAACTCTTATGTTATCTCTGTCCTCAGTCATTTTGTAAAGAAGAGCTTTCCAAGGGAACTAAGATAAGGTGTTTTGCACAATTTAGGAACTAATTGTCCTTCAAGCTTGATTAACCAACAGCTATTAAATAGGATTTTTCTCCTACTCAGCTGTGGCGGAGTTTGTTCCCACCCACTCCAGACGTCTCTGGTGTTTTTGTGAGTAGGACTCTTTGTGAATAGCACGACTGAACTACTCAGATTCTACTGTTAAATAAGTACCCAACCAACGTTGGCGGTGCCATGTCGTGTAGTCCTATATAACCTATACAGGATCTGCGCGTTTGGATAACATAAACTGTTGGACTGGTGGCAGACTGATTCTGTGCACCCCCACCGGATACGTTAGCCTGTCTGTATCAGCTAGCTCACAGTGCCATTGTAATCTCCTCTTACCAAGGAGAGAATAGATTCTGGCAACCTCAAAACATGACAACCCTTATCCCTCAGGATCGTGGAAACAATGTACTACTTTTCGCTCAGTCACTCGTGCTCACTTAGGGGCATATTTACAAGCTGGCGATAAAAAATTATCGCCGCATTTGCGGCCGTTTTTGGCCTAATTAGCAAGGCCACACTAACGGGTGAAACCTTGCTTTAGCGTGGGGATTCCTAACGCCCAGCTTTGCATCTCTAATGAGATGCAAAGTGGGCGTTCCTGACCTAACATGTAAATGTAAATGTAAATTGATACTTGTATAGCGCACTACTCACCCGCAAGGGTCTCAAGGCGCTTGTACGAATACCGCTGTGGAACCCATCCTGGCTTTCCCTGTGAGGCGTCCACTCCTGGGCACCCCCAAGGTGGAGGCCAGGCATCCTTAGCGTTGTGGGGGCCGTTGTGGAGATTAAGCAAGCTATTGCCCAGAGTTGCAGAGTGGGACTCCATGATTGGAATGGCACCAAGGCGAGAATTATCAGGTCCGTGGAATCTTTGAGCCCAAGACCCGCCGAGGTGGGGAATTGAACCCTGGTCCCGGGCTAGACCTCTGCATCAGGGTCTGCCGCTCTAATCATTGAGCCACACTTCTCCAACATGACAGGAGAAATGTCGCTAAGCGACATTTCTCCTATCATCAAGTCCCCCGCTATGAAGCATAGCGGCAGGAAAAGTAGTGATAACCCCTGTTATCGCTACTTTCCTTACGCCTGCTTCAGGACTGACTTAGCCATGATATCCTATGGAAGGTGGATATCATGGCTAAGTTTTTGAGTCCCTATCAGCAAGCTAACGCCACACTACGTGAGATTATCGCTGGGTTTCCAGCGATAATCTCACGTTAGGCAGTTAGCGTGAGGATTTTTATCGCTGAGGAGATAAGCGTTGCTAATAGCACGCTATCTCAGCGATAAAAATCCACATTACCCGGTGATAATTATCCTCACGCTAAGAGCGCTGAGCGGTAATTATCGCCGTGTGTTGCTGATATGCCCCTTAGTTTGTCTCAGAGATACACAGAATAAACTTACCGGGCATTTGTCAATAAGGATTTATTGAACAGTAGTTACTCTAGTGTAGAATAGATGAGCTGCAGCAACCATTAGACAGTAGCAGAGATATATCATTGGAAGCACTACGAAAATGAAGGGATGGTAAAGCTCTATCATCTTGTAATAATCATGAATACATCCAAGTATATAAAACACATGATAAAAGGTGCGTACTCCTACGATGCCTCTCTAACTAGATGTACCTAATTGTACCTAGCATCTGTGTAGATGTTATGCCAAGAATCCCTCTAGGATCTAGTCAACCCCATTACCTGAGAATGTGAGAATATGGGACCCCGTCCTGGTCTTGAGTTGGACACCCCGCAAGGGATGTTAGACCACAGCGAGTTGGAGCGTCTGCATGCAGGAACCTTAGCGTCTCTGGTCAGTGTGACGGCCGGGAAGTCTTGGTCTCTTCTGTCTTTCTAAGCAAGACATGATGTATATATACCCATAAGTCTCCCAGGGGTCCCACCTTGCTGTGTTACTGTGTCAGCCTAAAGGATGACGTCGGGCCTGAACTTTATACAGAGATATTATACAGGAGATGTTAGTCCTACTGTGCTTCCAAGAACCCTCATGCATAATGTATGAGATTCGAACTAGGGAAAAACCCACGTACTGAATGCAGTGTCATATCTAGGAAAAGGTCTGTCCCTAGGAACCGTTATGTATGTAACGTAGGGAAGAATATAGGGGAAAGGTTGCAATGTTACCTGTGCCTGTATAGGGTACCTATATGGAATATAACACCAGGACAGGGCTTTTTGCAAGATCAGTACATGGTTGATCATCGTGTGGCTTGAGGATCAAACTGGCTTTTTGCTCTGATCAGGGCTGAGCGCTGGTTATGGGGAAGTACTAGCAGTGCATGCCGAGCCCACAGTGCTCCGCCCTCCTTAATGTTACGGCACACAGGCTGTGCATGCCGATTCAGGAGCCGCCTTCGTATAGAGACTTGTTGCAGAGAATTCTCCCGTCAATGGCACCATTGTATGGGCCCGACCCCGGGGACAACTAGTTTTGACAACAGAGTCCCAGCTTCCATGGCCCCCTGACACTTGCGTAGAGCTGAGGAGTTCCCTTCCTGTGAAGGCCCCCAGGAACAGCAATGTGTGTAGAGTAAAGCTCTGAGGCAGCAGTGAAGCCAACCCCCGCTCCTTCGGGCGTGACTCTGGGTTTCAGGAGTGGCTCCCAAGGACTCCAGACACGCTGGTGAATGCACTCTTAGTAGACGGCTCTGGTTTTGGCGTGAGTAGCGAGTCTGAGTGGTCCCAAAGGGCTCTATAGTTGCCAGGACTTGGAGGCACTACTTTTTCCACACCCTGGGACTAAAAGGGCCCGAACCAAAAGCATTCTTGCTAATCCCCAAGGAGGATCATCGTATTGCACTAGAAAGTTACAGTAAAGGTTCATATAGAAGTTCAGGTGCTTCATTCCCCAATGTTTACATTATGCATCTATTTGAATACCTTGGCACTTGTGCTACATGCATTTAAAGTGATATATGTATGCAAGGTTTACTTTCTGAATCTAATCTGATACTTTAAAATTGCGTACTTTGCAAAGTACTTAGATGTTGCATGCATTTAAAGGGAAACTATCTCCAAAAGTACATAATATGGCTATATCATTTTGGCCTTAAGGTGTTTACTATATAGTATTCTATTTTTATCCACCCTGTGTGGAGTCTCTTTTGTGGTGTATTCCTTGTGTTGCTGTGTGTGTGTGTTGCACACATGCTTTACACATTGCCTCTGTAGAAAAGCCTATCTACTCTGTGCCAAGCTACTGCAGGGTGAGCACAAGTTATATTTGGGTTATATCTGACTTACCCCGACTAGAGTGGCGGGTTCTGTCTGGTTGGGGTGCATACCCTAGCCAACCAGAGACCTAATTTCTAACACCCACTTTTATGCACTAACCCAGATCTTAGAGCTTACATGGCAAGTGTATGTTATGCATGATTGTGCTTGTGGTCTGCAGGGTACATTAATTGTGTGATCAGTCAGACTAATGGAGGCCTTTGGCATGCATTTCTGATGCCCCTGGACCGGCCTAGTTCCTCAGGCCACCTCCTGGTGGCCTGAGGAACTAGGCTCCCCCCCGGTCCCGGTCACTAGAGTCAAAAACCTTGGAGTTTTATTTGATGATAAACTATCATTCATGCCACACGCTAATTATATCACCTCATCCTCATTCTACACCATCAGAATGATAAAGAAGCTGCTACCCTTTCTTCCTCCTAGCGCAGGAAAAACTCTTGTTAGTACCCTTGTCATGTCTAGAATAGACTATTGCAATGGATTATTTATAAATGCACAAGAAAAAGTCCTGAAAAAATTACAAATGGTACAGAATGCCGCGGCTAGGATTCTCTCAGGCACTCCTAAATTCAAACCTATCTCAGGAGTCATACGACAACTCCATTGGCTACCTATCAAAAGCAGGACTAAATTCAAGGCATTATGTATAGCCTACAAATCAATCCACGGCTCAGGCCCCGAATTCCTTAAGAAAAGCTTTTGCCTGTACAGACCTAGCAGGGACTTACGTTCTAGCTCTAATCAGCTGCTAAGGGTTACTAGAACCAAGAAAGCCACCTGGGGCGATAAGAGATTTATCGTGGCTACAGCCAAACTCTGGAACAAACTTCCGTTACATATCAAGAGTGCCCCTACTCTATTATCTTTTCGTAAGAGCATAAAAACATGGCTATTCCAATAATACTCTCCGTCTCTCCCGACTGTCTGTTTAAGTTGTCCTATAGCGCCGAGACACCTCCGGGTAGTTGCGCGCTCAATAAATTGCTTAAATAAGATGGAAGTGAGACTGTTCTCCCAAACCGTGGAAATGTATTGCTGGCAATCCTGAACTGGAGAGAGTACTGTGAAAGGAGACAAGTATCCTTTACAAATTTGATTAGGCCTTTTGCTGAAAGGAGCTGCTGATTAGTCTTTTTGCAGCACAGTCTTATGTGTATGGTGTTGGAAGAAGCAGCAGTTTCTGTTGTTCAAAGTGAAAGAGACCCATTGGTGAGGCCAGGCTTTTGTCTTTCCCCTCATCACTGTTCAGTGAGACTGATGACAGCCAGGGGCAGAAAGCTCACACTTCTTTTTACCTCTGTTGGTGGTGTTCTAAGCTAGAAACTACCATGCAGTAAGGAGTTTCACTCTACACAAAGGCAGTGTCTAAATGACAGTTTAGGAAGGACACTTGAAAGGAGAACCACAGTCGACCAGTCCTGAAAATGCAGACAGCATATCCGCATCTCCTGTCTGCATTGAGCATATAAAACTGGGACCTGCGAGGGTGTGGCTACAAGAGTCAAGATGGCGGTAGCACCTTAGGTGTGCTCCGGACCCCTCCGTCATCCGTTCGGCCATCCGGTACCATCGGGACTCCCTGACACTCTGAATCGAGTGTCCCGCTACCTGGGGATCTCCGCAGCTCCGTTTGGGACGGCAGTGGCGGTTTGCCTCGGTGTGGGTGGCCCCGGTCTCCTGGACCGGCCGCGCTGCACCTGTAAAATGGCGGCCTCTGCCGCGAGGGTTCCAGGCCCGCTGCCGGCCTGCCGGCCTGAAATGCCTGCGCTCATCTGCGTGCTGGGGCCCCTGTAGTAATTGGCACCCCCGCTTTGCTGACATCGGTCGGTTGCCCCCTGTGAAGCCTGGCTGCACCGGGCGCTGGCACACGGGATGACCGCCGAGAGACGGCAGTGACATCGGCCGTCGGTCAGGCGGCAAAGAACTAAGGACTGCGGATTGGCGGTGCCTGGCGGTATACAACGCTCCTGCCCACGACTGGCTTGCTCCTCCGAGGTGAGCCCGGCTCCGCCTGCTGTGACTCGGCTCTGTGGGAGCCCCTGTGCCAGCAGTCAATGATCCTGGTGGGCCGTGTGGTGGGCCTGGGGACTCCGGAGCCTTCCTTGTTGCTCCCGGGGCCTGGCCTAGCGCGGCTGCCGCCGAGAGCTGGTGTTTGCGGGGCACCGCGCTGGGGGCGACGATCCCCGTCTCCGCCCTGTGGCCTGGACCGGTGTGCCTGATACCGCGGACCTTTGCCGGTGGTGTACACATCTGGCGATGGTGAGCCCCGCTCTCCCGGACTGCAGGCATTGGTGCCGCGGGCCCCCACCACATCACAGCTGCAGAATTCGGAAGGCTAATCAGCTTAAAACGTGGATATTTGACAAATAATCCTCCTCCCCTTCCTAAGCGCCTTGAAACCCTCTGGGTATGTAGTGCGCTATACAAATTTTATGACTTGACTTGACTTGACCATCCCCCGGGGCCCGGACTGAAACTTTGGCGCTGCAGGCCGCCACCACCCCACAGCGGTGAGATTTGTTGGGCTGGTAGCAGCCGTCCTTCGGGGCCCGGACGGAGAACAATTGGCGCCACGAGCCCCCGTCGCACCTGCAGACTTGGTTGGACAAGGCGGATTTCTGACGGCGCCATGAGCCTCGGCTCGCCGTGTGGACTGCCGAGGTGACACTCCGTCATTGCCCCCCTCCTGGGCCTGGGCGGACTTCAGCAGTGCCGTGGGCCTTCGCCTGTTGCATGATCCACTGGGGCTGTGGTATCCCGCGGGGAGATACCACCAGTGCCGCTGGGTGATCTTCTGAGAGCGGTGCTCTCCCCCCCGCTGCCCCCTGGGCCCAAACGACTTCTCTGGGAGTGGAGGGCCTACGGAGTCCACATGGAAGAAGCCCGCACGCTTCCTGGCTGCCCCTGCTGAACCTGAGGCCTGTACTGCTGCTGCGGGCACCACTGGCGGTTGGTGGGAGCTCTGTGACAGGTGGTGAGCCCCTACACCTTGGACTGGAGGTAAGGAGTGGGGGTGCTGTGGCAACTGGGTTTGGGTGGAGGATCCGGCCGTCGGTCGGGCGGCAGGTGGGTGCGTGGGGCCCTGGTTAGCATGGCTTCCTTTCCCTCCATCCTGCCTCCTCCCCTTCTCCCCCACTCCCGACGCGCCCCCGCGACCTGCGGCAGAGGTGAACTGACCCTGCTGGGCCTCTCCTCTCTGGACCTGGCGCTGACCAGTATTGTGCTCCCATGGTTACCTGTCCACATCAGTCCTGGACCCGCTAATACCCCTGCAGACATTGTGTGTGGCCGCTCAGTGGAGCTATCTGTGGCCCTGGCGGGGGGTCCCTGTTTGGCCCTGTAGGAAGGTGGAATCTGACTATATGGTAGCCCCCACTATTTTGCTGGTGTTTGAATGGGTTTTGACTAGTCTGCCTGGGATCCTGCTATCCAGGACCCCAGCCTATCTGCTTACTCCCTTAAATGATTGGTGTGCATATTAGATACACTAGTGATTGGATACTGTGGTACCTTATGAGCCCCTAGTATATGGTACCTTAGGTACCTAGGGCATTGGTACTTCACAGGCCTACCAGGGGCTGCAGCATGTATTATGCCACCCCTGGGAAGCATTCTCAATCTGACACCACAGGCCTGCTACTGCAGCCTGTGTGAGGTAGTGTTAGCACTCCTCACTGAGGTATAGGTTCCTATATCTCACCATACACACATATAAACTTATCAGACACCCCTATTGCAGGCCCTAGTAATACTGAGGGCAGGGTGCTTGGTTTACTATGTGAGGGGGTGCTTCTGCATGAGCAGGACCCCTCTGCAGCTGGCAGAGTCTATTCTCTGCTGCTGTTTGTGGATGTGGTTAAACCATATACTCTTAAATGCATTATAACCTCGCGGTAAATGCTAACTTTGGAATGATTGCATAAAAACATGTCGTGTTTGGTGTCAAACAACTTGGAATCATACCTCCACACCAGTAACTGGTGTGGGAGTATGATCCCACCCTTCTAGAGTGGACGACATGTACCCACTGTACTAAACGGTAGAAATCTTCTAGAGCCCTGGCATCACAAAATGGATGCCACCAGCACAGACACTGGGCTGCCCTCCTGCTGCTGACCGAAACTCGCAGTGGAGGAAGCCCAACAAAAGGTATCCTGTCACAGGGAGGTGTCACCACCTCCCAGACAGGATTTAGTGTATTGGAGCTGGGTGGGTGCACTCTTAGATTGCTTTGAAGTCCTGCACTGGGGGAGCAGTAGGCTCCTCTGTGCATATGCCAGCTCAAACCGGTTCAGGGGCTACCTGCCCCTGCTCTGGCGCAAAACTGGACAAAGGGAAGTGGGGGTAACCACCCACTACCCTGACCCTCCTAGAGGAGTGGTCATAGAGCTTGTCCCTCCCCTATCTTCACTATAAGATACCAAGCATTGCCAATGCAATTCAGATTACCCTGGACGACGCTCTACAAAGAAGAATCCTGGCCCTTCGACGTTCCACTATCTCTGGAAGACTGAAGAATCTCCCTTGGAGTCAAGGAGTGACTCCCCTGCTTCGCAGGCACCAGTAACTTTGATCAACGGTTGCAAACTTCCTCGCTCCCGCCGGGGTCCGAGGTCCCTACATCCCCTGAAGTAGATTTCCTGACCTCTCGTTGGCCATTTTGAGTCCCCAGCGAGGCTGTGGCGTCTGAACCCCACGAGTGACGAGGAACAGCAATACCAGAGAACCGTGCACTGATTTCGAGTGCAAACCCTGAACAACGTTCTACGAACTTGTGCTTTGGACCATCTGTAGTACAAGTACCTAGCAGGTCTGGTACCGAAAATCAGCGGCCTACCTCATCCTGAGTGACCGTGGGCTCCTGTGGAACTTTTCCTGCAAAGGCATCTTTGCAGTTGCTTGCCCATTGGCTAGTGACCCACCTGAAGACTTTCTCATCAACTTCAAGGGCTCTCCTGGTTGCCCCGGGCTTGCCCTCACTTACCTTTGCTGGGTAAGTCCATCAGACCTTGCTGGTCTGCACCATTTTCAATCTTCATTCCACACGAGACTTGCAGTTGCCAAGGCTTGTTGGCTTCAATCCGGTTGCCAACACCGTCATCAGCTGCAGACGTCATGGGTCCCTCCAAATTCAGCTGCTGGTCATCATTGATCCCTCCTGAACCTCGTGAGCGAAGAGACAAACCACCATCAATGACCTGAAACGACGCGACATCAGTGGTCATCCATCCTGCTGGCCACCGGTCATTGGCAAGTGACTTTGAACTCTGTCCCCTCAATTTTCAGGTCCTCTTCAACTTCAATCCATTTTCGGATTCCAGCGGACACCTCTCCAGTCGTCACAAGCAGCAAGTCTTCAGTGATCTCCATTGAAAACAGCATCGCGACCCAACACCAAAAGACACCTATGCACCCGGCTTCCCTGGGTGAGGTAACTCGTGCACTCTGGTGCCCAAGTGTGTGTTGGCCCTCAAAATACTTACCCTGTAAGTGGCTTGCTTGTTGACTTCTCCGAAGTGCCCTAAAACTTTAAAATACAAACCGCGACTTACGCCATTGAAGCCTATAGGAAACCCGCGGCTGTGTTTAGACACTGCACGCGTCTCCCGTGGGCTGATTACTTACCTGCTAACACTGCAGAAGTGAAGCCCCAGCGATTCCCGCGGCCCTAGGCCTTTTCATTTTGCAAGTCGAGTTTGTTAACCCATTTTTAGGTCGAGCCTAGAGCAACGCATGCGTTGCTTGCTCGACTTTTTGTAAAAGGTAAAAAAAAGTGCTACCTACCAGAGTTTTGCTGGCCTGAAGCTTGAGTGCACGTGCGTGTGCACGCGCGCAGCCACCATCTGTCTCCTCCGTCACGGGTCATTAAGTTGCATTCTCCTCTGCCTCCGCCCCATCACTTTAACTTTCACTTTCGTGGCTTGGCTTGTTTAGATAGTTTGAAAAGATCCGCTTGGTTTCCAAACAAATGTTTTTATTTATATGGATGCTTAAAAAAAGTGCAACATTGCATAGCCTTTAGCTTTCGCCCTCCTGTGCATCAGCAGGAGTGCAACATAGAACATGCTGTACTTTTTGAGTCCGAGAAAGGAAAACAAACACTGTTAAAGGAATGATCAGCAGCGGATGAAAAGAAGCCTCTGACATTTGACACCCTGTCTTTGAAAAACACTATATGTTGCAAGATAAAGTGCAAAGTCCTCTCTTCATTTTCAAAGTTATTTCCTTCGTGGTTATCTTGGGGTGCTGCAGCACCCCCGCATCCCTGGTCCAGCTCCGAGGGTGTTCTTTAAAGAGGGGGCTGTGTTTTAAGCGGTGCCCTCTTGAAGATGGCTGCTTGGCATGCCAGCCCCCGCAGTCACCTACAAGGAAGACATTCTCGCTGCTGCCTGCGTCTGATGAGGACATCTGTATGCACTGTGGAACACATGCATAGACAGGAAATATGGAGAACATTTTTCGAGTGTTATGCCTCTAACATGCTGTCAGTTGCTTGATTAACACTGGATGGAAGCCTTGTTCTCACCCAGTCAAGCTGTAATGCGAATTAGGAAGCGCCAAGATCTCATTCTCGCTCCATACGTCCATATTCCAGAAGTCTGACACTGATGAAAGTAGTTATCCCTCTGTTACAGCGCCAACTTTTAGCAGGCGCTGTAAATCCATATGTGGGAGAGCCACTAGTGTCAGTGAATTCTCTGTTAAGCCACCTCCAGGTGATCACTTCCCAGGTTTCTTGAAAGGGGTCATGATAGGATGGAGTGAGTACATCAGTGGTGTCCAGCATAGGTCTAAGAGGACTGTATCCATCCCAGTTTTTAAAAATAACCTCTGACTGAGTTACCTTCAGATTCATTGCATTTACATTTATTGTATGTGAAAATCTAGACAATCTGGTGTGGATCTGGCCATCCTGGACTTACTTTGACCTCCTAGGATATGTGACTATTGCACTTCGTGCACCTTTTATTCACAAGCATCGGGGCAAAATTAACAAACAATATCAAATTAGAGAAACTGATCGGCATCATTTTCAAATGGGAATCGGCACAGCCACCCTGGCAGCATAGCAGATCATGTTCTTGTCCTGGTTTGTGACGAAGGAGGCGTGAGCATAATGCTTTCCTCTATACCTACGGACTACCCGTTCAGTATTACTCTGACAACAGGTTAAAGTTTTTTTGTTTTTTTTTACCATTCTGTATATGTGATTTAGCCATGCAAAGACTCAAACATTGCTTTTACATCTTTGGTTTGAAGGATCCTGGCTTCCAAAATAAGCTTGAACACTTGATCCTTTCTGGTGGTATCTCAAGACCAACATATGGATAACATTCCTTTTCTTTTACAGCCAGAATATTCTCCCTTAGGGAATCATTTTAAAGGATAATATCCCCAGGAAGTAACACCTGGAACTGAGGCTCATACAGGAATGTTCTTCAAATAGTTCATATAAGCGAATTTCTAGGAGTGCTCCATGCTATTTTAATCTTTGAAATCAGAAAGCGCATCTGTTTTCCTTCACCAGAAAAAAATCCACTCTTTGGCATTACTGAAATAATGTAAGGACGTGTCAAGTCTCTCAGGGGGACAGAGGTCTGCACCTCACTGTTAGATTCATCAGGGGCTCACATGAACCTTAAACAAGCATTGGCATAGCCAATAGGTCTCGCTTTTGGGACCTTCTAAGTATTTAGTTATGCAGCACAATATCCTTGGTGCAACAACATCAACTGTTGCGTGGCTAAACATTTATAAGGTCCCAAAGGTGAGACCTATTGGCTATGCCAATGCTTGTTTTAGTATATGGTCTGGTACGCCCCTAGGGCTACAGCCATATTTGTGCTTAATTTATTGAGAAGTGTTGACATTTGAATGTGTATCTGGGTTCTAATCTCATAAAGAGATTAGTAGAGTGTATCTAGAAATAAATACATATATATTTGATATATATACCTGTGTGGTGTCCTTTTCATTTGGTAATTCAAGAGATTATAAGGTAAAACAAGCTGCTTTACATTCCTCAGAGACTTAGCCTGAAGGCTGCTCTCCACAGCTACCACTAGGATAGCTTTCTTTAAAAGCTTGTCTTAAACCTATCTACCATAAGAGTCGAATTGGACTGGTGCAAGGTGGCCACTATAACTAGTGACCAGCATATGCCAGGCCAACTTCTCACAGGCCCTGGATCGTGGTCCTTTTCCCCTCCCCCTCTACCATTTTTTTGTCACTAATCGAATCTACTATACTCCGGAGAAGATCTCGAAATTTACCCCGAGCCGAGATGTCCCAGGTGTTTGCTCCCTAAAGCCAATGATATACATATCTTTTATGAATGTTTCAAATTAGGAACATATTGGGAAGGGGTGTGCAGATACTTATGTATGACCTTTGGAATTGATATAGTGTTGAATGGTTCTCTGATTTTTTTCGCTAACGATCAGGTGTCTACTGCCTATATGGATCAACCACATAGAGGGCTGTTATTATGTCTGATTTTGCTGGCCCGAAGGGAAATCTGTCTTAAATGAAAAGATCCCCTCCCCCCACGAGTCGAAGATTGGTTAAAGTCTGCACTGGCTATGGCTCGGCTAGAAATCATGAGATCCAGCCCTAGCCTCCCTACATTCTGGGCACCTTTTATACGTTTGGGTCAGGAACTGAGACTTTGTTGACTCCATTACGCAGATGTTAAGGGTCGATAAATATCATGGTCCTATCATTAATACCTAAATCCCGGACGATAAAAGGGGATTGGTTGGATAACCTAAAAAAGCGCAGGCGGTCGGAGGGCGCCCCATCATCAACGTGGACCGGATATGTCCTGCTAGCAGTTTATAGGTGAGATGAGGACAAAAAAAAAAAGAAAAAAAAGTCGAATTGGACTGGTGCAAGGTGGCCACTATAACTAGTGACCAGCATATGCCAGGCCAACTTCTCACAGGCCCTGGATCGTGGTCCTTTTCCCCTCCCCCTCTACGACTCCGGCCTCACATTTCAGGCGGCGACAACTTGACCTGTGCCGAGTCTCAACGCTAGCTACCTGTCCCTGCTGACTTACTGCTCCCCGGTTTAACTTGGTGAATTCCCTCTGTGGGGTCTACTTGTTGGGACGTGAGGAATCCTTGACTACCAGGAGCCGCCATGGGCAGAGCGGACAGATCGGCAAAGGCCCCTGCCACCCAGACGAAGATGGACCGCTTTACTACCTTGGAAGCGGGGGCTACTGGGGGTGTGGCTGAACAGGAGACCCCTCCGCCCGCAGACTTGGCCACCATCCTCCAGACCATCCACGCATCCCAGACCTCGGTGGAGGGCAAAATCGCAGAAGTACGAGTCGACATGACTCTCATTCAGCAGTAACGCCACTGCCCGGAATACGGAGACTGAAACCCGCATCTCCACTGTCGAAGACGACGTTCAACAACTTAAGGGGCAGGTGGCCCGTCTTCAGTCGCAAACTCAAGAGTTGCACCACCGGGCAGAGAGTTCAGAAAACAGATCTCGACGCCTGGTGGGCTTTCCGGAGGGAGTGGAGCAGGGCCATGTGGTGGATTTTCTGGAGAAGTGGCTGCGGTCATGGGTCCCGAGGGACTCTCTCTCCCCATGGTTTGCAATCAAGCGGGCCCACCGGTCTTTGGCCTCGAGGCCGGGGACGGGTGCGTCCCCCCACCCTTTTATCATGCGGATTCTCAATTTCAAGGATCGTGATACTGTCGTGGCTGAAGACCACAAACAACAGCGGCTGCACTACGAAAATTGTGCTATCATGATCTTCCCAGACTACACCCGTGAGGTCCAGGGCCAGCACCGCTCCTTTGGGGAGGTCAAGCAAAATCTGAGGGCGCTCAACATTCAATATCGGCTCCTCTTCCCGGCTCGCCTGCACGTGGTGTTCGCGAACAAGACCCTGTTCTTTGACGATCCGACGGCGGCCTGGACCTGGGCGACGATGGAGCACCCTCTGAGGGCTGGGGATCAGGTGCTGGACCAAGGGAGGGCGGAAGGCGGTCCTGACCTCCCCGCTCCTTTCGCTCCTCCAACTCAGCGTAATCACTCCCGTGGGCATAGGAGGGCCCGCTCGGCCTCCCCGCCGGGTCACTCACAACAGTCGGTGTCTCTCTCCAGAGGACCCTCGAATGGGAGGCGCTCTGGCTCCTCTGGTTGCATGGACGGTGGGGGGGCTTCACCCGGGCCCTCGGTGATCGACCTTCCAGAATCGGACCTCTCCCGGAGCCTGATGCTTCTACACGACCCGGCTTGATCTGGTTTCTGCCCGCTGGGCCTGGCTCCGCAGCCGGAGACGATGCTCTAACCCAGAACATTTCTTCCTTTCCCGATGGACTCGTATACACACATCTGGACCCGAGGAGGGGTTCTCCACACTTCCCATTCCCAAGCATTTTAGTTTGGTTGTTACTCATTGATTTATTGTTAGGGCGACAGATGCTTCCGTTCCTGAAGTGTAGGGTGGGAAGCGGGAGAGGGTTTGGGGGGTGGGACCGTTGTCCCGTGTTTCAGTTATATTTTTGGTTCTTTTCCTTTTCTTTAGTCTCACTACACCAGCTTTCGTATGGCACCCGGATTTGCCCCCCGAGAGTCATACAGATCTCCCTTCGGGTGCTCCGATGGACTTGTTCCGGGGCTTTGGGGTTTTTAGTTCTGCCACACCAGCATTCATGAAGCACCCTGACGTACACTCGATAGGGTAGACAGACTGGGCCTCCCCTTTCAGACTTGTAGTCCTTCTGCCAACTCAAGCACCATGTCGTACACACCATTGATAAACGCCCCCCTGCGCATCATGTCATGTCATGGAACCTCCTGGACCGCTTTAAATGCATGGCTGTCCTCAGATATGCTCAGCGCTTAGGGGCGGACATCTTACTCTTACAAGAAACCCACTTGTTGGGTAATCACTGTCCCTTCTTAACGTGGTACGGCTATGATAGAGTGTGGCACTCGAGTTTTATAAGGGGTTCCCGAGGGGCGGCGATCCTGGTGAGACGCTCCTTTCCTCTGGTGACGGTCCACACGTCTCTTGATGCCCAGGGCACTTTCGTGGCCCTCAGTGGCACACTAAACGGCAACCCGCTTAACCTGGTATCCCTTTATTCTCCCCCCTCAATGCTGGCGACGGTCCTAGCTAAGTCTGTTGACCTCCTGGCATCCCTGCCCCCTGGTCCCACATTTTTGGGAGGCGACTTTAACGCGGTCTCATCACCTGACCTTGATACGACGGGCCTGCCATCCCCTGGTAGAATTGCACAGGCCAAACAGCTGAGGTCTTGGTCCGCATCGCTAGGTTTATGCGATGCCTGGCGATTGTGGCACCCTCATTCTAAACAATTCACACATACCTCAGCGGCGCACCACACACAGGCACGCATTGACGCCATCTTCGTTCCTCCGACGGACTGTCTGCTGATTCAAGACGTCTCGCTTCTCCCGAGAGGTATCTCAGATCACTCGCCAGTGATGATCCGCGCGGGTCCCCCCCCAGCCCCCCGCCTCTCGCCAGAAAACTTGGAGGTTTAATGCCTGGTTTCTTCAAGATAAGGGTTTCAGGAAGGTGGTGAGGCAGGAGCTAACAAAGTACTTTCTCACTAATGAGGCCTCCGTGTCCTCCCCAGGCACCCTATAGGAGGCGGGCAAGGCCACGATTAGGGGGGTCACCAAGGGTCAACTCAAGCTCCAGCGACAAGCCCAACTGGAACAGATTACCTCGCGGGAGGCGCAGGCTCTGCGCCTCGAACGGGCCTCGGCCCGATCCCCAGATGCTTCTGACACGAGACTTCTGAGCCAGCTCCGGTCGGAGATCAAGCAACAGTTGCGGGATGCGGCCAAACTCCTTTGGCGCTCCTCAGTGGCCAGGGTGTATGGATGGGGTGACAAGAATGGTTCGCTCCTTCACTGCCTGGCCACATACCCGAGGACGAACCGTATAATCCCAGAAATAGCCGCACCAGACGGGTAGACGTGTCGTGCCCCATTGGAAATGGCACAAGCCTTCGCCACCTACTACCGTAAACTGTACGAGGCCCGAGCCCCAACCCTGTCCCTTGCGGATCTGATGGACGTGGAAGGTGGCTGCCCCCCATGCGTGCATGTCGCCGCTCAAGTTGATCTGGACCGCCCCATTTCCCGCGAGGAAATTGGTGACGCAATCGCTCTCGTGTCAGCCGGCAAGACACCGGGCCCGGATGGCCTTCCACAGGAATGCTATGCCCAGTGCCGGGATGTTCTCATCCCCCACCTGGATGCGCTATTTCGCGAGGCGGTGGAGAAGGGCTCCTTACCTCAGGAAATGGACATAGCCACCATTGTAGTCTTTCCGAAATCCCAGCCCCCCTCACCACAGTGCACCGATTACCGTCCCATCTCCCTCATCAACACTGAGGTCAAACTGTTCGCCACCCTCCTTGCCCAGCGCCTCAAACCCCATCTACCCACATTGGTCCACTCTGACCAGTGCGGGTTTATGACCTCTCGCGGCACCCGACACTGTCTTCGCAGATAGCACTCTGCCTTGGCACATCGCCACCTCCTCACCCCATACCTAGCACTTCTCCTGGTAGACTTTGACAAGGTCTTCGACTCGGTAGACTGGGGATTCCTTCATGACGTTCTTGGCATGATGGGACTTGGTCCCCACTTTCGAGCCATGGTCAAAGTTCTATACTCCCTCCCGAGGGCTCGTGTTCTAGTAAATGGAGTCCTGTCGGAACTCTTCTCGGTCTACAGAGGGACGAGGCAGGGCTGCCCCCTTTCTCCCCTGCTTTTTGCTTTGGTGATGGAGCCCTTGGCAGCCTTGATGCAGACTTGAGAGCGGGTGCGGGGATGGGAATGGCCTGGAGATGAACCGGATAAAATCGCCCTCTACGCGGATGACGTCCTCATCTATTTGGCAGATCCTGCCCGGTCCGGCCCCCACTGTTTACGTATCATGCAGTCCTTCGAGCAGGCATCAGGCATTCGGTTGAATCCCAACAAATCGGTCCTGGTTCCCCTTCACCTCTCACAGGAATGCTTTTACTGGCAGTCTGAAATACCTTTACGTCGTCAATCATTCAAGTACCTGGGGATCTGGGTGACGCTGCTGCATGAGCTCATCTGGGCCCTCAACGTCACTCCACTGGTGAAGCGGGCCAAGGCGTACCTCCAGCGGTGGCAGTCTCTGCCCCTCAACCGGATGGGGAGGGTTGCCCTTTTTAAGATGCTGGTGCTTCCCCGCTTTCTTTACATGCTTCAGAACACCCCCAGGGCCTGGTTCCGTGAACTTGACGGCTTAGTCAGCAAGTTCTTATGGAGAAGGGGTAGGTCCAGGCTAGCGCTCAGTACTTGCAGGATCCCCTCGTTCGACGGGGGTTTGGGGATGACTCACCTTTACCTATACTACCTGGCCACACAACTTCTTACCATACATGACTGGTTCAACGGGGGGTGGTCCGATCCGGCCTATAGGCTCGAACTAGGGGAGCTGGGCTTCGCCAGAATACAATCATTCCTATATGGGACCCCGATTCCCTCCCGTCTTCCAGAGGTGACACGCTCTGTATTACTGGCCTGGCGAGCAGCACTACGACACACCAACTGGACATGCACACTTACCCACTGTACACCCCTGTGGCACGGGACCTGGCTTAGGGAGGTGACTGGGCTTCGGGGTTTCGAAGCTTGGGACCTTATAGGCATTACGCAGCTTGGGGACGTTTGGGTGGGGGATCATATGCGATCCTTCGAGGATCTCCAAACCAAGTACTCACTGCACCACTCACAATTTTTTCGCTACCTCCAGCTGCGACATGCCCTATGCTCGCACCTCACAACAGGCACGGGGTTGCCAGATCATAGACCGCCCAAAGCCCAGATCATGTTTGGGAACCTGGGGAAAGGTGGCATTTCCCGCATTTATCGTACACTGATTAACAATACCCCAACTTCCTTGGACCGACTGCGGACGCAATGGGTGGACCGGGTGGGCCCCTTGGAGGAAGAAGACTGGCGTGACGCCCTTATGGCCCCTAGAACGGTCACCGCCTCCGCCAGGCTTCACTTGGTGCAGCTCTACTACTTGCATGCCGCATATCTCACCCCTGCCCGCCTTCATCGCGCAGGGCTTAGTCCGTCCTCAGCCTGTACCAGATGTGGATGTGACCCTACTGACTTCTTCCACATGGTCTGGACCTGTCCCCTTTTGGCGGGATTTTGGCAGGGCATCGAAGATGAACTCTCTGAGGTTCTGGGGTGGGAGGTTCCACACGACCCTAAACACACGCTCCTGGGCATCACTGATGGGCTGGATGGGTCACGCAACGAAAAACTGTTCTTTACTACAGCTATGGTGGTAGCTAAGAGAGACATTACGGCCTCTTGGAAATGCCCCGAACCCCCGGTTGTGGGGCGTTGGCGGAATGGGGTGGACTGGTGCGCCACACAGGAGAAGGTTATGTATTCAGCACGGTGTTGCCCCAAGAAATATCGCAGTATTTGGGGGAAATGGTTGGGAGGGGGGGTCTGACTGTGGGGGGTTCGTCTATTTACATTCCACTTTTGCCTATTGATGTTTGTACGTTGGGCATTGGGAAACTGTGCCTATGATCCTCAATCAATGCAATACGGTGTGGATTGGCTGGTGTACTATTTCTGTAAAATGAATAAAAAAGTGTTATCAAAAAAAAGAAAAACTCGGACCTCCTGATGCAGCTGTTGTTCCAGTTTCTCTAGGACAAAGAACGAGAGTGCTCCAGAAAATACTCAGAGGACTGCTGTGCAACTGGACCTCATGTCTGCCTGAAGCCCAGCTTCCCAGCGGTGAGGAGAAGCCACCTGATTACTGCTTTCCTGGAGGAAGCTGTTCATCTGACCTGGAGTGCCTAAAGGCTAGCCTGCCTGCTGAGAAAAGGAAGAAGCATGCCAACCTTGGAGGAGTAGTGACTGTCCAGGATGAGCCAGATGCAGTAAGACCCCAGTGCCGGTGTGGTTTGCAAGAGGAAGGACACCAGAGGAGAGCAATCAGTATGCCCCAGGTATCTGTGAGAGACAGGATCGCAATTCACAGTTCCAGGAAGGAACCATGGAAATATGACTGCTCAGTACAACTGCAACAAGAACTGTAAGCACTGTAAGTACCAGTTACACTGCGCCCCTAGGAACTGCAACCTCAGCTAACCTTGGGCTCCAGTTTCAAGAGCTATTGCAACTGCCCTTCTCAGCTACACCTCATCCAAAGACTGAGGTTTGCCAGTGTGCTGCTACTCAGGAAAGACTGAGGTCCAGCCTAGACCACCTTAATAACTGAAGTGGGGCCTGTGTGAAGACTAGCAAAGAGAAGGTGGCCGTAGTTTGAATGTGACAAGAGCCAACTATGTGTGGCCACACAACTCCAGATTACCTGCTTTTCCAATGCTAAAGGCTCGCCATTGTTTGCATCTGTGATCATATTTCTACAGGCACTGGAAACAGTGTTCTGCACTATGTAGGATGCCCTTAAATGGTGCCAGTGTGGTATTTGCAGGGCCTTGGAGTGGGGCATTATCACCATCCAGACGCTAGAGCCAGCCGTGGTCCGTGCAGGTAACAGCGGTGGGGCGGCTGGGCCAGGTGGGGGGAGATTTCGACTGATGATGCTGAGAAAAAATTAAATAAATAATTCATTTTACCTCATTATTGTCTGTCGGAATCCCCCCCCCACACCGCCCCACTGCTGTTACCTGCACGGAACGCAGCTGGCTAGAGCACAATGTCTTATCCAGCAGTTCTGAAGTTACTTCACGGAAGAAACGGTTTGACTTTCTGTAGAAGAGAAAGCTGGTACCAGGCCTTCTTTGATTTGTTTTGGCTTAGCAACCACTGAGATTCAAATTCTGACAAGGTTGTACCAGGCCCAGTCTGAAGTCTTAGCAGGATGGACTTTTGTTAGGATTTTGTTTTAAGTCTGTCTTAAGTCTGTCTTAAGTCTGTCTTAAGTCTGTCTTAAGTCTGTCTTAAGTTTGTCTTAAGTCAAACTTAAGACAAAATCCTAACTTTACTACTACTAAATGCCTTCTGTGAATACCAAAAGTAGTAAGTTTTGGATGTTGTCTTAAGTTAGTTCTGTGAATCGGCCCCCATGTGACTAGGAGGCGGGTCTTGGAGGGGATGGGCCTGTTGCCGAGAGTTTTCTAGGAGCAACTCTGCCCCTCACCAAGCCCCACACTCTTCCCCCCCAAAAAATACAACAGGCTATTGAGGCTGTCACCAATGTCCTGGGGTGCTTTCACACCTCTTAATGGACATCAGCCGCACACGGAACCTGTCAAACACAGCACGACCGGGAGGCTATATAAAAACCGGTTTTTCACTTGAACTAAAATCAGAACATGCAAATGAATGTCCTTTTAAAAAAAAAAAAAATGTTATTAATAGCCATCTGCATTTAGCATGTGTTTCATGAATGCCTGTAACTGAAGAGCGGGCAGTGGAATCTAGTATATAAATAAAAATGCATAAAAGTTGAAACTAAACCAATACATAAAAGTAAAACACGGAGAGAAAGGTTAAATTGCCATTTAAAATGAGGGATAAAAAGAATACAGAAAAGATCTGAACCACTAAGTGGACGGATAAGGGAGATTTGCTCTGCTCTGGGAGTCCTGTGATTTTTTTGTTGTGTTGATTAAGGACATTTCTTCCTGATATACTATTCTGTTTTGTAAGACGACTTGTAAGGGACTGAGAACCTGAAACCACCTGCACAGTGAGCATGATCAACTTGAGACTTTTCCTCCTTAAGTAGAAATTTGAATTCCTCGGCTTGTCCATCAGTGATAGCAGCAGAACCATTAGGAAGTACGTCTCAAAAGACCAACATGGAATTTTCAAGACATTTTATCTTACCCTGTAGCTTTCAGATTACTTACTGATTTGGTATTGATGTTTAGGCTGCAACCCTATCTGTACAGGATATAGTATACATTTTAAATAGGGTCACAATAAAAGTTAGGGACCCATAGTGCCCATACTTTTGAGTTAGTATCTGAAACTTGAACAATGTTTAGTCAAAGCATCCAATCAAGATATGTTGTTTAATATTTTTCAAATAAAGTGCTCCTTAAAATGAGTAACGGGGATATATCAGTTGGGTATTCAGTAATCAATATTCTGCTTTGTACATATTTTAATAACATTAAGATGAAAGCTGACACGTGTTGCCCCCCTATGCTGGAGAGTCTGGGGTTTTCTCAAGGCTTCACACTATCTACAGTGTAATCATCAGGTTGTCCAATAAAGCAATGTGCTACCAGACCACAGGGCACTGTTCAAAGATTAGAGCCTGTCCCACATATTGGTAAATTTATGATTATGATATGGGTACTGTGAAACCATGATTGGTTGCTTTGCAAGGGTGTCTAGTAGCATGATGTGTAGCGGCGAGCGGAGTGGTGATTGGAGCTACAGACGTTGTCCAACGTTTTACAAGAAATAGATTTCTTTGGAAGACTATGGGACAATTAGAGATGATGGTGGCCACAGTGGCCACCCTACCTACCTATAGTCAGATCCTTTAAAAATGAAGCTCATTAGCCTTGCACTCCTATATTAATGACCAGTGTAAGGTGCTTTGTTTAAAAAACATTGGAGAAGCCAATAGGTCTTGTATGGCATGATGCGGAAATGTTTATATGGTCTAGCGTGACAGAGCCGCTGTCCCCGGACAATTATGTGAGCATCATAGAGAGGAACTTGGATTCCGCTAACATTTTGGGGGCCGAGAGTACATGTTTTGATAGGGCAGAAGTTGTGTACTTCCACAAAAAAATGCTTGCCCTCCACACAGCTGTAATCATTTTGTCCATGTGTCCAGCTGTGGTACTTTAAAATTTGGGACCGCGTAGGAGGCAGGGCCCTACCCCTGTCTATTCCGGTATTAGCGAACCGCGAATGGTCAATGCGGTATGTACAAGTGCTTTGCATAACGTTTTATTGATAAATGCACTTTGTATACGATATTACACATTGACTTTGTGGGTTCCATCTTGGAGCGGTGGGCATCTTATGGTTGCCCTCACATAGGCTACACATTACGAACAAGTACGGGCCTTTAGATCACATGTGCCTTCCTTTGACTTCTCTGTGACCTGTGCGACTTGGCTCCACCGCCCGGGTCAGTCCGGTCCCACGAGCTGCCCATCCTACGCCACCTGTGATTAGCATCAGGGTTTGACACACCATAAAGCCTTTTCATCCCACACAAGCCTCCGGCTAATCTCTTTCACACCTGGCTCTTTCTGCTTTATGGCTTGTTTTACAAACAGGAGGTGCCCGTGTTTATTGGGGTCTGTTGATATCTGATGTGGGATCTAAGCCTCGCTGGGTAAATAATTGTGGGCTGGCTTAACTGGAATGTGGGATGGTCATCATGACTCTGCCTTTTCGTTTGTAATGAATACATGTGAATGACCATATCGTAAAACAAGGAATGTGTGCCTGAAGCATGATATTTTGTATTTAAGGAGAAGCCCGTTTCTGTAAGTTTAAGCAGTCTCCTGAGAACATACATTGTGTTGTACTTCTCGGACACCTGTAATTGGTCTGCAGCCAATAAACAAGATCTTTGACTTCACCTAGAAGACTCTGTGTTTCTGTGGGTCTGAAACAGGAAGAACTCGAAGTCTTAGGGTGTGTTCCCCTGCATCGCTGGGTTCTAAAAACCCAGTACTTCAGTTGGCGCCCAACTCAGGGCGATTTCAGCGGTACCGGTCCAAGCCAGAGGTTCGTGAGGAGCTTCGTGTGGAAATTCCGGAGGAAGGCCGCCACTTCATCGACCCCTGCATGTCGACGTGGTCCGAAAGTCTTTTCTGCGAGGTTCTCCGCGTCCCGACGGCTACGAAGGACTGCTGCCCTGATTAATCGCCCTGTTTTGGACCCTTGACGATTTGGTAGAGCGAAACAATTGAGAGAGTCTTCTGGTGACGCCATCGATCATCGATATTCAGTTAAGTATAAGTGGAGCGTCTCCCAGTTTGTTTGGTATCCTTCGGGAATTTGGTATCCTTCGGGATCGCTTTGATTTGGAACTTGCAAGTGCCAATGCCAGAGGACTCGTGTATTCACGAGACTATCGTATTCGATAATCCTTTGAAGTTTGAAACTAGACTAGTGAGCGAAGATGCCTGGTTCTAGTGTATTTGGACGATTGTTTTGTTTGGGTTGTAGAAGGGATTCCCAATTAGAGGATTCATGTCCGGTTCCTCCAATTGGAACTCCAACTTATGAGCTTTATGTCAAACATGACGTGGGCCCCATTGCATATAATGAAGTATGGATCCGATACACCAGAAAGGACGGTGTTTTAAAATGGCCCCAAAATGGTAGTTTCGATACCGATATCTTAGATAATTTGGAAGTTAAGTTGTTTAAAAAGAAAGCCCGGCCGGCGATGTTTGATTCTTTCCGCCTATGGCGAAAGGAAGCCAAACAGAAGGAAATTAAGCTAGCGAAAAGGAATAAGAGAGAAAAAGGTATATCAATGATGCAAGCAGCTGTGCAATTTAAAGATAATGAGGAGGAACAAATGAATGAACAGTTACATAGACAGCGCAAACTAGGGACCGATAAATGTTACCCAGTTTTATCACCCCTTGTACAAGATGAGACAAAAGAGAAAGAAAAGGATTCCCTAATGTCCCATTTGCTAAGTTCACCACCCCCGCATGCGCAAAATGCCACAGCGCCTCCACAGCTCGTGAATGTGCAGCCTCCAGTTAATGTGCCGCAAGCCTTCCCACAGCCGCCAGCTCCTCCTCAGCTGGCTCCCATCCCTACAGTGCAGCCCTCTCAAGGGTCGCCAGTTTTGTTACCTGTTGCCCCCGCGCTTCCTGCGACTTTGCCTAGTACATCAGCTGCCTCCCCTGGCGCTTTTTCTTACACTACCCAGGTACCTGTATCTGCATCCGCTTTTCTTCCCTCTGTCTTTCCCCCCCGTTTTCGCCTCAACTTCTCCTTCAGCACGACAACGTCTAGCTAATGTAGTTACTAGTTTAATGTCGCCTCTCTTTGGGTCATCTAGTATGACCCCTGGTTTACAACGTAAGCAATTGCGCAGTCAGCTGCCTGGTCCTGAAGAGAAGGAGGTGTTAGATCATCTGGCGCGTAGGTGGATTGGTTTCCCTTCACTCTATGAGGTGGAATCAGTTGTTAACGTTTTTCACCAATGGGATGCCCCGAAACAGAGGTATGTGTTTGACAAAATGTCTGAATTCCTCTGTGAGGAATTGGAGGATCATGGTTCAAACACAATCCCGCAGGAATTGTGTCGAGTGCGATTTGATTTTGGAACAGGTACAATTGTGGGTCCCGATGTAGATAGAGCAGTTGCGACTTTACTGTCCTTCTGGAATGTTGATTGTCAGCAATCATTGTTCGAACAGGAATTCCCTGTGGGGAAGAAGGTAAAAGCGTGCCAATATCCGATGCGTGAGGTTCCCCCAGTTTGGAGACCTGCTGATCCAAATGCTGCTCCACCTGTCTTAGCACATTTTCAGCGTGTTTGGGTACATGTCCCATGGAAGCGTTCTGAGGTGTAAGCGCTTAAGCAGACATTGCCTGACCCCCGTAAAAACCCTGCAGGATATTATAAGGAGTTATCACAAACTGCAGACTCATGTGTCATGAATCTGGCTTACATAGATATGTTGTTCGGGAATGTGGTTCCACAGCCTTTATGGGGATCCATTCGTAATACGGATCATGCTGCAGAACTAGGGGGCACATGGGCTAATATTATCGCTGCAGACACTAGACAAGTTGGTGGCGCGAAGCCTGACCCTTTGGTAGCAGAACTCCCTGGTAGAATTATTACATACATGAAAACTTTAATGCCCGCGATGCGCGTGAATTGGGATAAACTATCTGCATGCAAGCAGAAGAAAGATGAGACAGTGTCCGATTTCTTTACAAGGTTTGAAGAAACGTTTATCGACCACAGTGGTCAAGACATGAGTACTGAAGGTGGCCAACGGTTATTTGTTGATAAATTTGTGCAGAATCTACTTCCTGAGTTGTGTAAGAAATTAAAAGATTCAGAAAGTTCTTGGGCTGTTTCCTCTTCAGCGCAAATACTGGCTACTGCACAGTATTACGAAAATAGGGATAAAGACGAGAAGGATAGAACAGACAAGAAAACGAAAGAACTGAAAACGAAGGTCCTTTTACAGCAGGCTTATCCGCCACGTGGAGGACAGAATAATTACAGGCAAACCCAAGGTATCTATCAGCAACCCCAACAGTTTCAGAATAACCAGCAAATGAATGGGTATTATCAACCACGTATCCCTATAGGTCCCAAACAATGTTCATATTGCAGAGAGGAAGGTCATTTCAAGTATAGTTGTCCTAAATTAATGCAGCGTACCAGTAATGCGTATGGCGCGAGAGGTAGAGGTGGTCAGCAAGCTCCTAGAGGTAGAGGGCGTGGAAATGTTCCCCAGAACGCGCGTCCCCTTCCGCCTCAAAATACGATAAATAGCTTTGATCAGCAAGCCAATGCAGCTGGTAATACAGCTCAGTACTATAATAATGATTATTATGCAGAAGACGACAATGTGGAAGGTAATGATTACTAGGACAGCCATAGACAGAGAGAGAGAGTTGTTTCAGTGCCAGTGGACCAGAGTGGACCGTATGTTAAGGTGACTACAGCGGGTGTAACAGAGCCCTTTCTGCTGGATACTGGTGCTGCAAAGAGTTCAATTATGCATTCAAAACTCCCTGGCGCGCCTTTGTCTGGCAAAATGAATGTTTCAGTAGGTTTTTCTGGCGCCCCAGTTAAGAACCCGATTTCTAGTCCTATGCCACTTTCTGTTGGACCTTGTGAGCTAAAAGCACCCCTCATCCTAACGACAGGTTGTGGTGAAAATCTGCTAGGATTAGATTTGTTAAAAAGATTGCATGCAACGCTATATTGTTCTCCCTCAGGAGTACAACTTACATTGGGTAAGGAAGTGATTTCCCCGATGTACTTGTCAAAGAATGCATTGCCGCCTGAATTGTCATCCCTTCCGGATGTCCTTTGGGCTACTGGTCCCAATGATGTGGGTCTCTTGGAAATACCGCCATACGTGGTCACTTTAAAAGCCAATATCAGATTGCCACGCATTCCCCAGTACAAGATCTCCAATGAAGGTCAGAAAGCGTTGTTAGCAATTGTCAGTGATTTGATTAAAAAGGGTGTAATTGAAGAGACAAGAGGCAACGTTTGCAATAGTCCTGTTTTACCTGTCTTAAAACGTACGGACCCTTCACAGCCACCTGTTTACAGATTTGTGATTGATCTTAGAGAGGTTAATAAGATTGTTGTGCCACAGTTTCCAGTTGTCCCTGATATAACTGCCTTGTTAACTATGATTCCAGCTTCCGCTGCATGGTTCTCAGTGATCGATTTAAAGAATGCCTTCTTTAGCATCCCAATTGCAGAGGAGAGCAGGGACATTTTTGGCTTTAGTTTAGGAGGTCGAAGCTTCCGTTTTAAATGCGCTCCACAGGGCTACTGTGAAAGTCCATCTATATACAGTCAGGCTTTAAAAGCGCAGCTTGATGCACTTGTTTTACCTAATGGCGCTATCCTTATTCAGTACGTTAACGATTTACTAATCGCCGCGGATACTGAAAAGATTTGCAAAGAAGCTACATTGTCATTGTTGCGTCATTTGTCTGCCTTTCATCACAAAGTGTCTCTCTCAAAAATGCAATATTGTCGACAAGAAGTGACCTACTTAGGTCATCTCTTATCGAAGGAGGGAAGGAAACTGACCCCAGAAAGAATTCAAGCCATTGCACAATTAAGTGTGCCAAGAACACAGAGAGAAGTGCGTGCTTTCTTGGGCATTACTTCATACTGTAGGCATTGGATACCGAATTTCTCTTTGCTGGCAAAACCTTTGTTAGCATTAACATGTAAAGACACACCGAATCCTGTCCCATGGTCTGAAGAGTGTCAGAAAAGTTTTTGGGAATTGCGTAATGCATTATGTTCAGCTCCTGTGTTGGGTACCCCTGACTACAGCAAGCCTTTTACATTGTATGTTCACGAAAAAGATGGTTGCGCATTATCAGTGTTAACACAGCCTTTTGGCGACAGACCGCGTCCATGCGCATATTTTTCGTCAACCTTGGACCCGGTAGCGAGGGCATTGCCAAGTTGTTTGAGAGCTACAGCAGCAGCAGCTATGTCTATTCGACAGTCTGCTGGATTGGTAATGGATAACACATTGATTGTAATGGTTCCACATGCTGTGGACACATTGTTAAACAGGACCAAGACACAGCACTTAACTAGTGCTCGATTGTCAGGGTATGAATTGACACTGTTGGCAAACCATATACACATAAAGAGATGCAACACGTTAAATCCAGCTACATTATTGCCGATTCCAGCAGACATAGATGAGATTGAGCAACATGATTGTCTGTTCAGAACAGAAGAAGAGACAAAAGGGAGAATAGATCTTAAAGATACTCCTCTGACTGAGTGTGATGGTACCTTATGGGTGGATGGTTCGTGCTTTAAGCTTCCGAATGGTGACACGACTGCTGCATATGCTATCACGACTTTGCACACGATCGTTGAAACTGCACGTGTGCCACATAATTCGGCTCAAGCAGCAGAATTAATTGCCCTTACAAGAGCATGCGTATTGTCTGAAGGAATGAAAGTGAACATATATACCGACAGCCAGTACGCCTTTGGTGTGGCTCATAGTTTTGGGCGATTGTGGAAAGAACGTGGGTTCCTGACTTCGCATGGAGCTAAAATTCAGAATGGCAAGTTGGTGAATGATCTCCTTGAGTCACTGACCCTACCGTTACAAGTTGCGATTATGAAATGCAGTGCGCACAAGAAAGTCACTGATGATGTTGGTCGTGGTAATGCATTTGCTGACGAAATCGCGAAAGAAACAGCAAAAGATGTGAAGACTCGAATGTATGTTGCAGGCCCTGCAAGATGGGTTGGTGATGTTGGAATGTGTGAAGACACGATAGAGAGTGTGAAGTCCCTTCAAGCTGAAGCCACAGAGAAAGAGTTGAGCAAGTGGAAAGAAAGTGCGGGTAAATTGGATGAGAATGGTTGTTGAATTGATTTGTCAGAACACCGGCGATGGTTGCTACCTGATGCATATGTGCTTCCAGTGGTTACTATGGCACATGGAATGGCACATATCAGTGTGAAAGGAATCTGTAAGTTGTTGGCCCCAGTATGGCAGAACGCTGGAATTCCCAAGTGTGCAGAGAATGTGATCAAGAATTGTATGGTATGTTTGAAATACAACCCTGGTAGGGGAACCCCAACTCCAGCTGGTCATTTTGCGCCTCCATCATATCCATTTGAGGTTTTGCAGCTAGATTTTATCCACATGGAAAGGTGCAACAACTTGAAATATGTACTGGTTGTTGTTTGCGCTTTTTCAAAATGGATAGAAGCATATCCCCTAAAAGACAACACTGCTTTATCCACAGCCAAAGCCCTTGTGAAAGAGTTTTTCCCTAGGTTTGGAATGCCAAGAATGGTGTGGAGTGATAATGGGAGTGAATTTGTGGGTCGAGTGATGAAGAATGTATGTGAGGGGTTAGGGATAAAGCAAAAATTCCACGCTGCAAATCACTCCCAATCAGCTGGATTAGTAGAGTGCTACAACGGCACTCTGAAGCTCAAGCTGGCCAAAATCCAGGCGAGCTCCGGTCTTAAATGGCCTGACGCTCTGCCTTTAGCACTCCTAGCCACCAGAATGACCGTGCACTCACGAGTGGGACTTAGCCCATATGAGATCATTTTTGGCCGCCCGGCCAATGTATGGGGTGTGCCAAGACCGACAAAATTCAGCGAAATTGAACATCCAGTACTGCTTGACTATCTGTATGAATTGACGGCTAAATTGCGTGTTTTACACCAACAGGTGCACTATACTCTCCCCCAGGCCTCTGAAGCTCCAGGACACCATATCGACCCTGGCACGTGGGTTCTCGTGAAGAACTTTCATCGAAAGAACAACGATGAGCCCCAGTGGATTGGCCCTCACCTCGTACTTCTGTCGACAAGATCAGCGGTCCGAGTGAAAGGGAAAAAGAATTGGATTCACTGCGCCCACTGTAAACGGATCCCTTTGCCTCTACCATATGACCAGTGGGTCCAGGAGGGTATCGCTGATTCTGAAACAGACACTGTACCTCGTTTTGTACCATTTAGTGATGCACGCGTGAGAGGCACAACTTCAGAACAAGAAAGTGACGATATTTTGCAAGAAGCTGTGCCACCGTCAATTTGTTTGGACACCACAGAGCCTGAACTCTTGTTTCAAGACCAGACAGTACCTGGCCGATTCCGCTACAACTTGAGACCAAGGCCTATGGACAAATAAATATTCCTTTCCCTTACTATTTTTTTTTTTTTGATATTATAACTCTCCCATCTGAAGGACTTTCTTGATTTTTGTTTTTCGAACCACCATCCGGGTTCAGCCGCAGGGTCGCGGTGCCAAGACTTTGGGGTACAGGCCGAAGACATTAGGTCAACGGTTCTGGTTGGTCTAGGGCGTTCCCTGGACTGACAGGCGTACTCCTTAGCAGAAGATACTCACCCGACGCGAGCGGCACGATTAGAGGATGGAGTTTTTCAAGATGGAGAGACCCGGTGAGGAAACGAACTTTAAGATGAAAATATGTAAAATAATGAAGAGCAAACGTTTTGTATTTTTATGTCTGTTTATACTATGTAGTATGATGGTGTTTACTGTAGGATTTGTATTCTTCTCCTCTCAAGAGCCCTTTGCACCCACTGAATAGCCTATACCTCCTCCTACTGTCTCCTTGCACTCTTTCCACCCTCTGCCTGAACACGAACAAGCTAGACATTCCGAATTTGTAAACAATTCATTCATTCAACTCCTGCACCAGCACCAACTAGTCATGAATACAACCAATTGCTGGGTGTGTGGTTTAATGCCACATACCATTAATAAGGGTATTCCTTATCTAGTGCTGCCATTTATCTATAATGGATCGTCATGGGCATTCCAGACCATGTTTCTCTTTGCATTAGATACCTACTCCCCGCGACAACCGCGTTCCATCAGACCTAGCACCAATAATAAAGCTTTAATGAAAGGAGTTGCCGATATGAGCAGAGATATCGACGCATACACATCTATTCCCAAGGATGAATTGCGAGCTTATGTAGGGTGGAACGCGACGGGGTATAGTATTAGTCTGGGTGAAAGGCAGCGAAAAATCTCATCCCCAATTTGGGTCGTACCCCACATAGGTCGGTTCTGTTTACAAGGTAATGGTCAGAATCCAAGAGCTCAACTGGGGAAAAGTGACTGTACTGAAACGTACACTTTTCCATCACAGTTTTCCCCTGCGTTTTTGGCTGCCAAGGGTACATATTTTGTCTGCAATGACCGAGCATATACATGGTTGCCCCCTGATTTCTCGGGCACATGTTATATTGCAAATTTGCTACCGCCAACACTTACTGCTGCCTCTGATTATCACAAGACCAGAGTTGTGAGAGGAGTGATTAGTAAGGAGGATACTGCCGGTCAGGAAGCGGGAGACTTCTTTTTGGGTTTCCTGCCGTTTTGGAGACCTATGGTCAATAGTAGGAACCTGAGACAACTGACTCGTGTGGTTGAATCCACTGTTAATGTTACGACTGGTGCCCTTGGTAATTTGACAGCTGAGCTCCAAGCGGATCGCCTCATGACTTTGCAGAACTGTATGGTTCTAGACGTCATACTTGCAGACCGCAGTGGGGTATGTAAGGTTATCCAATCTAGCTGTTGCATTTTCATACCAGATAACGCTCCAACAGTTTATCAAGCCATCTCCAAACTGCATAACATATCTGAATCTATACACGTGGATAAAGGAGATTGGTCACTGATGGGGTGGTTCTGGGAACTGATATCTGCCTGGGGTTGGAAAATTCTGATGGTCATTGGAATGATCTTAGCCATTCTTTTCCTGTTCTGTCTGTGTATTCAGTGTGCTCCTGCGATATGTGGCCTCTGTGCTACATTATGTGTAAGGAAACCTGTATCGAGGGACGAGCTAAGTAATAGGATGATGCTACAGCAACATCTCCATGACTTCATGAATATAGACCTGGACTCGGATTGATATGAGTATAGGTATTGCCTATGTAAGGGCAAAAGGAGGGTCTGTGGTACTTTAAAATTTGGGACCGCGTAGGAGGCAGGGCCGTACCCCTGTCTATTCCGGTATTAGCGAACCGCAAATGGTCAATGCGGTATGTACAAGTGCTTTGCATAACGTTTTATTGATAAATGAACTTTGTATACGATATTACACATTGACTTCGTGGGTTCCATCTTGGAGCGGTAGCCATCTTATGGTTGCCCTCACATAGGCTACACATTACAAACAAGTACGGGCCTTTAGATCACATGTGCTTTCCTTTGACTTCTCTGTGACCTGTGCGACTTGGCTCCACTGCCCCGGGTCAGTCCGGTCCCACGAGCTGCCCGTCCTACGCCACCTGTGATTAGCATCAGGGTTTGACACACCATAAAGCCTTTTCATCCCACACAAGCCTCCGGCTAATCTCTTTCACACCTGACTCTTTCTGCTTTATGGCTTGTTTTACAAACAGGAGGTGCCCGTGTTTATTGGGGTTTGTTGATATCTGATGTGGGATCTGAGCCTCGCTGAGTAAATAATTGTGGGCAGGCTTAACTGGAATGTGGGATGGTCATCATGACTCTGCCTTTTCGTTTGTAATGAATACATGTGAATGACCATATCGTAAAACAAGGAATGTGTGCCTGAAGCATGATATTTTGTATTTAAGGAGAAGCCCGTTTCTGTAAGTTTAAGCAGTCTCCTGAGAACATACATTGTGTTGTACTTCTCGGACACCTGTAATTGGTCTGCAGCCAATAAACAAGATATTTGACTTCACCTAGAAGACTCTGTGTTTCTGTGGGTCTGAAACATGAAGAACTCGAAGTCTTAGGGTGTGTTCCCCTGCACCGCTGGGTTCTAAAAACCCAGTACTTCACAGCTACCTGAGAATGGACATTCAGAGGCACACATCTGACATTGCAATGCTATTAAAGTGTGCTAGAGAACTAGAAAATGTATGGTGCTTTTCTCGGGCAGCAGCACAGATGGGAAGAGGACAGTCATTTGCCTACATTCATGTTTAGGCCTTGCTTGACTGTGCAACTGTCACCTGACCTGTCCACCTACACCAGTATTATTCTACAGTTCTTTGTTTCCACACAAATACATATCCACTCCCATGCTATTTAGTTATAATGTTTCATATACCATACAGCATTCTTTTAAAGGCCGGCCTATTGACATTGACAATGCTTGCTTTCCCCCCTTTTGCGGTAGGCATTGAAGAAATGCTGCTGTTTAACCGTGGAGGCCATATGCTGTAATAAAATGTTACATTTTAAAATTAATATAATTTTCATATAAAACATAAGAACTTCCAAGCAGGCAGGTTTACTTAAAATAGATCAGAAACCCTTTTTGGTTTTAAACCAATCACAGGAAAATAGTATTCTCAATGGGTCAAAAAAAGTATGATTTGCTTTAAACTACTGCAACTTGAAATCATACTTTAAACACACAAGAATGATAAAAATACAGAATGGAAAGAAATTTTTTGGAACGTCAGTCCCAACACTTTAGCACATTTTCTTTTAGACACAATTGATCGGATACTAAGCTGACCTAGCTCGCCATGCTATATGGTGTGTTAGGAGGAAGCAAATGCAAATGAGAGATGAACAGACCAATGGGTGAAGATTGTTGTCTCAAAGCTTTTTTTGTGTATGTATTTGAAAAAAATATTCATATGGGTAGAAATTGTAATTTTCAAATTATGTGTCTATATATTGTTTCTAACTTTTTCCTTGCCCAATACAAAATATGCATTTCAGAATACATGATGGAAGAGTTTTGTTTTCCCTACTTTTGCATTCAAACCTTTCAACCCCAAATAGCGATTCCAGATGGATACTGACATTTCCTTTGCCCAATTCCATGTAAACAGATAGCAAAGGGGGGGGGGGGGGGGTACTGGAATTTAAGGGCAAGCTGCACATATTGTCTCCTGTAAGAAGCGATCGCCAGAACAAAAGTTCAGAAAGATGCAATGGCCCACGAGGTGCAGTGAGATCATTCATAAGTAAAACCTTTATAGGATCAAGGATACCCTTAGTGACTGGTCCTCCATCAGTGAGTGCTAGGGTGTCCTTGATAGTAGATGGGTAAACAAGCTGGGTTCCTTTCGGAATCATAGTGCTGATGAGATGAAGGTAAGTTCTCACTATTTCATGCAACACCTGCAGGGTGCGGGCAGCATGTACATGCGTCACACGATTGGTGTGAAGGTAGAGGGTCTTCAGCCACCGGGCTGAAGTGGATGGAGTAGCAGCAGATGATATCATGCGAGGGAGCATCTTGTACCTCCTCAGTCATGTTCATGCTCCCAGCTGCAGAGTGAGGGTAGTGACCAGGACCAGAGGAGACAAATTTAGCAATAATCCCATAAATTTACAATGTTGCGTTCACAAGGCTCATTTATACCCTACTAGAAGGACTGTCAAAAGAGCTACTGATTGAAGAAACCCAGCGAGGATCAACGAGCTTCCACCTGTATGATGATGGTGTCAAAAACCCCTCAAAAGAATCATCTGGCAGGGGGAGCCCATGTGGGCCCAAGTCTCTGTGAACCTTCCATTTATCACATGTGATCTGGGTTGGAGGTCCCAGAACAAGGCAGAGAATAGAGTGTCCCCACGGCAGCCACTTTCATCCCAGGAGGGTGACCAGAGCTGCAACGCGTTGTTGATGCACCTTCTCCTGCATGGTTGATGCTAGGGTGCAGTGCCCTTGTGCGTGGTATGAACTCTGGACCTCCTTGAGATAGACAGATAATGTTTTTAACGCAAGTGGGTTTGATTTCCCAGAGCTGCCAGTGGGATAACAAAAGCCCCTGCAGCCTTCGTGGTGTGGGGGAACCCCCAAGCTTCAGAGGACCCCTCCGGCACTGGCTGGTCCCTGAGCGTTGGGGGCCCCCTGCATGTACTTTGCAGGGGGCCCCTCAAGTTTTGTTACGCCACTGGTGACTCACAGTGCCACTCTGTGAGATGTCAGGTCTGAAGCTGCAGGCTTCTTTGGGGAGAGTCCTTTTGCCTGTGCTGCAGCAGTCAGGGGCTGCACATAGTTTACTCTGTGACCTGGGTTATAAAAATAGTCCCCTGTTAAGTCAGTAAGCTCTCAGATTCCCAAAATAATAATTCACTCATTTGCAGCAACAACACTAATAAACTACAGAAATGATTACATTTAATGTCTGTGTTCTTTCTAAAACTAAAACTAAACGAGGGTGCTCGCTCCGTCGGCAGATGCAGTGGCCCCGCAGTGAGTGGTGAGCGATCGCGGCTGCCATAAGGAGCCATAAGGAGCAGCTGCGAAGCGTGAGCTCGGGTGCGGCTTGTGGTCCCCCATGTGCCCCGCTCGCACCAGCGCATGAACTTTGTCCGAACTTTGGCTGACCTCTTGTTTCCGCATTACGGCAGACTGAAAGGTGGGCTTCAAGGAGGGCAGCGCTCAAGGGTGACTAGTGGCTGCTCACCTCCTTTAACCGCGCCAAACATTTTCCAAAGGTGCTCTTAGTGTCATAGTTGGCCACAGTCAGCAGTCTGCTGTCTGCTGCCCATTAGTCCCCTGATTCCCAAGTTCGTTTTTCCTGGTCAGGCTTGGCAGCGCCTCTTAATGGGACCCTCATTGGGGGCATCAGCTTAGATAAAACCGCCACAGCACTTCGTCTCGGCGCAGTACCAACAGTGCCAACAGACCCAATAATAAACAATAACACCAACGAAGGCCTACCTGTGTACTTTTTCGCCGCCACCGCCACTGGAGTCCTTGTTGTGGTGGTCCCGACGACCAGAGGAGTCCAGGGACTACCACTCCCAGCGCCACAAGTGCCGCAAACGTCATCGCTCCGCGCCCGAAGGCGCACATAAGCAGCTGGAGGTGATTGGACTGGGCTACTCCCTTTTCAATTTATACTGTCGTTATACGGTGTGGTAAGGACTTTCTATATAAAACGGGTCAACGAAATAGTTAGTTGGGACTTAAGAATTATTAAGTGTTAACTTCTGTTTGGTAAATTAAAGAAGAATGAGCTTAAACAGACGTAAGGGGGCTGCTGGCACCCTGGATGCCTTTATTATTAGAGCTAAGTCTCTTTTAACCCACGAGATACAGATAGCAGAGAGACGTCTCTCGCTTGACCCTTCTAAATTGGCTGTATATAGACAAACGAGCCCATTAACTACTAAGGCTCCATTACAGTCACCAAGGCTAAGTCCAACAGTGATTGTCCATAATAAGCAACGACCATTAACTTTACCGATACCACCCTTAACTGATTTGGACAATGTGGAAGTTATTGAAGATGGCCCAAACAAAAGGGCAATGACAACTAGGTTGCGTGTGCCAAGGTCAACTGAAGAATTAAATGAGACGGGGCAATCAGTAAAATATAGACAAACAAACAGGCACAAGAAAGCCAAAACAAAGAAAGCAGGAGGGCAGGTGTGTATGGTAAATTTAAACCATAATACCGATGAGCACCCTGATATCGAAACCCAGAACAGAACAGTTAGCACGCAGACATAGACAGACCTTGGTATATATCCCCCTTTTTTAGAGCAGACTAGGACTACACTAGAGGGCTCTATAGCATCAATGCTAGAAACTGCTTTGGGGATAATGTTAATACAGATTAGTGACCAAATGGATAAGAAACTTAGCCCAATAGGAATAAAGATGGAGCAACTGAATAGTGCAATAGAACAATTAAAAATTAGCAGTAATACCGTCCACATTGAAAAAGCTACAGGGATATATCCACTGTCACAAGCAGAAGGGTTGCTAACACAGCAAACTAAAATGAGTAATGTGGGTAAAGAGCAATTATCAGCAAACCATATGCCAAAGCTGACTGACAGGAACATAGATCAAGTGGGTAGAGCATGGGATACACTAGATAATTCAGGAGGGCTTCAAAACAGTAACATCCAACATATAACTCCTAATGTACTAGAGACTCATACTGGTTTAAGACAAATACAAAGTCCCAAAGGGACTGACCTTATACCCAATAATGAAGTTTTAGATCTTCCACCGGCCTCGTGCCCATATGCGCTAATTTTAGCTGAAGTCCCACCGCTTAAAAGAGAGCAAAAAGAATCATGGCATAATTTGCGAAATAAGACGGTTGATTGGCTCACTAAACACAAAAAATTCCATCCCTCGAACATGAAAGATATCCTTATGGTCCGTAGGGTTGGGTGGATAGGGAAATCCCCAAAGAATATGGTAGGCAACTGCGTAGTAGTAAATTTTCGGCAACCCCAGTTGGTAAGCAGAGTACTAAATATAGATGAGGAGATATCCCCCCAAGGTAGTTGCATTACTGCCCTTCCACTGGGTTTTTTCTACAGACCCCGATTTGGAAATCCCCATAATAGTGATGGTATACAAGTAGTACTCTCCAATAGGTTCCAGGGGTTATCTGATCTAGATGCACTAGATTGACAACAAAAGATATTACATCAGAGAGATACCCAACCTGGGATTATCGGGCAAAATTGTGAAATGGTTCAAACTCGCTCAATAAATGCTCATAGTGTGGAAATGCCCCATTGTGTCTTAGATTCCGGTAGGATACAAGAAAAAAGGCAGCGTCGTGTGGAGGAGAATATAAGTATTACTCAAGGTAATCTCTTAGAGACCCCATCTGACCACATGATTAGTAGTATTATAACTGAGAAATCTAACTGTATTACGAGTAATAACCTTCCTCTAGATGCTGAACGAGGCTCACGGTCGGAAATACGTCTTATTTCATGGAATATAGCAGGCCTCAATAGGAACCTTAGAGATATGGAATGGCAACAGTACATAGAGCAAAGTGATATTTGCCTTTTGCAGGAGACTTGGGCATTGGAAATCCCCCACGGAGTAGGATACAAGACATTTAATGTGGAAGCTATTCAGTCGGCTAGAGGTAGGCCATCGGGGGGCCTAACTATTTGGGTGAGGAACAGCCTTGAAGTTGATATAACCCAAATATCTTTACCATCACATGATATAATTGGGATCAAAATAATTGCTAGGGATGGAAAAAATATCTATTTAATTAACATCTATAATAGACAGTGCCCAGCAATAAAGGAATCATCAGTGATAGACCAACGTGATTCCTTTTTAAATACATTGGAACGGAAGGCATGGGTAATTGTTGGGGGGGACTTGAACTGCTGTTTTGAACCAGTGGTGGGTTTTGAAAATCTTTTTGAGGGCGAAGATGCAGCAAATAATATCCCTAATATAGAAAGCGACAAGCTAGTGCCGTGCACTGTGGCAGTGGCGCAAATTATGAAATTGACTACAGGGAATGGACTAAGAGCCTGTAATGGCCGTTTACCCTCGGATAGACCAAGTGCGTATACTTTCTGTAGAGGCAAATCTCGGAGCAATATAGACTACATAATGGTTTCGATGGAGCTATGGCCAATTGTCCTTGACTTAAAAATAGAACCTAGAATTGAGAGTGACCATAGACCACTTCAGCTGACATTATCAGCGCAGCTATTTCTTCCTGCGTTTTTATGTAGTGAAGGAAATAATAATCCTGTAGATGAAACCCTAGTAAGAAACAACCGCCGAGCCCTTACTACCTGATCCAATTTTAATGCTAGAGCTACATAATGCCCTTGTAGATGCATTAAATCCATTAGTGAGTAACACTCTGAAGGAAGGTAGTAGAGGCAAGCAAGATGAGAAACCAGGGATGAATCCTTGGTATAATAAGGAGTGTCGCGAAGCAAAGGCAGAACTAATAGTGGCAATCAAAACCAACAATGTAGTCCTAATAAGGGAGAATAGGGCCCGTTACAAGAGAATCCTAATTAAAACAAAGCAAATCTGGGAAGATAACATCTGGTCAGAACTAATAAGTGCTGCGAAAACAAAAGACCAGCTAAGTTTCTGGAGATTAATAGCAAAAGGGAACAGGTCAGGTAGGGACACTAAGGATCTTTTCCTTGATGCTAATACCTGGGTTCAGCATTTTACTGGTCTTTACGCAGCAGTTGAAACTGACCAGCCTAATATTGCTGTCGATTTGGCTTTAAACTTAAGGATTGAGAATTTACATTTTAGTTTGGAGGAGACCATTTTGGCCATTGATGCAGTAAAGCCCGGGAAAGCCCCAGGCCCGGATAAAATACCAGGTGATTTGTTAAAGCACGATATTAGCGTTTGGGGACCATATATTAATTGTTTATGCAACGCAATAGCCTTGGCAATGCCAATACCCGAGTCATGGAAAGGGGCAGAAATTGTGCTGATTTTTAAGAAGGGCAACCGTTATGATCCCGTAAACTATCGCCCGTTTAGTTTAATTGACATTTTACAAAAGATTTCTGCCAGGCATATTTTAAATAGACTAAGTGACTGGATAGAAGAAGAAAATGTGCTTTCAAAATTTCAGGCAGGATCCATCGTTCTTTTGCCCACTACGCCACCCCAGTTCAGACATGGCCATATGCAAATCAGTCTTGATCCTGTGCCTCATGGGAACAGTCCAGCCCGAACTGCCAAGCCACGTCATCCCTGGACCGGAATCAAGCATCCTAGGACCGGTTTCTGGCTATCAGCCGTCATCAGCCAGGATAGCTTGACTCCAGTGGCGTAGTGAGCACGGGTCCCACGTCTGGGAATACCCATCCCACTTGGGGCGAAAAGCGTTACAACAAACAAATGATGGACGGAATGCTGACAATGCAGACATTCTCCCCCAGTCAAGAGATCTGGGTTAAATCCATCGTTCTTTTGCCCACTACGCCACCCCAGTTCAGACATGGCCATATGCAAATCAGTCTTGATCCTGTGCCTCATGGGAACAGTCCAGCCCGAACTGCCAAGCCACGTCATCCCTGGACCGGAATCAAGCATCCTAGGACCGGTTTCTGGCTATCAGCCGTCATCAGCCAGGATAGCTTGACTCCAGTGGCGTAGTGAGCACGGGTCCCACGTCTGGGAATACCCATCCCACTTGGGGCGAAAAGCGTTACAACAAACAAATGATGGACGGAATGCTGACAATGCAAGTGGGATGAGAACTGTGAATGGCGCCTTTAATCTGTTCTACAAAGAATATTTGCAAGCAGTTTGAGTACCATTCTTTTTCTGTTGTCAATTTTTAAGCAGGTTACTTTCTAAATAAAAGTTTCCAGCTTCATGAGTGTACACCTCAATCCATAAGGGTTCCAGACTTGACATGTGTGTGCACATGCTGGAAGACAGAGTCTCCAATGGGATTGCAAGATTTATGGTTGGCATGAGAAAATATTTTTTGGGGCAAGTCCGCAAGTCCGTCAAGTCGAACAATTCCACCTATTCTGGCTCATTCTGCTTATGCCATAGATTAAGGCATGCACCTGTGAGCACATATGGTTGCCAAAGTTAAACCACAAATGGCTCATTCAACCAATTACAGGTCTTTGCTCACAAGTTCGTCAAACATCTAGCGGAAGGTCCCTTTAGGCACCTGCAGAGCAGGTCTTTAGCTTCCATGTCTTACGCTGGGCACGTGAAATATGTACTTTGCAAGTGGGGCATAACGGGAGTTTGGTGTCTGCTAATACCTTTCTGCAGCTCAAAAGTTCAATTTCTTTCATCTTGCATAGTGACCCCGGCAGCTGAGCCTGATGGTCAGATCCAATACTTTAATGAGTTCACACACCCTTTACCAATGGCACCCTTTGCAGTGCATGCAGTGCATTTCCTTTTAGCTTCAGGTGGAGTGTAAGTCCAAGATCCACCTCTCTGCCTGGATGTGCCTGGTTCAAAGGTTAAGGCATCTAACTGTGAGTCAACACAGCTGGAAAGGGAAGCTGCAAATGTTTCATTCACTCAGCTACGGTTCCTGTGCATCAAGTATGAAGGTCTTAGGCTAACAGCCCTCTCTGATGATGCACGCCAGTTTCTTATCTTCCATGTCTTCCTATTCATCAGTCAAAAAGAATATGCACATGCTCCTACGTCTTGTAGCAGCTTTTCTTTGACATATGAGGGTCACACTGATGATCCCTACATGTGTTACTGACGTGACTGTGGTGATTCTAGTGCTAGTACATGGCAATGGCACAGGCTTCAAGAAAGTAGGGTGAGGTATTGTTTCGCATCTTGAATCATTCCTTGGCGCATCCTTACAAAGCCGTGATTCGCATAGGGCACTGTGCCAAAGTGTCATGTTCAACCATCATATTGCTCTAATAAACAGTCTACACAGCCCATCATTACAAGCCACTGTCTCACAAGGGGAGATTCATTTCAGTGACTTGACATACCGGGAACTTCACAGTTCTTTGACGGCTCCTTCTTGATCTCTTTTCAGAGATCTGTGGCAGATTCACTGTACAAGATGCAATAAAGGTGGTTTCTCGTGCAACAACTTGTATGCTGAGAGGCGCTTCCCACACATGCCACCTCCTCATCCATGCCAAGTGCAGTGAAATGACCGGTCTCACGACTGCAAGTTTCAAGAAGTGTAAGGGCTGCATTGGCTCCATCTTCTGCGCAGGCCTGCTGGAATTGACAATGTAGCTGCTTCTAAGTTTGTGATGCTTGTCATTGAGGCTCTTAGCACAGAGGCACAGCAGGTGTTTACTTCAATGGCCTTTGAGTAATCAACCAATAAGAGGATAGAGATTGTGATATGTGCGTGGGCCTTCAAGGGGTGATAGAGTGTTCTTCAGGTCCAGCACTGGCAAAAGTGATGTATCTAAAGCACCTTCTGGAGTGGCCGGTAGCAAATTGAGGTCTGGGAAGGTGTTCCTCTGGGCCTAGCAATTACAACAGTGGCAAGCATCCTCTGGAGGGCAGGCTGTTGGATGTTGAATCACACATGCTGCTGTAAAACTTTGCATTCAACTCCAACAGGAGCACGAATTAATAGGACTGAAATCCAAAACGCTCTAGTCAAAACCTTATATAAATAATATTGTGCGTTAGTTTCGGGCCCTTTATGTTTCATCTATCATTTTTCACTAGTGTCATTTAGGACAAACCCCTTTCAACATGCGCAATGAATATGAGGAGAGTCAACAATTTATAGCACCCATTGTCAGCTCCTGAATCGGATGCTTTCCAGCAGGATCAGTGTAATTATAAACTTCCCCCCGGAAGGATGCAAGGTTTGAAGTCTCAGCAAACGTGCATGGAGACGCACCTCTTCACTGGGTATGTGGGTTTGTGAAAAATATATAAGTCAGTAACAGGAGGTTTGGAATTGGTGACTACTTCTCCTGGGATGCAGAGTTCCCGTTTATTTCGCATGCTGAGGCAATCTGGGAAGTGGGACTCATAGTCACAACCAGTGCTTTCATGAAGTCCAGACACCTCCACACAAAGCTGTCTTTGAACAACAGGAAGATTACTTATAACTTTTAGGTTAAAATGAGTTCAAGAAAGATCCACAACCTCCCGTGAAGGATACACTGCAGACCTTTGTAAGTCCTGGCCCTGCAACCTCTGTTCATGATTACAGCTGCAACAACTAGGATTAAGAATCCGTCTGAGCGTGGACGGGAATAGAGCGCGTATCAGTCACGGAATACTGGAGGGCCTCCATCACCAGATTCCAGACACTGCACCTGTTCCCACTCAGCCCAGACTGCGCGCGCAGCTCCTGACAGTGGATGCATAGGTATCCGCATTTATCACGACACACAGGACCTTATCGATGGCAGTCTCACTAGGGCCATCGCCTCCCTGCTCGCGCACTAGCCGTTCTGGAGCGCACTCCCGCTCACCGTTCAGGTCGAGTGTCATTGTCAAAAATGGGGATGCTCCAGCCTCTACTGTACTTTTTCCACCATCTTCAAGTGCACATACCCTGCACCACATTCCGCACACTGCGTAGCATACTGGGGAGCTTCCTTTGGAGTAAGGGTTGGCGCCGTGTTGCACTGCACAAGCTCCCGGTCACAGTGGAATTACCTGGCAGCGCAATTGCAGGTGTCATTCCACTGGCCAGATAATTGCCTCCTGGAAGAGCTGGGATCTCCCACACCGGATCGATAACAGCGCATTCAAGAGGGTTTCCTGCCACAGGGAAAAGTCCCCAGACAGTCCAACAATCTCATGCAAACAGCACCAGCTACCACAGAAGGCTGCGACTGATGCCAGCCCGACACCATATAGAGAGCCGCAGTGGTTCTATCTGCCCCTTCAGGGATTTGATTAGGAGAGAGGGTCTCGAAGCATTGGAAACTACGGGTTTGACACCCTTGGTGCACTGTTTCAGAACAGCGTGCTCACTCCCTTTGCACAGTTAGAGATAGACCACAGCTTACCAGTCGGCCACTTCCTGGCACATAACACACTGGCGGCCGAAATGCAGCGACTCCGGCAGAGAGTCAAGACATCCCCTGGTGCAGACGCAACACACTGTAGGCAGTAGCCACAGACTGATTCTATGGTTCACATGGGCCCAAGCATACTCACCGCATGACCCTCTGCGGTCTACTAGACAGAAATGGGAGTGCGACAGAGACACAAAAGGAATGGGATAGGATTTTGGCATACCCACGCAAACCATCTCGCAACGCTAAGTGGCAATATATCCAGCATATCATATCATATGCATATCATGCATACATAGAGCATCATGATTCTAAAATTTGTAGGGGTGCATCATAACCATGGATAGTCCGCACCCGCATATATATTTGTGTATTATTAAAACGTGATTATTAGAAATGTGGTATTAATGAAAATGCGTTAGTGTAATGATTGGGGATCGTACCACAGCTCAATCGGCCGCATAGCGCCACGCCACGCAGCAGTCCCTATCTGGTATCGGGTTCGGGGGCAGAGTTCCTCTCACCTGCTTGTGTTGCCGCCGCTGGTCTACCTCGCCGCCTCTTGTCACTCCGAGGCCGCTGTGGAGGTGGACTACAGCCCCCAGCAGCCAATCTTCGAACCGCCCACATCCGGCGGAAAGCGCGCCCGGAGGCGCTACTTCAATCCAGGCTCCCCCCGCGTCGCGGGACGCGCGCGGGCGGCGCCGGGCTGAACCCGGGCAGAGGGCGGGCCGTCTGTGGCCGTCAGGGGCTGCAGGAGGCTGGGCTGGGCCACCCTATTGACCATTCGCCCGGGACATCTTATTGTGAGTAATGCCAATTGAGACTCTGTGAACATTGCTGGCTATATTATAACCTCTATTACTGTGACTCTTTCAGCGCCCGGGGTGTGGCAGCTGGGCTTGTTAATTTTAAGTGAGGCATAGAGTTTGTGCTGCAAAAGGCGGGAGATCAAAACTATCCACCATATTCGTACAAGAGACTGACCTGTAGTTGGGGGAAGTATGGCCGGTAAAACTCAGACACGGTTATTAAGACCTAAGCGTTGCATTGTCAATGACTCCCAGGCACAGAAAGAAGGCAATAGCTCGGTTTTTCCAGTCATAATGCAGCCCACGGCTATTGACCGTATGTTAAAAAGAGCGCTGGGGGCTGTATCCAGTGAAATCGAGCGAACTGAGAGGCGTCTCTCCTTAACCCCTGATACTGACCCTGACCTTGTCGAAAGAACACGAGACCAGGAGCAGGAGATTTTACTCATCTCACCCCCCAGCACTCTAGATACTAGTGAGAGAGACATTCCATGTGCCCAATTTATGTTCACCAGTAATAAGAAGGAGGTAGGTCATACTAAACGCACTACTACACGCATAAAAAAGAAATGCGCCCCTAAAAAGCGAAAGATCACTAATAGTGTAGCCCCGCTTACTAACCCAATTAATAGAAACTCTTGCGGGATTGAGCGTGCCACCCAGACAAGTCCCCAGACAGATGCCCCAATTTGGTTAAATAAGATTATGTCAGACCTTCAGGCCCAGGTCGAATTATTGATTATTAATCAATTAAAGCCGGTCACAAGTAGACTAGACAAAATACTAAGTGAGATAAAAAATAGAGTGTCTAAAGACCCCCTGGCAGGTGCCCCAAGTACTCACACTAGCCCTCGAGTGACCCACCCAGTCACTAAAAAGGTGACTAATACCAATGAGAGTAGAAACACACATACAATTTTAGCACAAATTCATGAGCCCCCCATCTCTCACGGACAAGTGGCTAGTAATGACACTGCTAGTGAGAGCAAACGGCGCTCGGATAAAGGTCCAGGAAAACAGAACGTAGACGCACAGTCTCAGCCTTTGGCTGGTCCCTTAAATGATGTAGTTGCCCACGAAAAGAGGCCCTTCCCTATACATAAGCAACTCCCCACGATAAACCTTCCCCCCGAGGCTTGTCCGTTGGTTGTTGTGTTTGCAGGGGTTCCAGAACTTAAAGAAGCACAGAAAGAATCCCAAGAGGAGTTAAAAAATAAACTCATCTTCTGGCTTAACCAGAACAAACCTATTGCCAACAACCAGGTTGGGGAAATCCTTTTGGTTAGACGAGTGAACTGGATAGGAAGGAGCCCGAAAAATATTGAGGGAAACTGCATCATTGCTAATTTTAGGGACAGCAGGGTGGTCGAGCATATTTTGAGTCTGGGACCCTCGGGAAGTATGACAAGTATAAGGCCCCTGCCACTTAGTTTCTTTTATTCAAAGCAACAGGTATTAAATGAGGGACAGTATCATGGGTGGAGACATGCGGAGGGACGACACCCTGGTTTAAACAGAGGTCTGAATTTTGCCCATCAAGCTACGGGGGTATGGGATGGAGGACACCAGTCCTGGGTAAACAGGTTCGCCCCATTAAGGTCACTAGAGGAGATTGATTGACTTTGCAATTCTCACTCTTCTTCAGCACAGGCTGACATGGATCATATAGGCCTGCTAGATGAAGTTTCCTCGGGATATGGTTTACCCACGGAAGAAGGGCAACCAGCACTTGGGGGGGAGAGGTCTAGGATTTTAGCAAAAACCCAAGGAGCATTAGATACTCCGGGTGTGGGTTGCGCATATATACCCCCTGAGTCAGTCACTTTAGCGACCAAGCGAAGAAAACAAGCTAGTGACACACAGATCCAATCCCTTGGTAAGGAAAACGGGGGGCAACTTATTATTAGTCAAGAACTGGTAGTGGTAGGGCCCGTTACCATCGAAAAAGAGGGCTTGAGAATTATCTCGTGGAATATTGCAGGTATTGCAGGAAAATTTAACAACAAGGAATGGCAGCAGTTTATGACGCCTTTCCATATCATCTGTCTGCAGGAAACCTGGGCTACTGATAACACTCACTACCAAATAGCCGGTTACAAATGTTTCTTCGTACCCGCCCAGAAAACCCCATCTGGCAGGGTCAAGGGAGGCCTGCTAACATATATTGACCTAAATATAGAAGGCAAATGGTCTAAGGTGGATTGGTTCACATGGAACATACAGGCCCTTAGGTTTAGAAACAAAGGGTTGGGCCTTGTTTTGTTCAATGTGTACAATGCCACTGCCTCGGAAAGTGATCTTTCTACTCTGAAGGAGTTGGATGCCAGGTTGAAACATGAACTTGCCATTGCACAGGGTGCTTTGGCCCCTCTGTTATTAGTAATGGGAGACTTGAATTGCCATCTATGTCCTGGCCTGTTCCCCTTTAGTGCTAACTGGTCCAAATGCCCCATAGAAAAGGGTCCCCATTTTAGCCACTCTTCAAGTGGCTTGGAATGGGGTAAGTTGATCCACTCCTTTGACCTTGAGCATACAGTCGACAGGATCATCCTGGGACCGGACGGAATTCTCCCCCCGACTTTTATGGGGAGAGGGTGTTCGTCCTATATAGATTACATACTTGCCTCGAGAGGCTTAAAAAGTCGCATTACCAAGGTAGACATCGAGTGGAGTCCTTTTAGCGATCACAATCCCCTGGTAATGGAGCTCTTGCTCCAAGGAAAGCAAAAAACTAAGGCAGTGGATGGCACTATCACGGAAACTGTGACGGCACAGGGCAGAAGGCTTAAGTGGTCAAAAATAGATGGGCCCAGATTTTATACAACCCTGATGGAAAAAGGCAAGTCTTTTATCGACGAGTGCTTAGATCCGCTGGTGGCTGGGGCTTGCCTTATAAAAGCGTTCGACCAAATAACGTGTTTGGTGAACGAATTATTGTTGGCCAAGGCCCCTAAGAAACCTTATCCAGATTCACCAAAATGGTTTGACAGGGGTTGCACACGAGCACTGAAGAATCTAAAAATGGCCTTGAGTAGCAATCCGAGGGACCAGGCTGTAGTTAAAACATGCAGGCTAGCTTATATGAAGGAGCTAAAAAGACGGAAAGTCACGCTCCAGGTGGAAGCTTGGGCGGCTCTGAGGGAGGCATCTGAAAACAGGGACATCACCGAATTTTGGAGATTAATAAACTCTCCTTGTTTTCAAGACAATAATGCCCCGGAGATTGCCTCAAATATCCTCCCCGAACAATGGATTGCCCATTTTGAGGGGCTATACAACCATGGGAAAGGTACTTCATTACAGGAGAAGGGGACGATCATCACGAGTAATCAAGTGGCATTCTCTCTGGAAGAGATTAGACTGGGTATCGAGGGACTCACCAAGAACAAAGCCCCGGGCCCAGATGGGATCCCCCCCGATTTATTTTTGAGTCAAGTGGATCTTTGGGCCCCTATTGTCACTAGAGTGCTTAACGCTGCTATAATGACCGTTTTGCCACGATCATGGTCAACGGCCATTATAGTCCCTATTTTCAAGAAAGGGAGTAAGGATGACCCTCAATGTTATCGGCCTATCTCTTTGATAGACGTTACTGCTAAAATTTTGGGTAGGGTAGTCTTGACCCGATTGACCGAGTGGGCTGAGGACAATAATACAATCTCAGATGTCCAGTACGGATTCCAGACTGGCAGGTCAACCAGCGATCAATGTCTGAACCTATATATGCTGGTAGCAAAGTACACCAAGACCAGCAACGAAGCCATGTACCTGGGGTTCATGGACTTGGCCGCTGCATTTGACCATGTCTGAACTGGGGTGGCAGAGTGGGCTGAAGAACGGTGATGGATCAAACCCAGATCTGTTGACTGGGTGTGAGTGTTTGATTGGTTCTGATGCTCCGTCCATCACCACCCCCTTTTGTACCGCTTTGTTTGCCATAAGTTGGCAGGGTATGCTCAGACGTGAGTCTCTTGCTCACTTTGCCACTGGATTCAAGCAAGCCTGGCTGAAGACGGCTGAAATGCCAGAAACCGGTCCTAGGAAGCTTGTTTCCGGTCCAGGGAAGGCATGGCTTGGCAGTTCGGGCTGGACTGTTCCCATGAGGCACAGGGTCAGATTGATTTGCATATGGCCATGTTTGAACTGGGGTGGCAGAGTGGGCTAAAGAACGGTGATGGATCAAACCCAGATCTGTTGACTGGGTGTGAGTGTTTGATTGGTTCTGATGCTCCGTCCATCACCACCCCCTTTTGTACCGCTTTGTTTGCCATAAGTTGGCAGGGTATGCTCAGACGTGAGTCCCTTGCTCACTTTGCCACTGGATTCAAGCAAGCCTGGCTGAAGACGGCTGAAATGCCAGAAACCGGTCCTAGGAAGCTTGTTTCCGGTCCAGGGAAGGCATGGCTTGGCAGTTCGGGCTGGACTGTTCCCATGAGGCACAGGGTCAGATTGATTTGCATATGGCCATGTCTGAACTGGGGTGGCAGAGTGGGCTAAAGAACGGTGATGGATCAAACCCAGATCTGTTGACTGGGTGTGAGTGTTTGATTGGTTCTGATGCTCCGTCCATCACCACCCCCTTTTGTACCGCTTTGTTTGCCATAAGTTGGCAGGGTATGCTCAGACGTGAGTCCCTTGCTCACTTTGCCACTGGATTCAAGCAAGCCTGGCTGAAGACGGCTGAAATGCCAGAAACCGGTCCTAGGAAGCTTGTTGCCGGTCCAGGGAAGGCATGGCTTGGCAGTTCGGGCTGGACTGTTCCCATGAGGCACAGGGTCAGATTGATTTGCATATGGCCATGTCTGAACTGGGGTGGCAGAGTGGGCTAAAGAACGGTGATGGATCAAACCCAGATCTGTTGACTGGGTGTGAGTGTTTGATTGGTTCTGATGCTCCGTCCATCACCACCCCCTTTTGTACCGCTTTGTTTGCCATAAGTTGGCAGGGTATGCTCAGACGTGAGTCCCTTGCTCACTTTGCCACTGGATTCAAGCAAGCCTGGCTGAAGACGGCTGAAATGCCAGAAACCGGTCCTAGGAAGCTTGTTGCCGGTCCAGGGAAGGCATGGCTTGGCAGTTCGGGCTGGACTGTTCCCATGAGGCACAGGGTCAGATTGATTTGCATATGGCCATGTCTGAACTGGGGTGGCAGAGTGGGCTAAAGAACGGTGATGGATCAAACCCAGATCTGTTGACTGGGTGTGAGTGTTTGATTGGTTCTGATGCTCCGTCCATCACCACCCCCTTTTGTACCGCTTTGTTTGCCATAAGTTGGCAGGGTATGCTCAGACGTGAGTCCCTTGCTCACTTTGCCACTGGATTCAAGCAAGCCTGGCTGAAGACGGCTGAAATGCCAGAAACCGGTCCTAGGAAGCTTGTTTCCGGTCCAGGGAAGGCATGGCTTGGCAGTTCGGGCTGGACTGTTCCCATGAGGCACAGGGTCAGATTGATTTGCATATGGCCATGTCTGAACTGGGGTGGCAGAGTGGGCTAAAGAACGGTGATGGATCAAACCCAGATCTGTTGACTGGGTGTGAGTGTTTGATTGGTTCTGATGCTCCGTCCATCACCACCCCCTTTTGTACCGCTTTGTTTGCCATAAGTTGGCAGGGTATGCTCAGACGTGAGTCCCTTGCTCACTTTGCCACTGGATTCAAGCAAGCCTGGCTGAAGACGGCTGAAATGCCAGAAACCGGTCCTAGGAAGCTTGTTTCCGGTCCAGGGAAGGCATGGCTTGGCAGTTCGGGCTGGACTGTTCCCATGAGGCACAGGGTCAGATTGATTTGCATATGGCCATGTCTGAACTGGGGTGGCAGAGTGGGCTAAAGAACGGTGATGGATCAAACCCAGATCTGTTGACTGGGTGTGAGTGTTTGATTGGTTCTGATGCTCCGTCCATCACCACCCCCTTTTGTACCGCATTTGACCATGTCAACAGGAAGAAGTTATGGGCCATGATGAGTCAGCTTGGAATTGACCCTGGGTTAATCCACATTTTGAGGGAATTACATAGCGAAACCTCGGCTAGGGTACGGTACAACAAAGATGGGGGTCTGACTGAATCTTTTGGATGCACAAGTGGAGTGAGGCAGGGATGCATCTTAGCCCCTTTTTTGTTTTCGCTGTACATTAATAATCTGGAACAATCCCTCAATAATTTAAAAGTAGATTGCCCAAGGGTTGGGACTCGTAATATCCCAGTGCTGCTGTATGCAGACGACGCGGTCCTGTTGGCACGGACCCCCAAGAGTCTGCAGATCCTTATCGATGGGTTCGTTAAATTCATGGAGACAATTGACCTGTCTGTCAATCTAAAAAAATCATATGTTATGACAGCAGGCCATAGGCCATTGACCGGCTTCACCTATAGGATTGGTACCCATACTCTTGAAAGGGTGCAAACATTCTCTTATTTAGGGGTACTATTTGACGAATCCTTAAAATTCACATCCCTTGCACAAGAAAGAAGTGGAAAACTGGTTGCATCTTTTGGTGCAATCTCCGGTTATGGGAGAAAAGTTGGCCGTTGGAGCCCAGAACAAACAACAAATTTGTATGGTTCAATGTGTTGCCCAAAAACTATGTATGGTTCAGAAGTATGGGGTTTTATAAACTTGGATGGTATACAAAGGGAAGAAAACAAAATATTTCGTTCAATATTGAACGCTCCCAATTGTACGCCAGCTGTTATTGCCCATAAAGAACTTGGAAGACCCTACATAGAGGATTTGATCAAGTTCAGACCAATTTTGGCCTGGCTTAAATTATGGACGAATCCTGAAGCAGCACTGAGTAGGATGATCATGCAAGATTGCTGGGGAAGAGACAAATATTTGAAAATCCCATGGATCAGCTATATCAAGAACACTTTGGAAAATATGGGTTACCCAGAGATGTTTCTTAACCCTTTATCAATCACAGCACAGGATAAGTTAAAATTAAAGAGAAGTTTCCTGGAACTTAGAGCAGCGGATAGGAGCAGACTAGAAGGGACTAAATCCTCGGTGAGCGCCCATAGCTTGCTTGAAACGACTAGTGGGTTGGAACCACACCTGTGTGTCCTTTATAATGCCCAAGAGAGGTTTTTAATGGCACGTTTTAGGCTCAATTTTTTACCTTATTTATTGGCTGAACCAGCTGGTTTTAACAGGTCTATTGAGCAGAAGGGTCCCTGCGGCTGCGACAATAGGTCTCCGCAGGATACCCTTCATTTTGTACTTTTATGTCCTATGTATAGCCTCCCTAGACGTAGATTTTTGATAGGCATTTTGAAAAAGGAAAGATTCACTCGGGCAAAGGAGGCCTTGACTTTTCTACAAAGGGCTAGTGATCCATTGACTTTATGTGCAGTGATAAGTTTCTTAAAATTTGCATTTAGACTCGAGTCTCTAGAGGGTAGCTCCATTCAGGAAGCCTGTAGAATTGGCAATGTGTTAGTTTTAGGCAACCCACTTCTGAGATTTGTATGTGACCAATGATTTATTTGTACATATATAGTATCATTCAATGTTCTATGAATTGATTTAATATTGTCTTAAATGTATAATTGTGTAATCTTTTATCATGATTTTTAACCATCGAATAAAGAACTATTGAATTGAATTGAATTGAATTGATTGGAAATTAGTTGTGCCATTTAAGGAGGTAGAATGTCATTTCATAGATTTGTGTAATCCTAAATGTTCAATGTAAATGCTTAAGGAAATAGTTTGTGTGTAATGTAATGCCTTAGGTTTATACGTGCACCATATTAAAGTCTGCCCATGTAGAATTGATTAATTGTGCTCTAACGTGATGAAGTAATAATGCTTACATATGTAACATTTATTATTGAGAGTAACTCTTGATGTGTAAAGGCCTAAATGAGTATTCACGTTTTGCTATGAAAGGTCTATTCGTTTCTTATGTTAGCTGAATATTGTAAGCCTAAAGTGTATTCTCCTTGGGAAGGCTCTCGTTTGGAGGTAGTCAGCGAAATTCATGTGCGTGCCAGGTTTCTTGTTCTCATGCTTCTGTTGCAGGTGCAAGGACACTGCCTTTGTTAGAGAGACTGATGCTCTTTGTTTTAGGAGTTAGGTAAGGAGGCAGCTCACAACAGAATATCCTGGAATGTCGATAATTGGAAGAAGCCTGGGACCCAAGGCCATACCAACCTTTGCTGGACAAAGCACAAGTTTGTGGAAAATTACCTACGATAGGTGCTTAGCCAGAAGAGGTGTTCCAGAGGCGTGACCTCTGTATTGTACATTTTGTATTAGAGACAGTGCCCCGAGGGAGGAGAGACCCAGGACCACCTGGCCTTCAGGAAACAGCTCAAGACCTGGCTGTTCGAGCAGGAGCAGACCCCCTTCCCCAAGCGCCTTGAGACCCTTACGGGTGAGTAGTGCGCGATATAAGTTCCATGATTGATTGATTGATTGATTGATTGAGGCAGATGCGAGCAGAGAGCCATTAGGGGTAGAAGGAAAGGATCAATATTGAGACAGAAGACCTAGTGAATTTGTAGCTTCGGTTACTGACCCATACAACGTGAGTGTACCTCTTAGGAAGTCTTCACGAGCTGCCCCTTTTTTTTCTTGATCTTGCCTGGGAAATACTAAGTAGGGATGTCACTTTAGTGATAGTGTAGGGACAGGTTAACTGATTTCTTTTTTTTTCTTACTAATGAAGGCTGATTTAGATGTTGGAACAGTTATTGTTGGTCTGATATTTCTAGAGTTTCTTATTCTTTTTATGCTTCATCGGATTAGGTTAGTGCGTAGAATGAATTTTGTATTAGTGCCCATGTAGTTCTTTAACCTCGTCAGAGGTGCCTGTATGTTCAGTTATTTTTGGCTTTGCAATAAATCGCCTAAAGTTAAATTCCGGAGTCAGTGATCCTTCCGAGTCTGAATTGATTGGTCTATTGGTTTAACTTTGAATGAATTAGTTTTCTCCCATTTACACTTCACAGCAGGTAAAAAGGTCCAGTCGGCCGAAGATTCTTAAGAGTGGTAAGATAAGATAAGATAAGCATCCAGCGTTATCAGTTGGTAGCAGAGGATGGTTAACTCTGTAGTAAGGGGAGATCTAGTATAAGGTAGTCATAATTGAGCCCTATAAAGCCAGAGTGATGGTGATCCAGTGGATCGTGAACGGAGGATGACGGCGGTTGATGGAAGCCAGCGGAGAGTAATGGTGCAGCGGAAGCAGCAGTTCATGGAAGAGTGAGTATGATCTGGGATGTATGTCCACTAGATTGCGGTGTTGTTTTGATTGTGTGATGTCTTGCAGAGTTGGAGTGAGAGTCGAGTGACTGTGGTTTCGGACTGTGAGCGCGCGCGGTCCATGAGATTTGATTTCGATATCCCGGGATAAGAGATTGTGGTGTAGAAGACACCCAGAGTTGAAATTGTCTGACCAGTGATTGTCGGAGTCATGAGACGTTGTTGACTGACCAACCGGTGATAGGGAAATGTGTGTGTGAGCGTGTGAGTAACTGACGCAGGTCGTCGGTTACTATGTGGAACTTCGAGTGTTTGGATCCTATCGATTAAGTACATGGTTGTCTGGCCGTTTGTGGGCAGATAGTCTGAAACATTTGTCCAGTCGTTTCACGGACAGACGATTGCCAGAGTTGAGGTCGACAATTTCGTGAGACTGTCCGGTCGTTTGGTGGACAGACAGTCAGTGAAGTGACTGTTCGGTCCTTTGGTGGACTAACAGTTATTTCGTTGTATGAAAGAGATGCGTGAGAGTGCGGGAGACGAATTGTAAAGGAGGGGAACTGCTGCATGTGGAGATAGAGTGATGTCAGAGAGTGCCGCGCTGCGATAGGTCAGTTAGTGTTTAGCCGCGCTGGTATTGGTGGACAGACATCAGGAAGTGAAAACGAAAATATTGTGTGTAAAGGAAAGTTGATTTCATCATGAAATGTTTTAAAGTTTTGCGAGATATGTGCAGAGGAGATAGCCTGATGGTTACTCAGGGAGGAGAAGAAGCCCCTCCCGAGGATACCCCAGCTCATTACATGGCTACGAAGGTGGGATTGCATGCTATAATTTGGCTTGAAAATTGGCATAAAATGACTAAGAAAGAGGGAGAATTGGCCGTTCTGCATTATGGTGCTTTCAGGTTGGAAGCGTTGTACCAGTTGAAAACAGTGATGTCTTCATTGTGACCTCTGCCCCATTGCGACCTCTGCCCAGACCAACACAGTTTGAGGCATTACATGCATGGATTAGAGCAGCACATAACAGGAAAAGAGAACAAAGTCAGGAAAGGGTGAAAAAGTCTATCAGGGCATTTCAAGATGCGCGATGGGACGCATTGGAGAAAAGATGGAGGGTGGAAACTATTGAGGGGGATAGATTATTCCCGTTAATGGTGAAAGTGGGAGACACGCAGAAGAAGAGTGTTGAGGAAGACGACAGTGACCCAGATGACAGCCTGTTAGAAAGGTTATTGTCAGAGAGACCACCACAACATAACCCAGACTCAGAAGAGGGAAAGTCAATACCGACAGAGGGGATTGGAGAATCACAGGCTCAGCCTAATGTGAGAGTAGTGGGGAAAATCTCGACAGGAACAGAAGGGATGGGGACACAGACCCCAGCAAGCACTGAAGCTAACGGAGTTACGAGGTTACCGGATGCTCTTAGAGTGCCGGTTACCATTGGCCCCATAGTGTCAGGGTATGACCCAGATCAGGTGAGAAACTGGAGCTTGGCACAGTAGACGGCAGGAGAGAGGACTGGTTCTGGAGAGAATGACACAGTGAGTGGGGAAGCTCACCTTCCGAGACCCATTGAATCGAGTATGCCATTGCCAACCACTGCAGATTCCTATAGAGGACAGGTGGATGCGAGAACGGCAAGACCAAGGTATTTGGCCGACTCAAAGTCTGACATAAGTATGCGGGAACCACCAGTAAGGAACCAGAATGACAGGATGGCAGGAACTTGGGTTCGCGAGAATCCTCGCGATCCCAAGCTCCCGCCATCCTGTCATTCTGGTTCCTTACTGGTGGTTCCCGCATCCTTATGTCAGACTTTGAGTTGGCCAAAGACCTTGGTCTTGCCGTACTCGCATGTGGTGAGGTTAAAAGCTGAGGTAGCTGAGATAATTAGTGGGAAGCTGCCTCTGGAAAGAATAGAACTTTATGAACCAGACGAGTTGTTGTTTGTAGCAAAGGAGATAACTCGCAAGGCAAGGTCAGCGAATGGGAAACTGACAGATTTGGCAAAAAGATATGAGGTGGATGTTTACAAAACGAAGATGTTACAGGGAAGTCATAGATTGCAATACAGCGATCAGGAATTGGAAGAGAAGAGAGTCATAGGGGTGAAAGTTCACATTCGAGAATTGATTATAGGGATACGTGCATGGAGCATGCTCGATAAGTGGGAGGAAGGATAGTCTAAGAAGAAGAGCACCTAAATGAGCATAGGGGATCAACCGCCTCCAGGAGGGGGAATAATAGGAGTGGAGAACTATCCTTTGCAAGAGGTACAGAATGGAGGGTATCAGCATGTGCCTTGGAAAAGAGGTGATTTGGCAACATTTACGAAGGAATTTCCTCGGCTGAGGGAAAGCCTGTCGAATGGTACAAACAGGTCGATCGTTTTGTCAAGATCTCGAAAGTGTTGTGGGTTGATTTGAACACATTGTTTGATATCGTAGTACCAAGTGATTTGTGGGCAGCTTGTAAAGTTGCAGTTGATTGGCCAACTTCCGAACCAGACAGGGATTCTGTTACCAATGGTCCTTCACCTATTGTCATGAAAAAGTTTGAACAGGTAATTACATGGCTGGAATCCAAAATCTCACCACAAGATATTGATTGGGTTAAGATAGATCGGACCGTTCAGGAACCAAAGGAGTTTGTCCATGAATATTATGAAAGGCTCTTACAAGTCTTCAAGCAGTACAGCAGGCTAGACAACTTAGACCCCAAAGATATGGGACAGTTTGTTTCCAAGTTCATCTTGGGTTTGAGACCAGAAGTTAGTTTCATGATTCAGTAACATCTGATCTGCTGGCAGAACAAGTCACTGGATGTAATACTGCGGTACACCAGGTACTGCAGAGATGAAGTAGACTCGAAACACCAGAAGCTTAAGGATAAGCTGATGCTGGTCCAAATGCAAACCGCTGACAGGGAACTCCAGACACAGCCAAGTGGAGGGACGCTAGGAAGAAGACAGGGAAACAATCAAGGAGGGACCCAGAGTGCACAGGGTCAAGGAAAGGGGAAACCTGTAGACCGCAAGACAGGGATGGATGTGGCGACACTGAAAAAGACCACTGCGTGTCACCTTTGTCACAAGATTGGGCACTGGAAGTGGGAGTGTAGATTGAACCCAGCAAACCAGGTGCAGCAAGAGGCAGAGATAGTGCAAGTACCTGAAGTCGTCAATACTGTGACAAGACCTAGGTCCATGCAAGGGTGGACAATGGTCCCGCAAGTGCAAGTCCCACAGCCTCTGAGAATCCCACAGGGAAATCGGACATACCAGCAGATGCCCCTTTTCGAAAATTATGATGAGTACAGCTCAGACCCGTTGGCATGATGGTGCCCCTTGTTCCCGTTGCAAGGCGCCCTACTCCCCGGTCCACCACGGGTCCTCCCGATTGAGTGGAGGGAGGAACCGGCGCATATTTCAATTTCTCACTTCCAACCTACACACCGGAAGGGGCGGAGCTTCATAGGGTACTTAACCCCTATATCATTCCCTTCGCACAGCGGACGTGCGCATCGCAGGGAATAGCACCTTATACTCTACTGCGATTTTAAAGGTTTTTAAGCGTTTTTACCTGATTTTGCCAAAGAAAAACAGTTCCTTTCCTTTTGCTATTTAAAAATTGTTGCTCACCCCTTGTTTCCGTTGCAAGGCGCCCTACTCCCCGGTCCACCACAGGTCCTCTCAATTGAGTGGAGGGAGGAACCGGTGCATATTTCAATTTATCACTTCCGGCCCACACACCGGAAGGGGCGGAGCTTCATAGGGTACTTAACCATTATGTCATTCCCGTCGTGCGTCGAAGGCACGTCAAAGGCAAGCCTGTCTGCGCCCGTACAGGACCAGGGGCAACTACCCCTGCCCGTTTTCGTCCACACTCCAGGAGCTATAGTCCTCACTCCCTTCTTAAACTTAGGAGAGTGACCTCTGCAAGTTGCCAGCATTCATGGAACGTGGCAGATGAACACAACACCTGCCTACACTGTGGGTTCCACTTCCAACCTACAATCACTGAACCTCTCCCCCACACCAAGAACACCCAGCGAAGTATGTATCTTTTCAATTGTAGATCACTTCCCAAGCATTCCACCGAAATCACCATTCTCCTAGAAGAACTTAAACCGGATGCTCTCTTTTTGACAGAAATCTGGCTCAATGCAGAGTCAGAGCCGGATCTCATCCAAACCCTCCCTCATGGATATCACATACAATGAGAGGGTCATAAAGAAGGTAGAGGAGGAGGTCAAGCAATTATTCTTAAGGACTGTTATAAATGCCGTAGTTTTCCCAACTCGGTACCAGATTGTGAAAGTCTTTCCTTCGCCATTGATTTCTTCCCCACAAGTACCTTCTCTGGGCTACACACATATTGCCCACCAGGGCCCTTGGGCAATTTCTTAATGCCCTACCCCCTATCATAGCGGATCTGGCATCTATGCCATCTAACTTTTCATTATTAGGGGGTCTTAATGTCCACCTTGATGATGCCTCTGACCACACTGCCAAATAACTGATCATGAGCCTATCTGCATTACAACTCAAACAATTACTGTTCGAACCCACTCACACCAAAGGCCACTTACTCGACCCCGTCTTTAGCAACTGTGCAGATCTCACAATGGGAACCCCCTCCCCGCTCCCTTGGTCGGATCACTTATTGATCCCTCTCTCCTCGGTCACCTCCGTTCCCCACGTTCCTACTAATACGATCAATCGTAGGGAACGGAACTGGTCTAAACTTCCCCTGGAACGCTGGATGCCGGTCCTTGAAGCCTCAAGACCACCCAGTAACCCCAATCCCATCCTAGCTAATGAGGAATAGAATAGCTGGATCCATAGCTCCTTAGACTCTTTGCTCCCCATGAAATGCTCCCAAACTAAGCGCAGCGCACCAACCTCCCCCTGGTATTCCCCTAAATTACGGGAACTAAAACGATACTGTAAAAAGCTAGGGAGGAAATAGCGGCTTGACTATTCCCCTACCAGCAAAATCGCATATAGGGAGGCAATAAAAACGTATAAAGAAGAAATTAAAGCCTCTTAATCAGCCTTTTATGAAGAAAAAATTAAGGCAGATGCTTTCTCCCCCAAAGAAATCTATCAAGTTGCCAAAACTCTCCTCAAACTTTCCCAGAAACCGCCCAACCCTATCGAGGCTCAAACCCGTTGTAACAATCTGGCAGATTTCTTTTTCCAGAAAATACAAACAATATACACCTCTTTTCCCCCCCACCCAGCTTGATCCAACCCTTGTTAATCTTATAAGTGCAGGGCTTCAACCCTTAGCCACCCTGGATATCCTCCCCTCTCTCAATCACACCACATTAGAATCCATTATGCACCAGGTGAAATCCGGCTCCCCCCCTCGATCCGGCAACCCCACGTGCCCTGCTGCCAGTCACAGGAAACACTCTTCCTACCATCCTCGACCTGCTCAATGACTCCATCTCCTCTTGCATTGTCCCCCCCCCCCCGGAAGCATGCTATGGTCAAGGCTATCCTAAAATAGCCCAACCTAGACCAAGACAACCCCAGAAATTACCGGCCAATCTGCCTGCTACCATGGCTGAGTAAGATCCTGGAGCAATATGTCAACTCGGTACTGGTAGATTTCCTGGAGAGTAATCATCTACTTGATCTCTCCCAGACTGGATTCCGTCCCCTGCATGGAACCAAAACCGCCCTCCTCACAGTAACCGAGGAGGCTAGGAAGATCCTTGACCAAGGAGGCACTGCAGCAATTATCCTCCTCGACTTAAGTGCCGCATTTGACACTGTAAACCACGACATACTGATACACCGACTTATCAACCTAGGAGTGTCAGGAAACGCCATCACCTGGTTTAGATCTTTCTTAGCAGACCGCTCCTTCCAGGTTTTCGAGGGCAATATTGCCTCCCCCAGCATGCCGCTCAGTTGTGGTGTACCCCAGGGTTCCTCCCTGAGCCCCAACTTATTCAACGTATATATGAGCCCCCTAGCTGAGATTGTCCATCCCATCGGCATAAAAATCATCACCTACACTGATGACACTCAGTTAGTGGTGGGTGGCCCTCAGCCAGCCGAACATCTCCCCAAACAACCTGAGTAGCTGTTTGGAGGAAGTGGCCAACTGGATGACACTTTCCTGTCTAAACGTGAATGGGGATAAAACCGAGCTCATGCTCTTAGGAAACACTCCCTCTTTCAATACGAATTCACTGTGGCCCATTTGCCTCGGTCCCGCCCCAGCTCCAAAAAACGCAATTAAAAGCATGGGCATTTGGCTGGATAACTCCCTCAATTTTAACCACCAAGCAGCCAAGCTCTCAACCACCTGCTATGGCTTACTCAGGCTATTACGGAAAGCCCTTCCCCTGCTCCCATTTCAGGCAAGACAAATCATGGTCCAGGGCCTCATTTTGTCACGCCTGGACTAAGGGAATGCCCTCTATTTAGGGGCCCCTCAAACTACCACCCGCAAACTCCAGATTATCCAAAATTGTGCAGCCAGCACACTCCTTCAGATTCCCTGTCGGCACTCAATTAATTTAGGAATGAAGCGCCTGCACTGGCTCCCGGTCAGGGAAAGAATTCAATTCAAGGCCCTGTGCATTGCTCATAGGGCCTTCTGGAAGACTGGCCCGGCCATCACCCAATTGCTGATCACTCCCTACCAACCAAATAGACAGCTTCGTTCAGCATCTTCCTTCCTCGCCCTAGTCCTAAGATCAAAAGAGCTAGGTGTGGCGGCCGCTCCTTTGCCTATAACTCTGCTAAATTATGGAACTCTCTCCCCCTCCACATACGGGCAGAGCCCATCCTACTATCCTTCCATAAACTTCTAAAAACTCAGCTCTTTAACAAACCTGTATAGACCACAATCAGCCTCCCTGCCCGCGTTTTTCTGCAGTGCTAGGACGCCTCAGTGTAGCTATCGCGCTTTACAAATGTGCTTTTCATTTAATTTAATTTCATTCATTTAATTTCGCTGTGAGATCTGCAGTAGTTCCAAACCTACCCCTCTCTGGACAATCAATCCAAGTTGTAGGAGTGGCGAATAAGAAAATGACTAACCCGTTGACCGAGCCGATTCCTGTGAGAATAGTAACTGTCCGAGATCGACACCAGTTTGTGGCGTGCGACTCGAGTCCAGTCTGCTTGCTAGGATGAGACCTTTTGTGCAAGTTGAATTGTACCATCTACTGCACGCCTAAGGGAGTGGAAGTACAGACAAGGGATGATGATGCCACCTTTAAGGTTGCGAATCAGCACTTGTGTATAGAGATGTACCCTGTGTTGACAGTAGAAGAGCTTACACTCGACCTAAGAGACTCTGTTTCATTGGATGTGTGGGATTTCACGGGAGAAGAGATTAGACTAATCAAGGGTGTTAAGCCAGTGAAGATCCAGGTTAAACAGAATGTTGAATTCCCGAGAACGCCCCAGTATAATCTGTCACCTGAGACGATCGCAGGGATTAAACCTGTAATTGATTCCATGAATAAACAGGGGATCCTGAAGGAGATAATGGGCAGTCCATGTAACTCACCCATTATGGGACTACAAAAACCGAGCAGGAAATTCAGAATCGTGCAAGATCTTGCGAAAGGTCAACACGATTGTGGTTCCATGTTCTCCAGTGGTACCGAATCCATCAGTGATACTATTCCAGATTCCATGCAAGGCCGAGTGGTTTACTGTGATTGACTTGTGTCAAGCATTCTTTTCGATACCTCTCTGCGAGGAAAGACAATATTTATTGGCTTTCCGGCTGGAAGATCGTGTGCTAATGTGGTATCGTATCCCTCATGGGTATACCGAGAGTCCATCGATCTTCAATCAGATTTTGAAAAAGAATCTTGAGAGTCTTGTGTTGCCGCAGAACTCAGTATTCGTGCAATACATTGACGATCTCCTTATTGCGTCAGAAACTGAGAATGCGTGCAGGATTGACACGATTGCTTTACTGAATCATTTGGCAGAGAATGGACACAAGGTGTCCGCGAACAAATTGCAGTACTGTATGAGTAAAGTACAGTACTTGGGTCATCGAATTGAGAAAGGCAAGAGGAAGGTGTCACCAGATCGAATGGAGGCGATCATGAATATGGCTGTGCCTACCACTCAAAGGGAGGTCAGGATGTTCTTGGGGATGGTTGGCTACTGTCGCCAATGGATTCCCAATTTCTCCCTGAAGGCGAAGCCTTTGCAAAGGCTGACGCACAAGGATGTAAGTGATCTGGTACCGTGGGACCATGATTGTCTGGTTTCGTTCTTGGACTTCAGAGAGGGCATGTGTCATGCTCCGGCTGTGGGAATGCCAGACTATAACAAGCCCTTTTCATTAATCTGTTGTGAACGAGAAGATTGCGCTTTGTCAGACTTGACTCATAGTCATGGAGGTGTCTGTAGACCAGTTGCCTATTTCTCAGCTGCTCTAGATCCAGTAGTTTCAGCGTTGCCCGGATGTCTCAAATCCGTTGCTACAACAGGTGTTAGCATTGAGAGATGTGAAAGCATTGTCATGGGTCACCCTTTGATAGTTTAAGTTCCACACTCTGATGAATTGTTGATGACAAGACCAAAACACAACACCTGACAAACAATAGAATCACATGCTATGAGCAGGTAATACTTGCTGCAGAGAATGTGACTCTGAGAAGGTGTTCTGTTATAAATCCTGCTGCACTGATGCCATTGCCAAATGTAGATGATGAAGATTGTGAAGACCATGACTGTCTCGATGTGACTGAACTTTGCACCAAACCGAGACCTGACATTGTTGATGAACCTCTCCCTGACCGTGATGAAATTTTCTTTGTAGATGGTTCATGTTTAAGAGACAATGTTGGTCAGTTGAGAGCAGCGTTTGCTGTATATACCATTACGGAAGTGGTTGAAGCTGCTTGCTTAGAAGGAGTACACTCCGCTCATGTGGCCGATATTATTGCCTTGACTCGAGCCTGTTTGGTAGCTGATCAGATCCGAATCACCATCTACACCGACAGCCAGTATGGGTTCAGTGTGGTTCATGATTTCGGACAGCTATGGTCTCAGAGGGGTTACATGACATCATTTGGTTCACCTATCGGGAATGGAGAATATGTGAGACAACTGTTAGAAGCGTTGCAATGTCCGAAAGAAATCACTGTAGTGAAATGTGCAGCGCATGGAAAGGGAACTGGTTTTGTTTCTCTTGGTAACAATTATGCAGATGAAGTTGCACGATTTTGCACTGAACAAGGGTGTATTTTTACTGGACATTCCACAGGAGAGTGCCAAGAAAGAACAGAGCTCAACATGATGTTAGCCATGGCAGACATTTGGGATGAGCTCAAGCGCCTGCAGGAAGAGGTTTCAGAGCAGGAAAAGGATGTATGGATTAAATCAGGATGTGATAAAGGGGATATTGACATTTGGGTTTCGAGTGATGGTCGAGCAGTGTTACCAGATGACCTATTGAGCACTATGGCAAGGCAGATTCATGGTGCTGTGCACCTTGGAAGGGATGCAATGGTGCGAGTGTTCAGACAGACGTGTTATAATAGACGATTTTGTGCGGTTGCTGACGCAGTGTGTCAGAGGTGTGTTACCTGTCACCAAATGAATGCTGGAAAGAAGACTGTGGTTACGTTGAGTCACATTGGGAAGTCAGGAGGACCCTTCAATAGGATGCAGCTCGATTTTATCGAGATGCCTAAGTGCAATGGGTTGAGGTACACACTAGTGGTGGTGTGTGTTTTTTCAAGGTGAGTGGAAGCTTACCCTAAACGAAGGTGTGACACCCTCACAGTAGTGAAGCTGCTACTGAGAGAGTGGATTCCTAGGTTCGGTTTTCCAACCTCTTTGGAGTCGGATAGAGGAACACACTTCCACAGCGAGATCATGAAGTTGCTTTGCGCTGCTTTAAATGTCAGAGACTCCATTGTAGCTATCGACCAGAGTCTCATGGGATAGTGGAGCAGATTAATGGAACTTTGAAGGCACGAATGGCAAAAGTGTGTTCGTCTACGTCCCTGAAGTGGCCTGATGCATTGCCCTTGGTGTTGATGAGTGTCTGCAGTGTCCCAGATAGGAGGACCGGCCTTTCACCACATGACATCCTTATGGGGAGGGCGATGCAATTGCCAACAGTACCAGCCACTGCTTTGATAAACATCACTGATGACTTAATTCTTAATTACTGCAAAGGACTAGCTGATGTGGTCCATTCTGTGTCTCAGCAGGTGCAAGCGGCCGCTGTTCCAACCTCAAGTGATCTGTGCCACAATCTATGCCCCGGAGATTGGGTACTTGTCCGCAAGCACGTGAGGAAGAGCTTCCTGGATGCTCGGTGGCGAGGTCCTTACCAGGTGATACTGGTAACGAACACAGTAGTGAAGAACGGAGGATTGCCAAACTGGATACATGCTTCCCACACCCGCAGAGTTTCAGCATCCTTGGAAGAAACAGCTCCTCTCACGAATGAAAATCCAGCTGTGGTGACAGGGCCACAAGAGAGGACAAGTCAAGCTGTGAGGGTCGCTGATGAAGCTGGTTGCTCACCAGGCCAAGCTGAGGAGGGTTATGTCACACACAACCCAATTATTGACTCAAAGGAAGAAGGTGATGATGTGAGTGGTATAAAGTCAGACTCAGCTGAATGAAGTGGTGAGCAGGGTGTTCAAGAGGAAAGCAGAAGCTAACCGAGCAGAAAAAGCGTGGCCTGAAAGACAGAGAAGGTTGAACCTGAGACTGGTTCCTGAGAGAGATCTTACCCCTGTGTCCGAGACCTCTGAATTGGAAGTGAGCGAAGAAGAACAAGCTCAAGGAGGCCTGAGAAGATTGAGAAGGACAAGAGTGCCTTGCCCAAGATACACTGCCCCGTAGTGGATGTACGCAGTAACTGATGCCGGGAGTAGTGAGTTCCGGGAGGCTGAGGTCCGTGAAAGTGATCATCAGGAATCCTCAATTGAAAATCGATGAGGAACTGCTAGTGCCTGGACTTGAAATCAAAGGAGTACGGACGATCACAGTTACGAAACCTCCAGTTTTGAGCGAAGTGCGAACCTTGATATTACATAGATTAGTTTACCCGTCGTTTGGATTTGTACCATCACCTCATGAAATGGTAGATGTTCGTCTTGAAATATTGCAACATGTTTTAGCTGCAATTGGACCTGAACTTATTGTAGATTGCGAATGAACTGTGTTTATAAATAAGTGTTTTAAAGAAGATAACCTAGGCCCAAAAGGAAGAAGAAGAAATTTAGAGACTTTCCGTAAAAGAAGAAAGAGGGCTAAGGATGTCTTTTTGGACTGTGTAAAACAGCAACTTGCGGTGGAGAAAGAGACTCTTAAGTGTTTGTTTGCTGAAAACTAAACTGACAACGAGAATGGAGGCTGAAGATCCAAACCGTATGTCCAAATATATGATAGGTACACTCATAGGGGGAGTGATAGTTTCAATAGTCGTAGTTATTATAGTGTCAGTTGCTATTCCACATGAGGTAGAAGTCGTAGAGGTGAAGGGAACACCTACACCCAGTACTTAAACCAAGAAAGAGGGTATCATAGGAGCTGAAAAAGCTATGCTAGATCACAACAATCGTAGATTGCATGTAGAATTGTCTAGAGGTGATTTTAAGCTTAATGCGTATGCCAAGCTGCTATATGAGTATGTGGAGGTGATGGATATGAAGGATTTCTATGTGTGTATGCAGTTGCCTGCCTCAGTGGATGAGGGTATCAAATATCACCATCTTCCACTGACGTATGGGATTTCAAGTAGTTTATTGCTTAGTATGTTCTATGGAAGAGGTCATTATGAGTATTTCTTTTCCAACTATGATGCAGTGCTTTCAGAGGTACCAGCTTACAAGCATCTGAATAAGTCTGACTACTATAATCAGGAAGGTAGGATTGGGAAGTATTTCATACCGACTACAACGTTAGATACAGCATATGCCCATAGACACAACTTAACTTGCTCATTAACAAGTGTAGAGAAGAAATTGGTAGACCAAGTAGAAGATAGATATAGACAACTAACCCAAACACGTCATAGTGGAGAAAGTCTGGTAAATTGGACGGAGGAGGAGAGAGCTCACAGAGCAAAATGGAGCTATGGACCTATAGCGTTGGACCTAGTGCAGAAAGGGAAGCTGTGTGTAAAACGTGTACAGACTTATTATGATAAGGTTTACGTGGGACAGAGTACGTGTGATCATGTTTTCACCATGAAAGAGTCTGCAAAGAACTTTTTGCAAGGTCCTGTGCAATTAGTGCCAACAGTATATTACGTGTGTGGAAGGAATGCTTATGTGAGATTGCCTGCTAATTGGTATGGTACTTGTTATTTGGGAAATATTTTTCCAAAAATCTTTCACACAGAGGAATAAGAACTTTTGGAAGGTGAAAAACATTCTAGAGCAAGGAGAGATGCAACTGCAGGAGCAGTGATTGGAGATATATGTGGAGCGGCGATACCAAGTTTGGGAGTGATTCTCGATGTGAAGATTAGAAGGTTGGCAACTGTTGTTGACAAATTGTCGACCAATACAGCTAAATCGTTGCTACTTGTGGATGGAGAGATGTTATCAATAAGGATGATGGTGATACAGAACCGTCTTGCTTTAGATGTCTTATTAGCAAAAGAGGGCGGAGTCTGTAAAATGTTGAAGGTTCAAGAGTGCTGTACTTATATACCAGATAACAGCAAAGATCTGGAGAAATATATAAGTAACATCGCTGTGATCCATCATGAGATCCAGGATCTGACTGAATAGGGGGTTTGGGAAAATGTTGGTAAAGGTTTTGGCAGAGTGGGAAATTGGTATGTGAGCTTGGGAAAAGGTATTCTTGGATATATTCTGAAGCCTATCATTATCATTGTGGTCTGCGTGGTTTGCTTGTAGGGTTTTGCTAGAGCTTATCAGTGGTACAAGGCGAACCAAGTTGAAAGATCCTTTAGGAAACAAGAGATAAGGATGGCTAAACTGTAGGACAGTCACTATCAGAATATCAAGAATCTAGAGAAGTTCTGACAGGGAAAGATGGCTATGAGCTCTGTTTAGGTCGGTTTTTTCATGAGGGAGTTGTGAAGTTGTGATGATACCAGTCATTAAAGGGGGGAACTGCTAGAGCGTCATGATTCTAAAATTTGTAGGGATGCATCATAACCATGGAGAGTCCGCACCTGCAGATATATTTGTGTTGTATTAAAACTTGATTATTAGAAATGTGGTATTAATGAAAATGCATTATTGTAATGATTGGAAATTAGTTGTGCCATTTAAGGAGGTAGAATGTCATTTAATAGATTTGTGTAATCATAAATGTTCAATGTAAATGCTTAAGGAAATAGTTTGTGTGTAATGTAATGCCTTAGGTTTAAATGTGCACCATATTAAAATCTGCCCATGTAGAATTGATTAATTGTGCTCTAACGTGATGAAGTAATAATGCTTACATATGTAACATTTATTATTGCGAGTAACTCTTGATGTGTAAAGGCCTAAATGAGTATTCACGTTTTGCTATGAAAGGTCTATTCGTTTCTTATGTTAGCTGAATATTGTAAGCCTAAAGTGTATTCTCCTTGGGAAGGCTCTCTTTGGTTGCAGGTGCAAGGACACTGCCTTTGTTAGAGAGACTGATGCTGTTTGTTTTAGGAGTTAGGTATGGAGGCGGCTATGTCGATAACTGGAAGAAGCCTGGGACCCAAGGCCATACCAACCTTTGCTGGTCAAAGCACAAGTTTGTGGAAAATTACCTACGAGAGGTGCTTACCCAGAAGAGGTGTTCCAGAGGCATGTCCTCTGTATTGTACATTTTGTATTAGGGACAGTGCCCCGAGGGAGGAGAGAGGCAGATGCGAGCAGAGAGCCGTTAGGTGTAGAAGGAAAGGATCGATATTGAGACAGAAGACTTAGAGTGAATTTGTAGCTTCGGCTACTGACCCATACAACGTGAGTGTACTTCTTAGGAAGTCTTCACGAGCTGACACCTATTTTTCTTGATCTTGCCTGGGAAATGCTAAGTAGGGATGTCACTTGAGTGATAGTGTAGGGACAGGTTAACTGATTTCTTTTTTTTTCCTACTAACGAAGGCTGATTTAGATGTTGGAGTATTTATTTTTTGTCTGATATTTTTAGAGTTTCTTATTCTTTTTATGCTTCACTGGATTAGGTTAGTGCATAGAATGAATTTTGTATTAGTGCCCATGAATTTCTTTAACCTCGTCATGAGGTGCCTGTATGTTCAGTTATTTTTGGCTTTCTAATAAATCCCCTAAAGTTAAATTCCGGAGTCAGTGATCCTTCCGAGTCTGAATTGATTGGTCTATTGGTTTAACTTTGAATTAATTGGTTTTCTCCCCTTTACACTTCAAAGCAGGTAAAAAGGTCCAGTCGGCAGAGGATTCTTAAGAGTGGTAAGATAGGATAAGATAAGAATCCGGCGTTATCAGCATCCTGCGCAGGGTATTTCTCACACCAGTGCAGCGCACAAAGCTGACATGGCCCACAAGTTTTGGAGTTGCCCGATGGTGGCAGCACTGTGGCGTGAGGTCACTAAAGCACTGACTAACATCACGGGAAGATCGGGGGGCTGTGCTCCATGGAGTGTAGATTCTTGGGTTTATTGAAACGTAGACAGACAGGGAGCACTATCAACCCTTTTTAGATCTGGCCCTGCTCATGGCTTGGAGTTTCATCGCTATGCATTGGAAAGCCAGTGGACTACCAGGTTTACAGTATCAGTGCAAAGCAACTTTCAAATGTGGTAAGGCTGAATCTGTGGCCCTTAGGCGAGAGGAGGCCCGTGGCCTCCGAAGTGTTCCCCTAGCAACGGAATGGAAGGCTCTGCTACACAACCTGCAAGAACTCACAGAAGACCTAACAGAATGAGGGAGCCCTCAGTTGACTGGTTGCCCCTTACAGTATTCTGGCACACTGCACAGCCTATTCATCTGTTTTTCCCATTAATCTGAGCTCCTACTTGTGGTTTTTCTGATATGAGACAAGTTCTGAATCAATATGAGCATAGTGGGAACGCCGGATTCTTGATTTTATCCAATTATCTACAAGAACCCACTCAGGTCGCCAGGATCTTTTTATTTGCCAAATAGCGTAGAGGGAAGAAACACAATTATCAAATCGTATTTACCGCAATTTGACATTTCAGAAAGGAAGACTCATAATCTGGGAGGTTGACCTTTTATTATCAGCAGAAACATCTGAATATATAGGCACCTCAATACAAGGCACAAAAGATATATGGGAACTAACACAAATGCTAATCTACGAAGTATCCGCATACGACTAAAGATAAACAGGATTACAGCTTCCAAAAGCATCAAATACCCTATGGCAATTGTGATATCGAAATTTAAAGTCATGAATCAAATCATTTCTGTCCCTACTCTATTCTAAGGTGACATCCCTACTTAACTTTCCCTTCCAGGTGAGGATCGCATAAAAAGGTGTCAGCAGTGAAACTTCCTAAGAAGTCTTCACCATATGAGAGCTCGATCTATAGTGCTCCTTTCTGTCCCTCTCCTAAGTCTCATCTGCTCAACCCACGGGGCTCTGTCCCTAATACAAAACCCCAAAAAGCTGTACACGCCCTTCAGCACACCCCTCCCGGCAGCTTCTTCCTTCAGTAGATTTCCATTTGGATCCTTTCATCTTCCTTTCCATGAATTCGACCTTAGGTCCCAGGCCTTTTCTGTAACAGGAGTTGCAACTTTACATTCCAATCCACTCCCTTCCTGTCTACTCCTTCTGTCTCCATTCCATTTGAACAAAGACTTATTGTAACTAACGAGCTACATGGCCTTGTACCTGCAGCCAAATGATGAACGGAAAAAACACCTAACATCATGAGGTTTCACAATTCACTGCAATTTAAGCTTTACTAAAATCCTGTCGTCCTAATAAAACATGGCTAAAATAAACAAAGGCCTTCACTTTACATACATGGTTAGGCCTCAAACCAAACATACTACAATTACTAATTCAATGTATTCGTCTCGTACTTAAGAGAACTACCTCCTTCATTCTTCTAACATTACTTAATGTCTCTTAATACATGACATTACTACAACTACATTACACATACACAAATGCATTTCTTAATAACTGGTGGCCTTTTCTCTTCTCTCGAGGCCTGTTCTCATTTCTACTTTTCTATTTCAATGAATATATTTCTATTACTCTTTAAACATTCTTATTTTATATGCGGGTGCTGACTAACAATGAATATGGTGCACCCCTACAGATTTTGCATCAGCAACGCTCTATCAGTTCCCCCCTTTGATGACAACTTGTCATCACACAAATCCATTTATACCGAAGTGGTAACCATCCCATTATGTCGGAAACCCTTCATTCTTTTTAGGTCCTGATACTGATTATCTTGCATATGCGCCATTCGTCTTTCATATCCCCTGAGAATCCTCTCAGCTCTGTTTCCTCTGTACCACTTGTACGCTCTTACAAGTCCCCACAAACAGATCACACAAATCACCACAATCAGGATTGGTTTCAGCACATATCCGAGAATTCCTTTCCCTAAATCTGCAAACCAGCTTCCCACATGTCCAAATCCTTTCCCAATCTTCTCTCACACATTCTCTTCTGCCAATTTTGCAGCCTCTTCGTGAAGTGTGATAATGTTGACTATATATTTCCTCAGCTCCTTGCTGTTGTCTGGAATATACGTGCAACATTCTTGAACCTTCAACAATTTACAGACTCCACCCTCTTTTGCCAATAACACATCTAATGCAAGACGATTTTGTAAAACCATTGTCCTGATCGATAACATTTCTCCATCCACGAACAACAATGACTTCGCCGTGTTCATTGACAACTCATCAACCACAGTTGCTAGCTTTCGTATTTTCACATCATTCAAAATCACACCCAGACCGGGTATGATTGCTCCAAAGATATCACCAATCACAACTCCTGCACTTGCATCTCTCCGTGCTCTAGAGTGGTGTCCCGTTTCTAGAAGAGTCAAATCCTCGGCATGGTATATCTTCGGGAAAATAGCAGCCGAATAAGAAGTCCCGTACCACTGCTCAGGCAACCTCACATATGCATTCCTTCCACACACATAATACACTGTCGGGATGACCTGTATCTGACCCTGCAAGAAGTTCCTAGCTGAATCTTCCATTGTAAAGGTATGGGCACATGTGCAATGCCCAACCCAGATTTTGTCCTTGTCTGACTGCGGACGAGCAACACACAGATTTCCCTTTTGTACTTGATCTAAAGCTATGGGTCCATAACTTCCCCTTGACTTATGCAGTTTCTCTTCATCTGTCCACTCTGTTGACTTCTTTCCCCCATCCTTATCTTGGGTTAATTTTCTATATCTGTCTTCAACTTGGCCAATGAATTTCTTTTCAGTGTCTGATATTGAGCATGTCAGATTATGTCTATGTGCATAAGCAGTATCCAAACTTGTAGTCGGTATGAAATAAGTCCGAAGTCTTTCTTCTGACTTATAATAATCATATTTATTCAAATGCTTAAACGCTGGTACGTCAGGAAGTACTGTGTCATAATTAGAGAAATAATACTCGAACTGCTTCCTTTCGTAAAACAGACTAAGCAATAGACTGCAAGAAATCCCATAAGTCAATGGAAGGTGATGGTATCTAATACCCTCATCTACAGAAGCAGGCAACTGCATGCACACATAGCAATCTTTCGCATCCATCGCATCAACGTACTCATACAACAATTTCGCATACGCATTAAGTTTGAAATCACCTCTCGACAAATCCATGTGTAACATACGACTTTCTTCTAGCATCATCGCCCTTTTATCTCCTGAGATATCCTTCTTGGTACTGGAAGTGACAGGTGTAGGTGTTCCCAGCATCTTCCCCTCCTCCCTGTGGGCCACTGCATACGAAGTTATGACTACTGCGAATAGAACAGCTATAACTACTCCTAAAAGTGTACCTATCACTGCCTTCGCCCTACGGTGTGAATTTCTAGGCTCCACCATTTTTCCTCCACGCTCAGAATCCAGTTCAATAACAATGGGCGAGAGTCTCTTCCTCATTCAGGCTTGTATCTCAATGCAACAATTATCCTCTGTAGCTAATGTTCTCTTCTAACGTTTCAGTTCTCTACTTTATTTCGGATCAGCAAAGGCTTCCTTCCCCTCTTCCGATACCTCCGACTGAGATGTCACTAAATTTTTCTTCTTCCACTCGGGCCTAGATTGCCTTCTTTTTGCTCTTTTTTGACAAAGTTTATCGCTAATCCAAAATAACTGCAGGTCCCAACAACTCTAGGACTCCTTGCAAAATTTCAAGTTTGAGAGTTTTCAGTTCTTGGGGAGAAGGCACAACAGCAAAGTTCGGGAAAGCCAATGTATCCAAGATCAGACCACGAATGTTACTCAGGAGCGGCGGATCTGGAATATGGAGAGTCAATACTCCCTCGATCTCCAATCCTGGGATCTTCAGTAACACTTCCGCCCTCAGAGCCGGAGGACCGCTGACAAGAGTAATCGACCTCAGCCTCCTCGTACTCATCGGTCCTAGCATTCGTTGCTACGTACGTCCACTCAGGTGAAGCGTACCTGTGACACGGCACTCTTGCTCTCCTCGACCTTCTCGGAGCTTCCGGATCTTGATCTTCCTCACTCTGTTCTGACTCTGTCACTTCAGATACTGGGGCAAGATCTCTCCTCATTGTCCCTCTTGAATTTAGCCTCTTCGTGAAGTGTGGTAATGTTGACTATGTATTTCCTCAGCTCCTTGCTGTTGTCTGGAATATACGTGCAACATTCTTGAACCTTCAACAATTTACAGACTCCACCCTCTTTTGCCAATAACACGTCTAATGCAAGACGATTTTGTAAAACCATTGTCCTGATCGATAACATTTCTCCATCCACGAACAACAATGACTTCGCCGTGTTCATTGACAACTCATCAACCACAGTTGCTAGCTTTCGTATTTTCACATCATTCAAAATCACACCCAGACCGGGTATGATTGCTCCAAAGATATCACCAATCACAACTCCTGCACTTGCATCTCTCCGTGCTCTAGAGTGGTGTCCCATTTCTAGCAGAGTCAAATCCTCGGCAGGGTATATCTTCGGAAAAACAACAGCCAAATAAGAAGTCCCGTACCACTGCTCAGGCAACCTCACATATGCATTCCTTCCACACACATAATACACTGTCGGGATGACCTGTATCTGACCCTGCAAGAAGTTCCTAGCTGAATCTTCCATAGTAAAGGTATGGGCACATGTGCTATGCCCAACCCAGATTTTGTCCTTGTCTGACTGCGGACGAGCAACACATAGATTTCCCTTTTGTACTTGATCTAAAGCTATGGGTCCATAACTTGCCCTTGACTTATGCAGTTTCTCTTCATCTGTCCAATCTGTTGACTTCATTCCCCCATCCTTATCTTGGGTTAATTTTCTATATCTGTCTTCAACTTGGCCAATGAATTTCTTTTCAGTGTCTGATATTGAGCATGTCAGATTATGTCTATGTGCATAAGCAGTATCCAAACTTGTAGTCGGTATGAAATAAGTCCGAAGTCTTTCTTCTGACTTATAATAATCATATTTATTCAAATGCTTGAACGCTGGTACGTCAGGAAGTACTGTGTCATAATTAGAGAAATAATACTCGAACTGCTTCCTTTCGTAAAACAGACTAAGCAATAGACTGCAAGAAATCCCATAAGTCAATGGAAGGTGATGGTATCTAATACCCTCATCTACAGAAGCAGGCAACTGCATGCACACATAGCAATCTTTCGCATCCATCGCATCAACGTACTCATACAACAATTTCGCATACGCATTACGTTTGAAATCACCTCTCGACAAATCCATGTGTAACATACGACTTTCTTCTAGCATCATCGCCCTTTTATCTCCTGAGATATCCTTCTTGGTACTGGGAGTGACAGGTGTAGGTGTTCCCAGCATCTTCCCCTCCTCCCTGTTGGCCACTGCATACGAAGTTATGACTACTGCGAATAGAACAGCTATGACTACTCCTAAAAGTGTACCTATCACTGTCTTCGCCCTACGGTGTGAATTTCTAGGCTCCACCATTTTTCCTCCACGCTCAGAATCCAGTTCAATAACAATGGGCGAGAGTCTCTTCCTCATTCAGGCTTGTATCTCAATGCAACAATTATCCTCTGTAGCTAATGTTCTCTTCTAACGTTTCAGTTCTCTACTTTATTTCGGATCAGCAAAGGCTTCCTTCCCCTCTTCCGATACCTCCGACTGAGATGTCACAAAATTTTTCTTCTTCCACTCGGGCCTAGATTGCCTTCTTTTTGCTCTTTTTTGACAAAGTTTATCGCTAATCCAAAATAACTGCAGATCCCAACAACTCTAGGACTCCTTGCAAAATTTCAAGTTTGAGAGTTTTCAGTTCTTGGGGAGAAGGCACAACAGCAAAGTTCGGGAAAGCCAATGTATCCAAGATCAGACCATGAATGTTACTCAGGAGCGGCGGATCTGGAATATGGAGAGTCAATACTCCCTCGATCTCCAATCCTGGGATCTTCAGTAACACTTCTGCCCTCAGAGCCGGAGGACCGCTGACAAGAGTAATCGACCTCAGCCTCCTCGTACTCATCGGTCCTAGCATTCGTTGCTACGTACGCCCACTCAGGTGAAACGTACCTGTGACACGGCACTCTTGCTCTCCTCGACCTTCTCGGAGCTTCCGGATCTTGATCTTCCTCACTCTGTTCTGACTCCGTCACTTCAGATACTGGGGCAAGATCTCTCCTCAGTGTCCCTCTTGAATTTACCCGTTTCTGACTCACGGGCCAAACTCTTTCTGCTTCTGAGACACCCCTGCTCTCTCTTCTGATACCCTGTGCACGGCATTTCTTCCTCGGCAGGATTAGGCTCACCTCCGCCTACTGCACCTTCTTCCGCTTCTGTTTCTGATTCGGAGTTTCTCTCACTTTCGCTTGCAGCTTGCAGCTTGTTCCAGTGCACAACCAGCTGCGTCAGTCACCCTTACAGCTTGACTTGCCCTCTCAGATGGCCCTGCCACCTCAGCTGGGTTTTCGTTCACGAGAGGGGCTGTATCTTCCAAGGGTGCTGGAACTCTACGGGTATGGGAGGCATGCACCCAGTTCGGTAGTCCCCCACACTTCACTGCCGTATTCGTAACCAGAATAATCTGGTACGGGCCTCTCCAGCGAACATCCAAGCAGCTCTTCCTCACGTGTTTTCGTACCAACTCCCAGTCCCCTGGGCACAGGTCGTGGCACAGATCACTTGCGGCTGGAACAGCTACCGCCTGCACCTGCTGGGACACGGAATGAACCACATCAGCCAGGCCTTTACAGTAGTCGAGAATTACATCATCAGTGATATTTATCAATGCAGAGGTGGGTATTGCTGGCACACGCATCGCTCTCCCCATCAATATTTCGCGGGGTGACAATCCAGTTCTCCTATCAGGCACACTCCGGAGACTCATAAGAACCAAAGGTAAGGCATCTGGCCACTTCAGAGGAGTTGAGGAGCACACCTTTGCCATTCGGCCTTCAATGTTCCATTAACTTGTTCTACTATCCCAGAAGCTTCTGGTCGATAACTGCAATGTAACCTTTGGTCTATGTTCAAGGCAGCACAAAGCAATTTCATTAATTCACTGTGGAAATGCGTTCCTCTGTCCGATTCCAAAGAGGTCGGGAACCCGAACCTCGGGATAAGCTCTCTCAACAGTAATTTAGCTACAGTTAGAGTATCACACCTGCGTGTTGGGTAAGCCTCCACCCATCTAGAAAAGACACACACTACGACTAATATGTACCTCAACCCATTACACTTTGGCATCTCGATGAAATCTAACTGCATCCTGTTGAAAGGGCCACCTGACCTCCCTATGTGACTCATTGTCACAGCCGTTCTCTTCCCTACATTCATTTGTTGACAGGTGACACATCTTTGACATACAGCTTCGGCTGCTGCCCGAAACTTCGTATTGTACCATGTTTGACGAAATACTCGCACCATCGCATCCCTGGCAAGATGTACAGCACCATGTATCAATCGTGCCATTGGATTCAACAGACATTCTGGTAACACCGCTCTTCCATCACTCGAAACCCAAACATCCACATCTCCCTTCTCACATCCAGCTCACACCCAACTATCCCGTTCCTGGTCAGATACCTCGTCTTGCAATTGTTTTAACTCTTCCCATGTATCTGCCATCGCCAGCATCACACTGAGGTCAGTTGTCTCTTCATTTCCCCTTATGTGTCGTTCCGTGAAGTCACATCCCTGTTCTGCACAAAATCGAGCAACCTCATCTGCATAATTATTTCCAAGAGACACAAAATCATTTCCTTTCGTATGGGCAGAACACTTTACCACTGCGATTTCATCTGGGCCTTGCAATGCTTCTAACAATTGTCTCACATATTCTCCATTTCTAATGGGCGACCCAGATGATGTCATGAATCCCCTCTGGGACCATAGCTGTCCGAAGTCATGAACGACACCAAACCCGTACTGGCTGTCCGTATAAATCGTTATACGGATCTGGCTAGCGGCCAAACAGGCACGAGTCAAAGCAATAAGCTCAGCCACCTGTGCGGAGTATACTCCTTCTAGACAAGCGGCTTCAACCACTCCGGTGATGGTACAGACAGCAAATGCTGCTCTCAACTGACCCGTATTGTCTCTTAAACATGAACCGTCCACAAAGAATATTTCATCTGGCTCTGAAAGTGGTTCATCCACAATATCAGGTCTGGGTTTGGTGCACAATTCAGTCACATCGAGGCAGTCATGATCCTCACAATCTTCATCATCTATATTCGGGATCGGTAACAATGTGGCAGGATTTAAAACAGAACACCTCTTCAACCTCACATTCTCGGCAGCTAGGATGACTTGTTCATAACATGTCAACCTATTATTCGTGAGGTGTTGTGTTTTAGTCCTGGTCATCAACAGTTCAACAGAATGTGGCACATGCACAGTAAGCGGATGACCCATTACAATGCTCTCACATCTCTCGATACTGACACCTGTTGCCGCAACGGATCTGAGACATCCGGGCAACGCAGAGGCTACTGGATCTAGTGTAGCCGAAAAATAGGCAACTGGTCTACGGACATTCCCATGAACTTGAGTTAACACTGCCAATGCGCAAACTTCTCTTTCACAGCAAAACAATGCGAATGCCTTCTTGTAATCAGGCATTCCCAGAGCTGGTGCACAGCACAAGGCTTCTCTTAGTTTCAAGAATGACCTTAAACAGTCTTCATCCCATGGTACCGGATCACTCACATCCTTGCGCGTCAGCCGCTGTAAGGGCTTTGCTTCAAAGGAAAAGTTCGGGATCCATTGGCGACAATAGCCAACCATTCCCAAAAACATTCGAACTGCCCTCTGAGTCGTTGGGACGGGCATTCTCAAAATCGCATCTATGCGATCTGGTGATATTTTTCTTTACCTTTCTCAATCCGATGACCCAAATACTGTACTTCACTCAGACAGTACTGTAATTTATTTGGAGAAACCTTATGCCCATTCTCTCCTAGGAAATTCAACAGTGCCACTGTATCAATCCTACAGGCGTCCTCAGTTTTTGACGCCACAAGCAAATCATCAATATACTGGACGAGAACAGACTCTTGAGGAAGCACCAGACCTTCAAGATTCTTTTTCAAAATCTGATTGAAAATAGAAGGGCTCTCAGTTTACCCCTGTGGGATACAACACCATGTTAACACACGATTTTCCAGCCTAAATGCAAAAAGAAATTGGCTCTCCTCATGCAGAGGAATCGAGAAAAAAGCTTGACACAGGTCAATCACGGTGAACCATTCCGCATCACATGGGATTTGGAACAGGATCACAGATGGATTCGGTACCACGGGACAACATGGGACTACGATCTCATTAATTCTTCGCAAAACTTGCACAATCCTGAATTTCCCGCTCGGTTTCTGCAATCCCATTATGGGCGAATTACATGGACTACCCCTGAATTCTCTCAAAATTCCCTGTCTAAGCATGGACTCAATTACAGGTCTAATCCCCTCAATGGTTTCAGGTGACAATTTGTACTGGGGAGTCCTAGGGTACTCTATATTTGTTTTGACTTCTATTTTCACTGGATTTACGCCTTTAACTAGTCCGATCTCCTCCCCACTAAGGTCCCATACCTCAACTGACACAGACTCCCTCAGGTCTAATGGGAGTTCTTCCACCGTGAGTGCAGGATACATTTCCACGCACCAACGCTGGTTCGCAACCTTAAAGGTCGCATCATCGTCTCTTGTCTGGACTTCCACTCCATTCGGGGTACAATAGATAGTACAATTAAGCTTGCACAATAGGTCTCTCCCTAACAAACAGACTGGACTAGAATCACACACCACAAACTGGTGTCTGTCACTGAAGTTCCCAATCCTAATCGGTATTGGTTCCGTCAGTGAGCTAGTCAATTTCTTGTTCGCTACCCCAACAACTTGGATTGTTTGGCCAGAAAGGGGTAGATCTGGGATCACTGCGGATCTTACAGTCGATCTTGTAGCCCCCGTATCAACCAAAAAGGTCGTAGGGTGGCCATCGATCTCTGCTTCTACAAAGGGTCCCTTCTGATCTACTTCTAGGACCACTCTAAGCGTACAATCATCTTCTCCTCCCCATCAAGATCTTGCTGCTGGATCGGAATCATTTTCCCCATTCACTTCGAATAGAGGCATCTGTACATATGTCCGAGCTCCCTGCTGCATATTCTGTATTCTAGGCGGTCGGGGAACCTGTACCTGCGGAACATTCGTCCCCCCTTTTGTCATTCTAGGCTGCGTCACTACAGGGAGTGTGTCCGCCCCTGGAACCTGGGTCAACTCTTCTTCCTGCTGTATTTGGTTTAACGGATTAAAAGGACACTTGCGTCGCCAGTGTTCAATCTGGTGGCAAAGATGACAAGCTGTGGTCTTTTTCAACACTGCCACATCTATTCCGGTCTTAGGATCTACTCCTCTCGGCCTCTCCTGTCCTTGAGCATTCTGTGCTCCTCCTTGATAATTTCCCTGCCTCCTTCCCAACGTTCCTCCAGTAGACTGTCCCTGCACTGCGGTCTGCATCTGTACTAATAGCAGATTATCCTTCAATTTCCTGTGCTTAGACTCAATCTCATCGGTACAATACCTAGCATATCGGAGAAACTCATCCACAGGCTTATTCTGCCAACAAATCAAATGTTTCTGTATCATTAGACTAACCTCTGGCCTCAATCCCAACACAAATTTGGACACAAACTGTCCCATATCTTTGGTATCCAACGCCTCCAAACCACTGTACTGTTTAAAAGCCTGCAAAAGCCTCTCGTAAAATTCATGCACTGTCTCCTTAGGTTCTTGTACTGTTCTATCTATCTTCACCCAATCGGTGTCTTGAGGTGAGACCTTCGATTTCAACCAAGTGATTACCTGTTCGAACTTTTTCATCACTATCGGCGACGGGCCGTGTGTAATCAAATCCCTGTCAGGCTCTGAGGCCGGCCATTCAATCGCAACTTTACATGCCGACCACAGGTCCTCCGGGATCACTATGTCAAACAAAGTGTTCAAATCAATCCACAGTACTTTCGAGATTTTGACAAAGCGATCAGCTTGCTTGTACCACTCCACAGGCTTTTCCCTCAACCGGGGAAAATCATTTGTGAAGGCAGCCAAGTCCCCTCTACTCCAGGGTACATGAACGTACCCTCCATTCTGTACCTCCCTTAAAGGGAAATTCCCTATCGCCGTCGTGCCTCCACCCGGAGGTGGAGTCTCTCCCACTACTCCTCTAGAGCCTTTCTTCTTGGACCATCTTTCTTCCCATTTATCGAGCATGATCCATGCCCGCATTGCTATAATCAGATCTTTGACATGGGTCCTCAATCCCCTGAGTATCTTATCTTCCAATTCCTGATCACTTTACTGCAGCCGGTGATCTCCTTGCAACGCTCTAGTTTTCGACAAATCCACCCCATATCTCTTTGCCAGCTCTGACAGTCAGGGGCGTAGCTAGGGGGGGGGGCGGTGGGGGCGGTCCGCCCCAGGCGGCACTATTTTTGGGGCGGCACTATTTTTGGTGCGGCACTTCGGGGACGTGGACTACAGGCAGGGCAGAGACCAGAGGAAGGGTCGGACCTCGGCACTTTCTGAGAACGCCGGGCGCAAGAAGTAAGTAATGTTAGATGAAGGGGAGAGGGTGTGGTCCGACCGTCGGCCTAAACTGCCGCCTTTGGTGCTGGAAACAAGAGTTCGAGCCTCGAGGTCACCACACCAGGTGCTGGCTTCCTGGGGGCGCCGTGTTTGGTTAAAGTTTATTATTATTGCTTTTGAAGCACCTGCTGCAGCGTTTCTTCCCCCGCAATTACCAGGCCTCACATAAATGTCAAGATAACTCGTGTGATTAATTACCTTCCTGGCGAGAGATCAGCATTTTGTATAGTTGAGGTTTTGCTTTAGGTGAAGTTAGTGCAGAGGGTTAATATTCCTGCTGCAAAGAACGTGTTCCAAGTAGATTACAGAGTGCGTATGATGTCAACAGATCAGAAGGTTACTGCTTTCAAAAGAGACATCCTTTTGTTACTTGCAATTTATAACTTAAAGTCCTAATATAGTATAGTGAGCTATTAACTTTCATCCTGGAACTGCATACAGACTGCAAAGTATACATTATTAGAACATTGATTAATGTTGCAAAAAGGGTTAATTTGGCTAGAAATCGATTCTTATTATTAAAGAAAACTCCCAAATATGCGGTTTCATTTTCGCCTCGGAGTTTGTGCTTCTCCACACCAAGCACTCTTAAACTATACTGCCTATCAGTATGGATGACATGATGTGACTCCTACACTTTTAGTCCTTTGGCTTATGTAACATTTCCTATACACTGATTTACACGCGTATGATTGATTGTCTCTCTGTAATGTGTGTGTGATGCAAAGTGCTCAGACACCCTACACTGGTATGAGTGGCGCTATAACTAATTCAGTGCATCTGAGAGAGTGTGGTTATGGAGACTTGGTCACTGTTAAAGGGTGCTAGCGAGAGATACCTGTGGTGGTGGAGGTGGTTATTGGGGGGGCGCCAACAAACATTGTCGCACAGGGCGCCACCAGCACTTAAGCCGGCCCTGGCTCTAATACCTTCGGGTTGAGTTTGCGCTATATAAATATGCAAAAAAAGAAAAATGTCAAAGTACACAAGTTTTGTGAGTTCTGCTATAAGCACAGTTGCTCCAATGTGCTTCCATGTTCACACTCCACTGAGTGGGGGTGAAGGAGGGTGTGTTTGTGATATGTTTATAGGTTCTTTAGTTTCTTGAATTAAACTTGCCATGGGTTTATGGTGAACCTGTGTGTCAGTGTTGAGCTGTGATATCTAGCAACCATATGCATGACGTTACACATTCTGCAGTAAACATGTGGTAGGTGCATAACATCTTGAAATAGTTTTTCACGTGTGATGCACTGGACAGTCCATGAACTGATTGGCTACAGACCGCCACTGTTTCACGGCCTAGCTAATGCATGCAGAAGATGACCCGAGGCCTGGTGATTGCGTGCGAGTGAGCAGGTGATTGTGTGCGAGCAGGTGATTGCTTGGAAGTGAGATCACAGAGAGCCATCACTGGGTCAGATCTGTGGAAGTTCGGGCATGCTTTCACAGATACACAGCACCAAGTGACAATGGCTGTCTCTTCAAAGCACCAGCCATAGTCTTTGCCTACCTACCTGCTCCACAGGGTTGTATGTGATTTCATAGAAAAACGGTTAAATGCCACATAAACTGACTGTTGGAAACTTTCGGGATGAATTGCATTTACCATTTCACAGAAACCAATGAATAGATTTAGCATGCTTATTGTTTAAGGTGTAAATCAAACCCTTCAGGATGTCATGATTGCAAAAAAAATCACAATATCAACACTTTTGTAAAAATGCCTCGCATTTTACAAAAGTGCCTGTGAAATTTTGATAATGCTTAAACTTTTGCCCTCCCCACCGCCCGCTTGTGAGGTTGGATCACTGCATTTCTAAAATGTTTTAGTGGCGCAGGCCCTGCGTCTTATGCAGCAAAGCAACTCTTTCTCTCCTCTTCAGCGTGAATATCCAAAACCAGCCTTACCACAGCTAATTTAGCAGCAGAAGTAGGCTCCAGCCCCTGAAGGTGGGGCTAATATGTGCGTTCTCTCTCTTTAGTAATATAAAACCTGCGGGACTGTGAAACTGAATAGCTCCTCCACACTTCTTTCTGGACTGATTAGTTATGTTTCAAAATGTGCACACACTGCACTACGATGCCGAAGGAGTGGGTGGAGGAGTGGTAATACATCAGCAGCCAGCAAGAAGGCCCAGCAAGTTAAGACCTCTAGTTTTACCTGCAGGTCAGAAGTTTGAATCGCAGTAAAGTGGATCTTAGCCTTTCATCCTTTCAAGGTTGATAACCAGAGCACTCTGGGAGTAATTATAGAATATGTTATTTAATTTGAAAAAAATCCAATTTACTGTTATTGTAGTAATGCTTCAGGTGCCAATAACTATTATTTATTTGAAGTTTTTGAAAAGTGCTCTTACAATTGTCCTTTCTCACATTCTCCATGTATCCAAGGCTGACATTCAGTTCTCCAGTGTGCAGCATTGAAGTAATAATTACCATGCAGCACTGTACCCTGCCTTCTCATCACACCTCATTCCACCCTGGCCCACTCCTTCCTGTCCCACCCTATACCACAACCCTACCCTGTCCCATCAAACCAAACCCCCACCATGCCCATCTCATCCCTTTTACTCACATCTCATTTCTTCCCTCACATCTCACCCCACCCCATCCGCATCAAATCCCACCTCACCATCTTCTCAATCCATCCCATCCGAACACTACAAGATCAAACTCCAACCCCACCTACCCTCTGCTCATCTCATCACATCACCTCGCATCATAGCCCATCCCAAAGACCACCCCATCCCTTTTACTTTCCCATCCCCTATCCCATTGCATTCCATCCCACCATTCTCCCATCTCTTTCCATCCACTTACATTCCATCCATTACACTTCAGTCACCATTGCATCTCCCTTCCCCACCCTCCCTTTTCCCATTTCATCCCATCTTCTCACGCCCCATCTCACTCAACTGATTCCAGGGGCGTAGCTAAGAGGGGGGCTTCCGCCCCAGGCAGCACTATTTTTGGGGTGGCGGTCGCGCAGCACTGGTGGCCCGTTGCGGCGGCCTTTATAATTTATTTGGGGAAACTGACACTACTGTTACAGTAGTGTCAGTGTCCCCAAATAAATTATAAAGGCCACTGCAATGGGCCACCAGTGCCACGCGCGCGGCCCTGTTTGAAGTACGAGCGCATTCGCACCGCCACCTGCTGCTTGCAACTGCTGCCTGCAGCGTACGCATGCCGCCACCACCACCTAGCATAGGCCCGTGACGTCGCACAAGCTTCTGCACGGTTGACTGCACGCTGGGCGGAGGCGTCCGGGTTCATTGTGCGCGCCGCCTGGGGTCTGGTCCGGGTCGGGACACAAAGTAGTGCTTGCGCTTCCTGTGGACGGCGCTGTACAGTGGAGCTTGGGGTGCCTTGGCTTGGGGTCTCCTGGTGCTTGCGAGGACGGGACATTTAAACCTGGAGCACTGTTTGTGGAATGTAGCGTGAGGGGAGCTTCATTCAAACAGGTAAGCCCCGGCGCATTTCTTGTCTATTAGGTTCCTCTTGTGAGAGAAATGGGGACAGAGATAGGAAACGTTTATCCTTGCACACTAAGGCTTTCTTCGTTACTTTTTAATATAATTATGTGTAATGGTGACAGGCTGTGCCCTTACAGCCCTACATGATGCGGACTTGTACATACAAGAGTGTATTCCTGGTGTACCTACATAGAAGTTTGATTCAAACTGTTTGAACGTCAATATTCAAGCTTAATTTGGGAAATTTTATAAAAAAATAATGGAAACACAATTGTAAACAGCTAAATATAAAAAAAATTGACAAGGACAGTCATTTTGATTTCTTTTTTTTTTTAAGTGGAACGGTCTCTTAAAGCTTCGCTAATTCACACACAGCAAAGGGACAGTATGGACAGCTGGTATTCACACACAGCATAGGGACAGTATGGACAGCTGGTATTCACACACAGCATAGGGACAGTATGGACGGCTGGTATTCACACACAGCATAGGGACAGTATGGACGGCTGGTATTCATACACAGCATAGGGACAGTATGGACGGCTGGTATTCACACACAGCAAAAGGACAGTATGGACAGCTGGTATTCACACACAGCATAGGGACAGTATGGGCGGCTGGTATGCAACGTTTCCAAACACACAGAGAAGAGGTTTAGCATGTGTAGCAGCAGTTCTGTTATGTTGACCTGCCAGATATGGTTCAGAGTTAGCCAATTACTTGGCCTCGGCACTTTATGCAGACATCAGTCTGCGTTTGTGATTCATCCATCAGAGGATTTCCAGTAGAGGAACTGAATCACATTAATGTGGGTGGCTGGCTTGGAAGACATTGGTTATCCTCATAGAGCTGTTCTATAAAGGGAGTTGGGGGGAGGAGAGACTCTTGACACTTTCCAGCCTAACCTGTGTTAATGTTGAGTGTGTTTGGGGGTTCTGCATGGTGTTTCACAGTGGAGGTTAGGGCCTTGAATCCTTACCCCTAATTAGTTTCAGCTATGGTAGTGTTGTTTGAAAGTAATGCCATGTGCCCTTCTAACTGACACAGGTGGTTGATGTAAGAGTCATTCTAGTGCAATATTTGTGGATTTTATGTTTCTCCTTTGGTACGCATTGTTCCTCGTCTAGGTTCAAATTCAAACATTCCACCCTAGGTTCTTATTTGTCTGTATCCTTGTAGTTGGAACTGGCCTGTCTCTTGCTTTCATTGTCTCTGTTGTCTTCTTCTAGCCTTCCATTTCTACTCTGCCTGATGTTTCCCAGCCTAAAGCCGCTCAATATTGAGGTCTCTCTGTCTCCAAGGCCTATCTATTGCGTCTCCCGGTTCCTTTGTTTTACCTGTCCCACTAAAGTATGAGAGGCTCTCTTTCTCCAAACGCCATCCTGAAAGCATTAGTTCCCGAACTCCTCTTGTTCACTAGTTCCCTGTTCCCTAGTTGCTTAGACACCGTTCAGACAGATTGTCAGAAGGACAATCACCTATCCAGGGATAGCTCAGCTGCTATTAAGGCATAGCTTTGCTCCCTGTAACTTGTTTGAGAATGCTCTGTTGTCTGGTGAGAGTAGCTCTGCTGACAAAAACCTTAAAGGATAGATTTTCTGTTTGTACTGAGTAAGAAATTAACCAGAAGAGCAAGGGATTGATCAGATGAATGGTACTAATCAGCTGCCTTTGACATGTGATGATAGTTGTGGTCACTGTGGCACGTAAGTAGTACTTTTGCTATCTGTGACATATGAGTGATACTTGTACTATAAGCGCTGAGTGTGGAATAAGTCTTCATCTGAGCAAGTGGTGGCTGTGCTGTTAGCGCCAGTTAGACATGTGGGCTATTGCACCTGTCTCTGGGTAAATGTCAGTCTGTACCCTACCCTTATGTTGATGTGTTCTTGTAATTCTGCTCAGGTAACAGCAGGGATAAACTGACCTCTCTGCTTCCATTCTCTCATTGATACATTTACCTGCGAGCACAGGCAAGCCTTTCTACTCTCTCTTCCTAAATAATGCATTCATCTGTAGAGCCTAGAGTTCTAGAGAGAGTTGAATGTTGTGTGAGCTATTTATCTTAAGCATTTTGGCTTGTGAGAGGAAAGGAACACAAAAGATTGAGATACAAGATACAAGAGAAGAACCTGGTATTCTCTGATCCCAGGGCACCAGGGCCTAGGTTACGAGAGCTCCAGTTGTGATCGCAGGTTGCCAGTGTGATTGCTCCAGTTAGTCAGCAGTTGTCTAGGCGCATCCAGGTCTGTGTCCACTAAGGTTATGAACCTTTTGAAATGCGTAAGCGATCTGATGAAGGGCTTTATTCCCAGATGTCTGTGAGTAGAGCGATACCAGTAGTAGCAAGCTACCACTGTCCAATGATTGAGCCGTGGACATTTTGAAACACACATGCGTAAAAGCACACATAACTTACTTCATATCCGGACTTCTTTTAAGTGGTTATTTTTCTCCAGACCTTGGTTCTGCCATGCCTACATTCGGGTCTGGGAGGCAGCTGAAGACCTGTGTTACAGGGACGTGTGTTACACAGCCTTGGCGTTCCATACTAGACACGTTATTATGATTTTACTGTTTTTGCTGACTTTTAACACTGTTGGTTACCATGAAAGTAATGTGAAAACAAAATTGCAGAAAAATGTAATGTTTCTTGTTTCTTCTGATTATTCACGGAGTCCCTGGATAGGGTTGAACATATTCCCATGGCCCCTACAGCTGTGTTTAAGGATTGTGATGACAATGTGTCTCCACTCCCTGTATTTTAGCTTTGGGCCCCCTGGGTAGGCTGTGCACCATGTGTGTGCTGAGGCTGCTCTGAAGGAGAGATGCACTATTACAAGCTGGCTTTGGGTCCCAGGGAGTTGGTTGCTGCTGCTTAGAAGTAATGACAGGGCGTGATCCCTGGTTGTTGCCATTGGGCCACCAGAGCGGGCTTTGTATCTGGTCTGTGTTGGCAAGGTTGTGGAGCTGACTGACCCCTTTGTGCTGAGTTTAGTTCTAAGGGCACACAGTGAGTCATTCCCTGTGAATAATTAATTTGCTGTTTTTGAAAGATAAAGAATTACAAGCTTCGACACTGTTAAGTTGGCTCTGGGTCCTCAGAGCACATCACGTTTGTGCACGTCCCCACTGCTTTAATGGGGGGGACCATGATGTTTTGTCATTTATTGTCAGCTGTAAATGACGGATCCCCGAACAGTGTCATGTATGTGCATGTTTACATTGTGCTGAGGTGATTACCAGGTAATCGTTCACGCAGCTTTCTGATAGATGTCGCATGTGGTTTTTCTGAGTCCCCAGATAGATCATGCAGTCTGTGTGTCCTCCTTTGTACTGCCGGTCACTGGTGTATTAAAATGTGTAGCCTTGGACCGTGTCATGTATGTGCATGTAACTTGCATGATCGAGGTAACTATTAGCGGCGATACTACGTGTCTCTCAGACCTCTTTCAAGTGCGTGCTGTCCTTTCCTCCGCCCCACCCACCGGGGCGGCAATCTGAGGGATAGCCCCGGGCGCCACAAGCTCTAGCTACGCCACTGCTGACAGTTTCTCATGAGCCGTGCGTGCTTTACGAGTCACATCTTTCGCTAAAAAGAGTAACTCATCGGGCCCGATTCACAGAACTAACTTAAGACAACATCCTAAACTTACTACCATTTTGGTATTCACAGAAGGCACTTACTCATTTTGGTATTCACAGAAGGCACTTACTCATTTCGGTATTCACAGAAGTTAGGAGTCCTAACTTTAGGACTCCTAAATGCCTTCTGTGAATACCGAAAGTCTTAAAATTAGGATTTTTCTCAGTTTAGTAGTAGTATAGTTAGGACTCCTAACTTTAGGACTCCTAAATGCCTTCTGTGAATACCGAAAGTCTTAAAATTAGGATTTTTCTCAATTTAGTAGTCCTAAATCTAAATTTAGGACTAATAAATTGAGAAAAATCCTAATTTTAAGATTTTCGGTATTCACAGAAGGCATTTAGGAGTCCTAAAGTTAGGAGTCCTAACTATACTACTACTAAACTGAGAAAAATCCTAATTTTAAGACTTTCGGTATTCACAGAAGGCATTTAGGAGTCCTAAAGTTAGGACTCCTAACTTCTGTGAATACCGAAATGAGTAAGTGCCTTCTGTGAATACCAAAATGAGTAAGTGCCTTCTGTGAATACCAAAATGGTAGTAAGTTTAGGATTTTGTCTTAAGTTAGTTCTGTGAATCGGGCCCATCCTGTTCGTACGTTAGTATTCGTTCTAGGGGTAGGTTTCCACCTATTATCTCATCCAACTCTGCCTTTAGTCTTACGACATCCAACATTTTCCCTCTCAAAGCTCCCCTCAGAACTTCTCGGCAGGCTGTACCATCTCTGTCATCGTACTCACATTCTCTTTCGCGTGGCCTACCCTCTCCTGTCCTGCCCATGGGAACCGAACGATTTACAATCGTCCCTCGTCCTCTCTCTGCGTCTAACACACCTTGACCCGGTGGTGTCCACATCCTCAAATCTGATCTCGAATCAACTAAAGACCTCGGCCTAGTAGGTCTCGATTCTCCCTGTCCTCCTGAGGAATCGGCTGTAGCTGGCATCGGCGTACTCCATTCTATAGGCTTTGGAGTCCGCTCCATTCTCCTCACCGAGTCACTTTCCTCAACTTCATTTCTCGTCCTGGCCTCTGATTGTTCTAAACTTCCTGCTGTCTCTGGCTCAAGCTCATACATCGACTCAATACGTCCGATGATAACTGGTATTTTCAACGCATCTGGTAACCTCACTCCTCTCTCCACCTCTGAGCTGCCTACAGACTTATACCGGGTATTCTCGGTTCCTATCGAGATCTTTCCTTCTACTCTTACTTCTGATCGGGGTACTGCTCCCCTACTCTCTTCTTCCTTTGTCTCACTACCTTCTGAGGCATCTGGGTTGTATGGAGGTGGTCTCTCGGATAGCAACCTTTCTACCAGGCTATCATCCGTGTCACTGTCTTCTTCCCCGTCTACGGTCTTTTCCTTTGACTTTTCTGTCGTCTCCAATAAGGGATATAGTTTATGTCCCTCTATTGCCTGCATTCTCCATCTTTTCTCCGCTGCATCCCATCTAGCATCTTGGAAAGCCTGGACCGACCTTTTCACCCTTTCCTGATTTCTGCCTCTCTACTTATCATGCGCTGCTCTAATCCATGCATGTAGTGCTTCAAATTGTGTGGGCCTCGGCATAGGTCGTAAAGCTGCCATTACAGTCTTCAGCTGATACAACACCGCTAATCTGAATGAACCATACCATGGGAATGCTAACTCTCCTTCACCTTGAGTCATTTTATGCCAATTCTCAAGCCAAACTATGGTATGCAAACCTACATTTCTTGCCATGTAGTGTGCTGGCGTGTCCTCAGGAGGGGCCTCCGCACCCTCTCGAGTAACCACATGTTCATCCTCTCGACACAATTCTCGGAAAACTTTAAAACATTTCATAATGACCAAATGTTAAACGCATACAATCTCTGTTTACTTCCTGGTAACTGTCCGCCAATGACAGCGCGAACTACACCAACCAGCCTATCGCAGCGCGACACCTTCTGACGTCACTTTTCCTCCACTCGCAGCAGTTCCCCTCCTGCACACCGCTTGTCTCACCCTTGCATTCGTCCCATTCACACGCTGAAATAACCGTTTGTCCCAAACAAGTTACTCCTCTGGCTGTCCGTCCACAGCCTCTGACTGTCCGTCCACAGTCTCTCGAAATTGTCGACCTCGGTTGGTTACTATCTGTCCCTGCCGGGCAGATAGATCGCCTCTGATAGGTTACAAATGCTCAATTCCACATACAACAACCCACGACCAGCGTCAGGTTGGCACACACTCATACATTCGCTCCCCCTATCTTGGTCCAGGTGATCGATGGTACCACACGATCGGTGGTCAACAAAATCTACCAGGGGTGTCTTCTACACCCTCTCGCTTAGGCTTCTCATCGCCTAAGACTTTCCCGGGCTGCGCGCGCTCACAGCCTGATCTCACAATCACACGACATTCACACCAACTCCGCAAAACATCTCACACAATGCAACACCGCAATCTACAACATCGTATCCTGTTCATACTCACTCTTCGAGCTTCTGCTTGCTGCCGCACTGCTACTCGCCATCTACGTCCGTCCGCCAGGCCGTCTGCCGTTCGCCCTCCGATGATTCAACCTCACTTATCATTGATGGGCCTCAAGGATCACTTATCCTACTCTCAATCTTCCCTCGCTATCAGAAATAAACCATCCGTGTCTGCTACCAACTGGGAACGCCGGATTCTTGATTTTATCCAATTATCTACAATCTGGGAGGTTGACCTTTTATTATCAGCAGACACATCTGAATATATGGGCAACTCTATACAAGGCACAAAAGATATATGGGAACTAACACAAATGCTAATCTACGAAGTATCCGCATATGACTAAAGATAAACAGGATTACAGCTTCCAAAAGCATCAAATACCCTATGGCAATTGTGATATCGAAATTTAAAGTCATGAATCAAATCATTTCTGTCCCTACTCTATTCTAAGGTGACATCCCTACTTAACTTTCCCTTCCAGGTGAGGATCGCATAAAAAGTTGTCAGCAGTGAAACTTCCTAAGAAGTCTTCACCATATGAGAGCTCGATCTCTAGTGCTCCTTTCCGTCCCTCTCCTAAGTCTCGTCTGCTCAACCCACGGGGCTCTGTCCCTAATACAAAACCCCAAAAAGCTGTACACGCCCTTCAGCACACCCCTCCAGGCAGCTTCTTCCTTCAGTAGATTTCCATTTGGATCCTTTCATCTTCCTTTCCATGAATTCGACCTTGGGTCCCAGGCCTTTTCTGTACCAGGAGTTGCAACTTTACATTCCAATCCACTCCCTTCCTGTCTACTCCTTCTGTCTCCATTCCATTTGAACAAAGACTTATTCTAACTAACGAGCTACATGGCCTTGTACCTGCAGCCAAATGATGAACGGAAAACACCCCTAACATCATGAGGTTTCACAATTCACTGCAATTTAAGCTTTACTAAAATCCTGTCGTCCTAATAAAACATGGCTAAAATAAAGGAAGGCCTTCACTTTACATACATGGTTAGGCCTCAAACCAAACATACTACAATTACTAATTCAATTTATTCATCTCGTACTTAAGAGAACTACCTCCTTCATTCTTCTAACATTACTTAATGTCTCTTAATACATGACATTACTACAACTACATTACACATACACAAATGCATTTCTTAATAACTGGTGGCCTTTTCTCTTCTCTCGAGGCCTGTTCTCATTTCTACTTTTCTATTTCAATGAATATATTTCTATTACTCTTTAAACATTCTTATTTTATATGCGGGTGCTGACTAACAATGAATATGGTGCACCCCTACAAATTTCGCATCAGCAACGCTCTATCAATAGCAATACTTTACCATATGGTTAGATGCCCTTAGGCAGGAGGGCTTGCTCTTGGGGCCGCGCGCTCATTCACCATTCCTTAATTACCTATATTGCATGTATGGCTGCTATGATCTAAATGTTTCTATGATCTAAATGTTTCTATTGTTCATTCACCTGTTTATAATCTAAGACCAAGACCTCCTGTTGTATTATTCTCTCTGTCATATAATGTCGAGGCCCTCTACGGGAACGCTAGCCATGATCTCGTCTCTTGTATCGATATGTATATGACATGCTTATGTGTTGCTAAGTTAAAATTAATAAAAATGTGCCTCTGTTTAACTGTCTTGATAGAAAACAACCAGTAGAGGTCAGTAAAATACCAGATTTGGTTCTGCTGAGTGACCTTCTTATTTAACTTTTTCTGGCAACTGCCTCTATTTAACTTTCTTGATAGAAAGCGACCAGCAGAGGTCAGTAAAATACCCGAATCACTTTAGCTTTCTCTAGATTCCAGTCCAAAGAAATTGTCTTCCATGAGCACCCGTAGACAATAATATTTTTTTCAAATCTTGTATTTTCAGTGATATGACCACCGAAGGCCCTGATTTTATATTAAAAACAAAGCTTTGGACTATACCATTTCCCTCTGAAAGGCAATGTTTCTCTCCATGTGTTCCCATACCTGGCATGTCACGCAGTTTCGTGCTTACTTTACCTCCATATTAAAGAACAGTAGATGTTTCAGCACCCAGGCTAATGTGCTGCATAGCTAAATACATATAAGGCCCCAAAGGCGGGACCGATTGCATTGCAAATGTTTGTTAATACTGTGACCACTTTCCCATTTTGCAAAATAGTAAAATGGCAATTGCTTGGGAGGTGGGGCCAGTACATTGAAACCTGTCTTTAAGAGAGGCTGGGGAGTAGAAGCAACTACAAAAGAACAAATGGCTGTCATTGTTCCTAGCTCTTTGAAAATCATGAGCCAAGCAATAGCAAGATACTATTTACTGTACCTCTATTATTAACGGTTAATGTTACTGATACCTTCTATGTGTCCAAGAATGCTAATTACTGATTTTGGGGCGTAAGCCCATCGAAATCCAAGGATATGGTAAATAATGTGGTACATAAATACAATCTGGCCAATGTTAAGCCTTTTTCTTTCCTAACTTGTATTTCCCTATTTGTATGCAAAGATTGTGCTTCTCCTTCGGATCTATTATTTGTGGCTTTCGAATTTCACAGATTCAAGCTGCAGAAGAAGTAGTAGAGCTTTATATCTGAATTTTGACACTGACTTTATATCGGGATAATCAGACTTTTAGTCTACAGTGCCAAGGAACACAACAGGAGTGGGTGTGCTTCCTATGCGTGGATCTGAGTCACTTGAGAGCCCTGCATGATATGTTCAGTGAGTAGTAGGGGCAGCTCAATTAAGATGCAACATTAATTTAAGGCATTTTAGTTTTGGATGTTATCATTAGGCAGTAGTGTCCTTATTATAAAAAAAGGATGTTTCTTAAATACGTTAATATAAACTAGTTTGAAAATGAGAGTGCTCCTCTCAACTCACCCTGAATTGGAAAAATCACTTTCCATGGACTTAGGGCAAAGTTACAAGAGGTCTGCACGACCGGAACGTCACTTTTTTGATGTTCCGGTGGCGCAATGCCCCGCACCATATTTACAAAGTGGCGTTAAGCCACTTTTTGTGGCAAATGCCGATTTGTAAATATGATACCCTTTGACGCAGGTATCTGCATGAAAGAGGCGTGCAATGGGTGTTGCTGTGGACATTCAACCGCAACACCCATTGCTTTTCGATGCTGCCCCAGATTTAAAAGGATCTGTAAAGACTAACGCCATGCAATCACAGGCATTAGAATGGTGCAACAAGAGGAAATACGTTTATTTCTCCACGTTTTTGCTTTTTCGATGTGTGCTGCATTCTCCAGCACACATAGAAAGAGCAAACTGCCATTAATGATTGATTAACATAAACAGTCATTAAATAATGGCGATTTGCTACTTCTATGTGCTCTAAACTGTAGCACACATCGAAGTAACAAATCACTATCATTGACACCTTCCTGCACATAAACAATCATTCCCTACAGCACAGGCACCCTTGCACTATGGCGTAAGGGTGTCTGCATTGGCACTAGTCAGCTACTGTTAGGACCTGTGCTACGGAAAACACAGGGGTGCACAGTATTGTTGTAAATACAGCGAATCCCTGCTTTTGGAAATGGCGAAGAGTGGTGCTGTAAATTGTCGCAGCTCCGCGCTCCGTCATCTCCTTGTACATATGCCCCCTAGTGCTTACTTTAAGCTGCTTGCTGCAGGTGGGACCAATGGTACTAGTTTTTGGGAGCTGGAGCTCATTTTGTGGGCTAGCACTTATTTCTACTCATAGGATTTTGACCCAGAAAAACATAGAGAAAAACTCAAACGAGGATGAAGGAGAAAGAGAAAGATGGGAAAACAGCGGCGAAGGGAGAAAGCAGGTAAGAAAAAGAGCTATAATGAGTGAGATAAAGAGTCAGGAAGTGTCTGGTAAAAGAGGTAAAAGAGGCATGCTGTGGATTCAACATTAGACAGCTTCGGTATTTGACAACGTTGGCATTCAGCATCGCCGGTCACCTGAAATTGTTTTGGGCACCAGCACTTATTATTTTGAAAATTACATTCTGCATAAAAACATCCTCACTTTCAAAACATGGTAAATGCCACACAAAGAGTTAAGTGTACTTTCTGCCGTGAAACACTTACCCCACAGCCAAAACCTTTTCTATCTCTATTGATTTCAGCTTATTCACAGCAAAATCAAACTTGGAATTTCATCAGCAGACGTATGAAAACATTTCCCGGTGCAAGAACAGATTTAATTAAAAAACACATTAAAGTGCAAATCTACCCTCAACCCAACATTGGATTGCATAGACACATTTATGTTTAAAAACACATTGAAGAGAAAAATCCATATAGATGAACAAGCACAGTTAGGTGAAAAAATAGGAATGAGTGTGATGTCACATTTAATTACCACTCAGTATAGAACGAAAACTTGGCTGTATGATGCACATTATGTGTAAAAGCTCCACATAGTTCGTCCCATACCATAAAACGTGATCAAGCCCTCGTGACCATTTCGGCCTTCCCAGTTGCAGAAGGCATAGTATGGTATAAAGTTTAATTCGATATTCATGGTCCTACGGAGGTCCTGAATGTTCCATATGTGTTTCGCATTTCACTAGGAGATGTGGTATCACAGGACAAACACTCAGATAACTGGAATGTTCAGGCAGTTCATTCATTGTTTTCAGATTTAAAATATTCTTCTGCTTTTGATGCTGAAGATTTGTATTTGATTTCGACAAATTATGCGGATTTATTCTGTTACCAACATTATGGCCATCATTTCTTACACAAAACAAACACTTTAAGACCGATTTTTTATTTTACCCAGTGGGATCATTGGCCGACTCCTTTACTGGGGAGTTCTAATACTCTGCGGAGTAAGTTCACATACTTTTCAGATTACAATGCATCCAATCTAGAGTCCTATTACTATAAGATAAAATTGCATCTCAAACTAAATTCACATTAACTCACACAAAATTGATTTATTCTAAATACTTTAGGACTGATTTAGCCTTATATTTTTACGAATACTGGAAAGATACCATTGACTTAAAATCCATTTAGGGCACTAAAGATTGGCAGGTCCAAGGTACTGAAGCTCTGCATCGTGCGTGTCTAATTGCGACTCAAATTTTGTTTTTAAATGACACGGTGCAGCAGACTACTTGTTTGGGTCCAAGAATTAGAATGTTCCTTCCATTCCTTCACTGGCTGAGTACGATACATAACGTAAACACACCAATCATACTATTGATGTACTGTTCGCCCTGTTCAGAAATGCTAGTATAAATGTTTCTGATGTCAACCCATTGGGATGGTTGTTATGGCCCATAAATTCCAATGCATGTCAACTACATTTTCTTAATACCACCACAGGTTTTGCACAAAGTAGATCTGATCCACATTTTGCGCATTCTCATTCAGTAACCACATACTCAGTGGTGAAATTGTGTCAGCAGTGGTTGGGACACTCCACACTGGCGTCAGTAAAACAACACTTGTCACTTATGTCAAAGTGACGTCAATTTGGCTGATTTAATTTTAGGTCCTAAATCACCTAGATCAAAGCAATTTATTTATGATGCATAAAATGATTTATGGAAAATGTCACAGACAGAGGCTGCAGTGCGTCTGCACCAAATTGACCAAGCTAATTTGGAAGAAATCCTTGCTGTTGTAGATAACAGCATCAATACATTATCTTTCCGTATCTACACCTTGGATAATATTGTATCCTCTGTTATTGATATATATTGTACAAAATTATGTTTCTGTGTTTTATTGACAAAATATTGCGCTCTATAAGGCAATTTGCATTGATGTTACAGAGCGTTTCTGCTCTGTTTTTAGCATATTTAACTGCTAAACAGAGATTTATGTCCATGAAAATGCAACTTACACACTGTTACATATTGAACAATTAAAACAATTGTATCTTTCTGTAGCAGAAACTGATTCAGCTGTGTGGTTAATACATGGTGTTATATCCCAGCCCTTTTCACTATTTCAGTTCATTTCATGCATGAAACACTTCCAGGTTGGCTGCTTTGAACCTCTGGGCAGTGCTTTTATTCATGAATGGTGGTCTTTACCCTCACATACAGATGACAGCGCACAGATAAGGAGGTTTGCCTGAAAACAGATTTCAATAAACTAAGCAGACTCATAGCGCTATTGTTTCAACAAGAAGAGACTCTCACATCAGTGGGAGAGACCTTCGAATTGCAGGTGGCGAGAACCACAAGTGAGATACACTCACTACTAAACACCAATCTCCCACCCCATTTTGGAGAATTAATACACCGAATGTTCAATGTGTCTGATAATGATGGTCTTGCTCATTTTTTAAACTTGTGGAATCTTGCCTTGTATCCTCTTTTCAGACGATTATTGGAATAATACCAGCATTTATTAATTCTATTTTTCCCAGCACATTCAGAGGATTCCCATTAATCCTCTTGCTGGCCTGTGGCGTGCTGGTACCTCTGCTCCTGTTACGCAATGGCTGCCCATCTTTTGGTACTGCACAGACCCAGCCAGTTGCAACGGTACCGTGACTGAATGCAACAACTGTTTGGGTCTTTGCCATTAACGACGCTTGGAGTGAGTTAGGGACTTACTTTCTGCTTTGCCTCCTTCACTTGCGTGCAACCTGTGCCCTTTCTATTGGGCCATGGATTTATGCCTCTCTATTGTGTTAGGCACTGACCTGGATTATGGTCTGTTAATGGGGCCATTACTGGCCCATGACCAGGCCTGCTCTGCGGACGGCCGTTTGCTGTGTGCGGCTGCACTTGGAGTGTTGGCAGACTGGAATACCTGTGTGAAGGCAGCACAGCGCCACTTGCAACGAAGTTTAATTGAATTTCACGCAAGTTGCCCTGACATGCTCCTGGAGGCCTCGGATTATGAGGAACATGTGTGTTCCTTCGATCTGCTAAACTGGATGGCCTCCCTCTTTGCTATGAATGACAGGTATGACCTTTTGGAACGAATTGCATTCCTCGGTTCACGTAATCTGATGAATTTTCCGGACTCACCTTGATAACGTTTTAAATTAGATTTCTTACATTTTCTCAATTTGTCTCTTTTACAAATGTTTTTTATTTGCCTCTACTTACCTCTGCAGTCTGTTTTTCTATATGCTATGACCTGGCCAAGGGGAAGGTGTCACATGGCCGATAGGGACATTGTCGACATCTCTAAGTTAGCATGAGCCCTACAACCATGATGCTGTTTCTGCGCACGATACTACATGGCTTTATTTTTGCCTGACTCTGTTTATGCCTTTCACATAAGAACTACCTGCTTGGTTCGTTCTCTGCCTGTTCCTGGAGTTTAATCTGAACACTGTGAGCATGGTCGATAAATAATGCCCCTTTTCATTCTGTTCTGATCAGTCCCTAGAATCTAGACAAAACATGCTAGCACAGCTGCTGCTGGAAACTCGTGCTTTGATATTATGGTGATGCATGTTTACGTAAGACACACTTGGAGAGGGAGCTTTCCAGGGGTTAAGAGTCATGCAGTTCCTATGATGTAGATATAGCATCTAGGCACTAAGGTATGGTGTCTGCTGACTAAGCCCAGAGATCTTCTATTATATAATAACACTTCTTCTTACCAAGGGGAGGGTGGTTAGGCCTTATAGTCCTTTATCCACTGTCTTTATATGATGACATTTCCCTTTATGATATATGGCCTTGCTGCAATGCTAACTGTATTTATATTATGCATTTTGCTGTTGGTTGTGGCTCATATACTGCGTTTTAGAGCACAATAGTTGAAATAAACATTTGAAACTATACTTGTGTTTCAGTCAGTTCTTATTGTGGACAGGTACCAGAGTGTAAGCGAAAAGGTGTGTCTTGTTACTGCCATTCCTGAGAGATCCGGGAGTGTTGTGTTCTGGGGTGTCTAATCATTTGTTTCTTCATGAGTTTGTAGGAGATCGAGTGAGACACTATAGCAAGTCTGTCCTGGGTGCGTGGGCACTAAGGTGGTGGGAAGGCTTAGCCCCTATACACCGAGGTCCCATTTTCCTGCGCATATTTCTGTGTATGTGCAGAATCCCTGCAACATTAGCTTTACTATTTTCTACTATATATATATTGAAAATAAATATTTTTGTATTATTTTTAACAATAGTGTCAATTATATTTTTGTTACAATATTTTTGTACTTACAATTATAAGTGTAGGTAGACAATATTTTTGTCATCAATATTTTTTACTTGATGTTTTGGGTGGCACGATATTCTTGTTCAATTAAACTGATCAAAGCACATGTATTGGGCACTGAATAACAGTATCTCAATGTGCAGAGTTAAAAAACCTATAATAAAATCTAGCATAAAGTTAGGGGTGACAACGTAAATAGGGGCATTTTTTCACACTCAAGGTGGGGCAAACAATACCACTTGTTGAAATGGCAAGCTAGGCCTGCCTGATTGAATGACAGTGGGTGAGGCAGTCAGTGCACTGGATACGCGATCGATTGCTCGGCCTAAACCTGGGACATAGACGGAGAAGGAGCACAGCCTGAGCCTCAGATGCATCACTACTGCACCCGCTCAGCCGGTATCGCAGCACCTCTGGAACCGCCACAGGAGGGGCAGAGCAGCGGGAAGAGCCCCCCTTGACCATTGGAGTTGCTGCTAGTTGCCGCAGGGGGGCAATGTGAGGAGGATGTGAGGAGAAGGAGGAGGCAGGCAGGTAGGTAATCAGCAGGGAAGGCCAGGCTGGTGAAAGCCCTCTACCCAGGCGGAAGCGGCTGACAATAGGAAAAATACTTGACCAATACTCAACATCGACTACACTTAGGGGAATATACCCGCTAAATGGTCAAAACTGATGCTGGAGTTGTACTTTCTTCTACTAGGCACAAAACCACACCATCGGTCACAATCTAAAGAAAGGGTTTGCTGACAGTATCAGCCAAGGTGGAAAAAAATCCAACTTAGCCACAAGGAATGGAGACAAGCCAACAGCAACTATAATTGTGCAAGAAATTAAACAGGACTCCATAAACAGCTGACAGCCAGGAATACATACAGAAGAAACATGTGAAACTTCAAAAGGCAACAACAAGATTCCTAATGGCTGTATATTGACAGTCTTTTAACCCCTAGTAGACAATCAGAATGTTAGCTATACATCAACATGCTGTCTGGACACGGCCACGACCGGCAAAACGGAGTTCCAAGTTGCACCTGGATTAACCGTGTGAAAACACTCTACTGCAAGTCTTCTTACAAAACCCTCCAAGACTATCAACTTAGTAAATGTGTTGTACTTGTATAGCGCACTGTTACCCTATGGTGTCCTGGCGCTGTACTCATATCGCTGTGGAACCCTTCCTGGATTTTCCCTGTGAAATGTCCACTCCTGGGCACCCCCAAGGTGAAGCCAGGCATCCCAGCACTGTTGGGGCTGATGTGGGGATTAAGCAAGCTATTGTCCAGAGTTGCAGAGTGGGACCCATGATTAGAATAGGCACCGAGGCGAGAATTAATAGGTCCGAGGAAATTGAGCCCAAGACCCGCCGAGGTCGGAATTAAACCCTGGTCCCGGGCCAGACCTCTGCATCAGGGTCTGCCGCTCTCACCATTGAGCCACACTTCTCCACACTTTCGCTTACAAGCACCAGCTTGCACAATGTCATTGGTAACGAATTCGGGGCAAAGCAAACAATCATGGAAGAAACAAGCGAACCTCTTGATGTGTGCAACCCTGTGCTAACAATACTGAAGAACATCAGAAGCAACTGAGCCCAGGGCCTAACGTCCTACCTGGACACCTATTCAAGGAGGACCATGTATTTTGGACAACTATACTCACTCCGTTATATTAATTCAACAATCCCTGAAGCATGGAAAGGCTCCCAATTACAACGAATCCATAAAAAAGGCGGCACTGGAGATCCAACAATCTACAGGATGATAGCTCTTCTGGACATCTAGGCAAAGGCATATGCAAGTCTCCTCTTACAAGATCTACAAAACTGGGCTAATGAGGAGGAAATACAAACAGTCTACGAATCTGGCTTCAGGGCAGTAGCATCAACATTGGATAATATTATTGCCCTAGACTACCTGGTAGAACAGTACACCCGGGATAAACAGCGTTCCCGTTTTGCATGCTTCATTAACTACTCGGCAGCGTTCGACTGTGTCAATAGGCATTAACTCTGGCAAAAACTACAAAATTGGGGGATCCCAACCATGCAGTTGAACACCATAATTACCCTCTACACCAGATACACCAGAACCTAGGTACGCACCAAACTAACCTGGAACACCGCAACAAAAAAGGTTGATCCAAGGTTGCGCGTTGTCACCTTTACTTTTTAACTTCTATACTGCAGACCTTGGCAAATCAATATCAATAGCCAACTTGTTAGCACCCAAAATTGAACTGACCAGACTGTTCTTGAGGCAATATGCTGATGACATGGTCTCAATGGACCATACAAAGACGGGCCTGCAAAGAGAAACTTGATACACTAAGCACTTAAAACTTCGAAAACGAATTGACAGCAAATGCTGGTAAAATAAAGGTAGTGATCTTTGGAATATATGCTAACAGACTTAAATATCAATGGAGAATGGGTAACCTGAAAATAACTACAACAAATAAGTTTAACTACCTGGGGGTTTGTATCATGTGCAATGGCAATCCGACAGCACATATTGCATCTATAGAATCAAAAGCCAAAGCAGTGATGTGCACCCTCAGCAAATTATTATTTTTCTTTCCCCTTTTTTAAAATGTATTTCCATTTTATATAAACACAAACAAAACACATAAAATGCAGTACAGTACAAGCTGGTGGGCCATCCGGCCCATTCGAGACACTGAGTTACAGCAATCTAGCATATAAAAACAGGCATTCACTGCTCCATGAGGAGAAACTTGTTAAAACAGTTGTGCCATAAGTATTTGACCAATAAATCAGTACATTTGCTGATTTCAACTACAACATTGTGGCTCACTATCCACATCCCAATACCAGTCAGGGGCACTAGCCCCCTGACAATTACATCACAGGTCTTATGCAGCACCTGAACTCAGCCAACTCACGAATGGCTCCCAAATGTCCCGTAGACGACACTTTGTAGGCAGAAGTTCCCAGTAGCATGCCAGCAGTGCCCTACAGTATGCCACATCCCTGACCCACTCCTTAGTAGTCGGGGGGAAACTGCGCCCCAGTGCAGGGCCACCCGTCTCTTGGCTAATAGTAATAACATTGCCGGCAGCTTCCTTGACTTCGGTGGCACACTTATAACAACTCCCAGCAGTGTGACCAGTGGAGTGCAAGGCAGCTCTTGCTCGGTTATATTTTTGATTTGGTATAATATTTTCAGCTGTAGTTTGCTAAGGGCCTACACTGCCAGGCCAGATGTAGGAAGGACGCTTGGGGGGATCCGCACCCCCAGAAAGCACCACCAGAAATTAGCATCAGAGAGCAGCCCCATCCTATGCAGTTGTGTGGGAGTGCGGTAGAGGCGGTGGAGATATTTGAACTGAATGAGCCTGAGCTGATTTTGGGAGACAGTCGCTCTAACTGTCTACACCCGAATTCCCATTGCTCATCTGTAATGCTCTCCCAAAGATCCTCCTCCCAGGCCCTACGAGATGTTGGAACAATGATGGGAAACTCTCTTTGGGTTATGGTGTGGATACGGGAGATGAGTTTACGGCCTGATTCTACAGTCAATATGTTTTCGAGTGACGGCAGTGTTGGGAGTGGATTTGGGAATGTGTTAAATGTACTCCTACAAGAGGCGCGTATCTAGTAGTAAAGCAACGTGCCAAGCGCTGAATGCAGTGTAGGGCCACACATTTGTTGTAGCATTAGGAAGCTCTCTCCAGGGTATAGGTCTTGGCCAATCTGGATATTGTGGCTGAACGCAAGCTCCTGGGCTTTGGCATCCATTAGTGGGGGCAGCAATGGGTTATTGGGTAATGGCATGGAGGGTGCATAGAGTATTTCCATGAATGCCCTTTTACAAAGGCCTCCCCATCGCATGGTTTCAACTGTGTCCACTTCTGCGTGTGGGCGTTTGTAAGTTTGATAGAGTGCTGTGGTTAGGGGTAAGGGTGCAGCCCTGTCTATTTCTATTGCCATGTGCAGCTGAAAAGGTGTAGGGTGCACCCAGAAATGCAAAAACTGTGTCTGGGTACTACATGCATAGAGGGCGAAATATGAGGCTGCCAGTCCACCTTGTGCCTGCGGTAGCGTTAGGACCTCCCAGGATATTCTAGGTTGTTTCCCTGCCCATACCAGCTCGATCATTAAAGAGCGGATGCGCTTGAAGAATTGCACTGTGAGGGGAATGGGGACATTGACAAATAAATACAATAATTTGGGCAGGATAATCATATTTGCCACAGCTAGGCGACCGCCAGAGAAAGGGGAAGAGTTTTCCACCTCTTCACTCTGTCCTCTATCAAGTCCACCACCCTGCCATAGTTTGCTGTCCAGATGTCTTGCATAATGCCGCTGATCCATATGCCCAGATATCACGTCGGGCCACTAGCCCAAGTTATCGGGTATTCATCATCAAATGTCAGGGTCTCAGGCGTGAGTGGAATAATTACTGATTTGCTCCAGTAGACTACCACCCCGGATAGGCCGCCAAATCTCACTAGTTCTCCCGTCATTGGGCCAAAACTTTCTTGGGGATCCGTCATGTACAATGTGAGGTCGTCTGCATACATTGACACCGAGAGACTTCTGGTAGTGAACCCTATCCCTCGGTTTGTGTGGTGCTGTCATCTGTGGGCAGCCATTGGCTCCATTGCAATCGCAAACAGCAACGGCAATAGGGGGCAGCCTTGTCTGGTGTCCCTTGTGTTGGATATGGAGTCCGAGACCAAGCCACAGTGGGTAGTGTGTAAAAGAGTCTGATTTGTTGAATAAAAGGCAGGCATAGCCCCAGCCGATGTTGCAGGCAGAACTGGAACCCCCACTCCAGGTAGTCAAATGCCCTTTGTGGCATCGAGGAGTGCTGCAATTGCTGGGACATACGGGCGAGATAGTGTGATAGCCAGAACAGCGTCCTAAGGTTATGAGAGGTGGACCTTCCCGGTACGAATCTGGATTGGTCGGTTATGACAATCAACGGAAGCAGCGGTTGAAGTCTGGTGGCTAGGAGTTTGGCATAAATCTTGGCATCAAGGTTAATCAGGGAGAGGGGGCGATAAGAATCCCATTGGGAAGGGTCTTTGCTTGGCGTTAGTAGTATGATAATAATGATAATAATGACCTCACACATGGACCCGGGAAGGGTTCCCAACTGCTCTGCTTCCTGGTAGACCTCCAATAAGTGAGGGGCAAGCAGGTCCGAGAATTCTTTATAAAATTGGGCCGTTAGACCATCCGCACCAGGTACTTTGTCTGCGTGCAAGCTACTGATCACCTGATGCACATCTTCTTCCGTGAATGGAACATCTAATTACTCACAGTGCGCCCTGCTCAGCCACAGGAGTTCTATGGAGTCAAAGTATTCATCCAGGTCAGAGTCTGGTGGGCTCGAGCGAGATGTATAGAGCTGGGCATAAAAGGTTTTCATGGTATCAAGAATGGCAGGTGGAGTGTGCACATTTTCTTCAGCTGGAGTCGTTAAGATTGCTACAAACGAGTAGACTCTGGGTGGACGCAAAAGACTTGCGAGGGTCTTGCCCGGCCTGTCTCCCTCCCCGTAGTGGCGTGCGGTGGCATATTTGTGAAGGAAGTAGGTCTCTCAAACTGCCTCCTCTTTGAAGTCTGTGAGCTTGCTGTGAATGTTCCCCAATGTCGCAGTGGACTGTGCAGTACAATATTGTGCCTCAAGTGTTTGCAAATCTTTTTCAAACCTATCCAGACTCCAGTGTATGTCGCAAAGCACCCCGGACTGACCATCTATGCAAGTCCCCCAGATTACCACTTTGAATGCCTTCCAAAGCCTTCCGGTGGTTTCCACTGACCCTGTGTTGTGTTATAAATATTCAATTATTTGTGCCCTGATGCCTTTTCGGAAAACTGTGTCAAGCAGTGCATTCAGGGGAATGCGCCATGTGAACGGCTGTATGTAAGGTTTGGGTACTATGAGAGTTAGTGTGACCGGAGCGTGGTCTGATAGCATGCATGCATGATGGGCAGCCTCTGTAACCCGGGAGTGTAAATCTCTGGATGTGAGCCAGAAGTCAATCCTGGACCATGCAAGATGCTGCTGCGTGATGCATGTGCCCTCACGGGCATGTGGATTAAACACCCGCCATGTGTCGAGCAATTGATAATCTGCGATTAATCCTTAAGGACCGCAGCTGCCTGCAGATGGTGTGTACGCGAGAGTCCAGCTCTGTATTCTGTCAGCGACAAAACAGTGTTAACATCTCCTCCCCCCAGAGTAGCGCAGTTGGAAAAAGGTGGGATCATCCACATTGGGACCATACACGTTTGCAATAATGACTTGTTGATGAAACAACTTTCCCAGGAGTAACAAATATCTGCTGTCTTGGTCGCCAACCACCTTCATCGTTTGCCAGGGGATTTCCTTCCTGATCAGTGTTGCCACCCCACGTGAGTAACTAGAGTAGCTAGATGTGTGCACTTCACTCCACCTACTGGATAGCAGTCTGGAGCGAGTGGCCTCTTTGAGATGGATCTGCTGCAGTAGACAGATGTCGGTCGCATGCCGAAGGAGATATGATTGCACAAGCCTTGATTTTTGCTGGTCATTAAGACCACGTACGTTCCAAGTAATACAATTTAGTTTAGACAGTTACAGTAAAACAACGTTAGATTGTTTAACAGTAAAAATAGAACAAGTGCATGAGTCTAAACCTCCTTGTTGTGCACACAGTACCTCTCACTTGGAGTCTGCCTGAAGTGCGCTGACCTTACTGAATTTAAACAGCTGTGTCCCTGGGTATGAAGCAAGCACCCGGAGAAGTAGTATGCACTGCATGAAACAACAATAAACATTGACCCTACCGTCCCCACCCCAACCACACCAACCCCCCAAACAGGTTGTGTATTACAAAAGAAACATCCCACTGTGAACTTGCGCCCTCCGAACGCGGGGCTAGAGGGAATCATCCCGGAGGGGGCGTGAATTCGCTGGCATACTGCCCTGTTACATAACAACAGGGTGGCCGAGCATAAATGAGCTATTTTATTTATTTATTATTTAAATTTATAATGCGTGACACCAAAAGGGTTTCCCGGCGCAGTGAGCAAATCCAGGACTTAGATAGAAGACAAGAGAGGCCGATTATTTATCAAAAAGCCACGTCTTTAAGGACTTGCAGAATTGAACATAGTCAGTTTCGTTGCGTAGTGCTGTAGGCAAGGTGTTCCAGAGTGTGGGACCAAGATAAGAGAAGGACGTTCCGCCCATCCACGCTAGTTTGATTTTGAGGACAATGAACCTCCCTTGAGTGGCAGAGCGAAGGTTTCGGGAGGGAAAGTAGGGACTGACCAGATATTGAAGATATTGTGGAGCATGATCAGTTTTGATTTTGTGCATATAGCTCAGGGCTTTACTTTACTCGGTTTTTCACCCTGAGCCAGTGTAAGTTAAATCGATGGGTGGAAATGGAGGTGGCCCTCGGGACTCCGCACAGGAGTCTGACCGCTGAATTTTGCACCATCTGTAGTCTGTGGACTACGGTTTTGTTTGAGCCCAAATACAGCACATTTCTGTAGTCTAGCCTTGATGTTATTAAGGCATTGACCACTGTTTTCCGGGTGGACTCTAGTAACATCCAACAAATTATTTTTAACGATTTGAGAATAGTTAAGCACGTCGATTCTACTTCTTCTGTTTGGGAATGCATGTTGAGTGAACCATCAATCGTGATGCCCAGATTATGGACTTGGGGGGAAGGAGAGGGAAGCGTGCCCATTTCGCAACGCCAGTGTTTGGGGTCCCAGAGATCTTTATTTTTGCCCAATACAAGTACCTCCATTTTTTCTCCGTTCAATTTGAGAAGATTTTGTTGCATCCATGATGCTATTTTGCTTAGACCAGTTTTAAGAGCGGAAGGAGCATTCGTGTTTTGTGAGGAGAGAGAATAAATAATTTGGGAATCGCCCGCATATGAGAATAGGGATAGCCCAGATTCTTCCGCCACATCAACTAGAGGTCTTACATGTAAATTAAAAAGTAGGGGACTAAGGATAGAACCTTGGGGCACTCCATGAAAAAAGGAATGGACTTCTGAGCAGGCTGTACGTTAGAAAATTTGAAAGGTGCGGTTAGTAAGGAATGAAATGAGCCAATCCAGAGCTGATCCATAGATGCCTAATGACCTAAGAGTTTTGATTAGCTACCCAATGCAAGATAACGAAAGAAGGAAGAGCACCAACAAATGCTGTATATGTATTAAAAGAATGCAGATCCAATTTGATAAATAGGTTCCATTTATTGCAGCACGATGAGACATGGACATGTATCTTCAAGCTCCAAGTTTTTCTGAGCCCAACCGTAAATTATAGCATTTCTCAACCAGATAGAACATGGAACACCATTGCAGGAATAACATGTCGCATCCAGGTGCATGCAACACAATGACAGGCAGATTTAAAGTGAACATGCATATATTAGGAAACATGAAATGTAACACATCTCCCTTATTAAAGAAAACCAAAAAACGAAGGAAAGAACAATTTACACGAAATCATTGTATCTTTTTGGAACTTGTATAACACGTCTAGAATCCTTGACCCTGCCAGCAACAGAATCATTTTTGTCAAAATGTACATTTGTATCAGAATTACCTTTAACAGAAAGATTAAAACTAGGACACTTAGCTAACCTTTTGACATTCCAAATGTTTCCATCTTGTGTCATTACACTATTGGTAAAGATATTTTTTTAACTGGATAACTTGACCAAACTTATTGGTACCTTTGTTTATAAAACCAGGTTTGAGAATTTTTACCCAATCCCCTACTTGGAAAGAGTGTGGTTTTGTCCTCCATTTGTTATCATACCAATTCTTGGTTTTTAATTGTTTAACTTCCACACGTTTGGCAACATCACTTATGCACTCTTTTCCAGAAATAACATTGTATGATTTTTCCCTTAACCACCACGGAAAAACTTTGGATGCAGGATTTCTGCCTTTGAAAAGTTTAAAAGGACTAACCTCGGTGGTGGTGTGAGGTGTGATGCTGTAAATCCATAAACGTTCTCTCAAAGCACTCACCCAATTAGGACCCAATCTGAGAGAATCAACCACAAAACCCTTCAGTACGCGGTTAAAAGTTCCACCTGACCATTTTCATGTGGTTCATAAAGTGATGTGAACCTGTGAATGATATTACACTCTTTAAGAAATTCTGCCATTTCAGAAGAAGTTAATTGAACACCATTGTCTGTAACTAAAACAGATGGGCATCCTTCACGGGTGAAAACTTCTTTAAAAGAAATTAATAACAGCACATGTGGTAGCCTTAGGAACAAATTTTACTTCAGGCCACTTTGAGTGGTAGTCAATAATCACTAAAGCATATCGTGAAGATTCTGGCAACTTGTGGAATGGACCTGAAATATCAAACACAATTTTTTCCCATGGTTCAGATGGCCATTTAACAATCTTTAATGGTGGAGTATGTGTATTAAGCATTCTTTCACTTGAAACACATTCTGAACATTCTCTAACTACTCTATCAATGAATTTGTCAATACCTGGCCACCAAAAATAGGTCCTAACTAAACGTTTCATTGAAGAAATACCTGGATGTGTTTTATGTGTAATTTGTAATATAACTTCATACATACCCTCTGGAGGAATACAGTTGCCTGACTTAAAAATGAAGTCACTTTCTAGTTCTAACTCTTCCAAAACGTTGAAAAAGGGTAAAAGGTCAGACCTTAACATATTTTTTTTGGCCAACCATTCTTGATGCATTCTTTTAATTCAAACCATTTCTCATCTTTCTGTTCACATTCAAGCCAAAATTCTTCAGTTATATCTTGAAATTTATCTTGACGTATGTCCTTAATGATAAGCACAAAATCATGTTCATTAACAACACTAACTTTGTGTTGGTCACCCGGTAAACGTGAAAGGAAATCAGCTGTAACATTTTTCTTTCCAGGAAAATATACTGTATTAAAATTATATTCCTGTAATTTGGAAGACAATCTGGCAATTCTGGCTGTAGAATTCTAACCCCCTCCAGCAGACAAGATGTTGACAAGTGGCTTATTGACTGTTCTAAGAGCAAATTTTGTACCCCACACATACAATCTAAAATGTTCTATAGCCCAAAAACAAACTAAGAGTTCCCTTTCTATGACTGCATATTTGCGTTCACATTCATTTATTGTTCTGGAAGCAAAGGCTACATTCCATTCTTCCTTTCCTTCTTTCTGTGAGAGAACCCCTTCTAAACCGTACAGGCTGGCATCAACTGTAACTTTGTTGATGTGGAAAGGTTTAAGAGTAGGGGCATTGATTATATCATTTTTAATGGCTTCAAAAGAGCGTTGCAGATGCAATTTGATAAATAAGTTCCATTTATTGCAGCACGGTGAGAGATGGAAATGTACCTTCAAGCTCCACGTTTTTCTGAGCTCAACCGTAAATTATAGCATTTCTCAACCAGATAGAACATGGAACACCATTGAAGGAATAACATGTTGCATGCAGGTGCATGCGACCCAATGACAGGCAGATTTAAAGTGAACATGCATATAATAGGAAACATGGAATGTAACAATATGTCTACACCAATTGGAGTGGTGCGAGGACTAAACAAGAAGAGCACAATGATAAGTCATTGTCACTTAGCTGACCCTGCGATGACGAGTCTTTCTCTCTTGCTTTTTCCTGGTGCTTCTTGGCATGATGTTTGGTGAACTTGAGAGCGGCGCTGGCTTCCATGAAAATCAGGGGTTTACCCCCGGCCTGCACCCAGAGTTTCACGGGGTAAAGCATTGCATACTTGGTGTCAGTTTTTTTATGCAGTTTTTTTGCTGCAAGGAACTCCCGCCAATCTGCTTGGACTGCTTTTGTGAAGTCTGGGTAAAATACTATGGCATTGCCCTGGTATTTCAGCTGTCTCTTCTCACGTGCCAGCCTAAGAGCAGTGTTTCTGTCCCTATAATTTAATAAGCGGGCAAGGATCGGACAGGGTGTAGCTCCGGGGGGGTCTAGGCCCCAGGGTTAGGTGAGCACGTTCCACCAGGAACATGGGTGATAGATCAGAACCAAATAGGTCTTGCAGGAGTCTTTCGATGTATTTCTCCATGTTGGCATGTTGGGTATATTTGTGGATTCTGGTATGCCCGTGATGCGTACATTGTTCCTTCATGATCTCGCTTCAAGATCCTCATTGCGCACCTTTATGACTTCCAGCACCTTATCCATGCGATGAAGCTGATCACAGGACTCCACCTGCCTTTTGGGAGACCTGATCCATGCATACTGCAAGTGAGTCCAGCTTGGAATCCACCGCCCTAAGACTGACCTTTACCTCGCGTAGCATGGCCTTGATATCGTCGTCCTGGTCCTGTTCCAACTGTGTTTCTGGCACTATCCTGAGTGGCGTCTGCTCACTGTCGTGGAGCCTAGTGTAGTGCTTTTCAAAGTGCAGTTTGGCTTGCTTATTGTCAGTTTTTCCCATCGCGGCGCCACACCGCGTCACTCTCACTCCGAGCACACGGGTTCCGGGCCCCGTCAGCTGACCCGGGTGCGCCAGAGGTGGAAATGTGGAAATATGGATGTGGCTTGTCAACCAGATCCTTTCTTAGCCACTGTCTCACACCCCACAGGGTAAAGATACCACGGTCCCATTTTCAGCGAATGGGGAGGCCCATGTACTGACACCACCTGTGTTCGCCGGTTGGTCTTTACTGTAGCCTGCAACTGAGTGATCTGCGCGTAAAATGACTATAGTGCCGCATGGCGGGTCGGAAGTGTTGGCACGGTCACCCCAGCCGGACCGGTGGAGGGAGAACCCAGGTGAGGACTGTTATGTACACTCCTCCTACACCCCCCACAGCAGCCGATGATGCAGAATGAAATTCTGGATCTGTTTCCCCCGTGGCCTGTGAGTATCTATGTTGACAGAGGCCCCCTCCTGCCCAGCACGAGGCCTCTAAGTATCACCGGCCGCACCCCTGTGTTAGATGGGGATGCCGACCATCTCAGCGCATTTTCTGTGCCTGGGCTAATCTACACACTATTACCGACCAATATTCCACCAACGGTGCCAGATAACGTTTGCATGCCCCTTGCACACACCGCGCCGGGGCCACCCGTACTACAGTTGCGGTGTGCGCCACGGGGGGGGACAATTTGTGGACCTCTGCGGTGCCACGCTGCCTTACTTGTGGATATGATCCACAGCCTATGTCCTCGGTAACACCGTCAGGCCTGTACAGGCACAGCCTGCTATCCCGCAGGCGCTTATGCGTAGTTTGCCACCGGGTCCTCTTTCACACAGGGCTGACGTTAACCAATGTATCGGAAGCCCCAACTTCCTCTATGAGGGGCCTCCGCTTGCTTCAGGGAAGCGCTGTGGCTATTAAATGAGATCAGATCGTCCGAGGTCCAGCCGCAGGTCGATGTTCATTGCCGCTAGGCTGAGGGTGTGCCCCAGGCCTCGCCAGCTCTCAGCGCCGAGGACTCCCCACCAACGCTTTCCATCTTCACTGGCAAGAACGCCAGGGGGCTGCCCGGAGTCCGCGCGCTTCCCTCACTGTTGTGGGCTGTCTCCGCTGCCACCGCGGACACAGGAGAGTGCAATTAGGAGAGGCCACAGGCACGCCACACCTCCGGTCTCTATTAGCGGATCTTACATACGGCCCAGGCCTCCGGCGTTCCCTCTTCGGCTTCCCCTCTTCGGCGTCCTCTCTCCGGCTATACAGCAACCGCACCCTCGCGGGTCGACCGGTCACCAGACTCAGCAGGCCTCCTCTCGGTGAGACTTTTTCGCGATCCGCGTTCCGGGCCCAGCCTTAATGTGTTCCCGGCCGGGGCCCGGCTTCTGAGTCTCGCCGCGATTTACGCACGTTGTTGGTAGCACATTTCCACAAAAAACATGCCAGTGCGTTTCGCAGCGTCATGTGCTCACAGTCCTCTCCATCCTGGGCCAGGATGGGTAGCTTAAGGTCGGATAATTGCCAGATTTTGTGCTCGGCCGGCAGAGCCACTTTACCAAGCGACCATCTTGCAGCTCGGCTCGGCCACGCCCCCGCCCTCTGCAAGCTTAACTCCAAACTGCGCAGCCGAGCCTATCCAAAAGGTTATAAAAGCCAAGTTACTTCCCTCAATTTCATATGGGCAACTAGTATTTCCTGGAGCACTATTTAACACCATGGAGCCTGCCAATTGCCGTGCATTTATGTTTAAATGTATTTATTGGCATTTGCAACATTTCAACAAAAGTAGCAATACATGGGAATAAGTGCAATGGCCGATCTTGTAAGACCCACGAGTATCATCCTGACAACAAAATCGAGGGGAAGCATGCTGTCGCCGGGAGTGAGATATTCGGACCCAGCAATGAAGTTAGGTAATTTCACAACAAAACCAACAAATGAGATAAAAAATAAAAAGAATGCAAAAACTCCCACCAACTTCCCCGCCCACCCCCCCCCTTCCCTTCCCCTAGGCCTGGTGGTGTAATGGTGGTCGATGTCGACTTGATCGCTAGTCCATGATGTACTCTATGTTGTGGAGTGTGAGGCAGTGTCTGTCCAAAGGTCCTGTAAGTGAAGGACGCGTAAGTATTTCGGTTGGGTAAGTTCATGAAATTCAGTGGACAGTAGTGAGATGAACGGCGCCCAGATTTTGGGGAATGAGTCTGTAGAGTTCTTCAGGGTTGCAGTAATGTGTTCCATCCCCAGTATGTGCCAAATTCTGTGCAACCACCCTGTGTGAGTTGGAATGGTGGGGGACCCCCAATGTGTAAGTATATTTTGTAGAGCTGCGCCAAGCGCCATTCCCATCTGACGCCCCCTTCTACTTTTGAGTGGATAGGTGATAGGGTTAGGGAGGCCCAGGATAACATAAACCGGTAGCCGTGGGATCTCTGTGTCAAACAAAGTGTCAATAGAGTGGAAAATAAATGTCCAATAGTTCTGAAGTGCAGGGCAGTCCCATAACAGGTGTAGAAGCGTGCAGGCCTGGTCACAACCTCTCCAGCACTGCGGGCTCTTGGCAGAGTTGTACCTATGTACACGTGCAGGGGTGAGATACCAATATGTCGCTATCTTCGTAGCCGTTTCTATGCTGGCTGCGTTATATGCTGTGTGTCTAGCCCAGTAATAGATTCCCTCCCAATCTTTGGGTGTGTGGTCGCCCCCCAGCTCCCTATGCCATAGTTTCTGGCTCGGTGTGAAGTGTGTCGGTGGCCGTGAACAGAGCATGCCGTAGAGATCAGAGATCAGCCGAGTGATTGCCGAGCATTTAAACAGATCTTCGAGATACCTGCCCATTCCCGGAATGCTTTAGTACAGCTGGAATTGGGACTAAGCAAACAATCTTATGAACACTGGGCATCGATCATTCGCCACTATCAAGGGACATGTGCCACCCTCCCTACTACAATGAAAGCAACCCTGAAATAAATTTTTACGAAAGGCAAAAATACTTGGGCAGACGCCCTATCTACTGCCTGCACTGAACTGCACCTTGACTTGTCCAACTGGAGGGATTTTAACCATCAACCACGACTTTAAAGAACTATTTTAAGGAAACAAGTAAGACTATTCTAAGTAAGACGATTTGGGGGTTATAGAGTCCTCTAGCAGCAACATCGGGATTTTAGCTAGCTCGTACAATGACAAACTGAGACAGCCATATCTTGAACCAGCTCTGAATAAATCAATTCTAAAGGAAATCCTGTCAGTCAGACTAATGGTCATGCCAATAAGAGACATAAATATTCGCTGGAAATCCCTAGAGGCCGTAACCTCTTGCAGACTGTCATTTCTACGGGGAGTCTCTGGCCCACCTAGTTTGTATCTGCCCTCAATTGAGCCATGAACGCTGCACTTTATTAAAACCTTTGTTTGTAAAATACGCCACCCGTTTCTGCACAGCTCAATGAAACTTCTTTTTAACTTGGAGATCCCCATGGAGCTGGCCAGATTAGCGAAATTTGCATGTCAACTTAAAGAATTTATAAGCAAAGATCGAGTCTTGGTCTAAAGGCAGACCACAGGCCCAATTATGCGAGCACGTATTACATTTTCTGGTTTCCTATTTTTTGCCTTTTGTAACTGTTCAAAATGTACTAAATTAAATTATACAATGTTGTTTTTATTATTGACTAAAGAAGGTGCTGGCTTACACATGAATTTGAACGTATAAACAAGAGGTTAGATATGAACAAATGGAGGTTGGAGGAATGTACAACACTCTGCGATCTATCTGAATCAGGTGCTCTCGATTCATGGAGGGGGAAATAAAGGCTTTCCCAATAAATGAGGGACAGTTTATTCGCAATCATTTTATGTGTAGGACTGTGAAACAAAACTGGGGAAACTCATAGGACATGCTGCAGCAATCTGGTGTCATGTAGTTTCCACAGTACAATAGGAGCTGCACATTTGTGGACAGCATAACCAATGGGATGATGCCAGATTGATTCTCTGCACCCCCCTCAGGTTATGTCGTCCTATAGACCGGCTAGCTCACAGTTCCACGGTAAGCCCCCCTAAACCTAGTTAGGCAGCAAATGGTTCTGGCAGCCATTGAACAGGACAACCCTGGTCCTCCAGGAAGTGAGGTAAGAGATCTAGAACTCTTTTGCTCAGTCACTCGTGCTCTAGTACTCTCAGAGAAATATACAAGGAATACACAGAAGGACGTTTTCTATATTTATTGAACCAGCGTGATTCTTGTATAAAATACATGTGCAGCAATGATCAATAGGCAGAAGCAAATGACAGTTATAAGAAGCACCAGAATGGTGAACAGAATAAAAAGCTCCACCATGGTGATAACACAATTTATATACGCAGGCATATAAAAAATACAGAAAATAGGACTAACTCAAACCATGCAATCCCTAACCTAAGTGTCTGATGTGTGTATGGACAGCCAAGCATACCTGAACTGGATGACCCAACCCCAATTACCTGATGGGGAAGAATGTAAGTCCTCGTCTTGGTCAGGAGCTGGACACCCTTGCAGGTAAATAAGCGAGCTGCTAGGCCAAAGCTCCAGCATTCAGAAACCTCGCCAATGTCAGCAAAAGTGCTTGTCTAACTAAACCCGAAAATGGAAAGCATCTTTGTGAGCCCTGTGCAACCCGGCATTGTTTTGATCTATAGATAGTCATGTCGTCCAGTGGATGAAAAGTAGAATGACCTTTGCACAATGTGTGTTAATGTTCAGGAAATCGTGATAATGTTAAGCGAAGCAGAATCTACAAGCGAAGCAGTTTCAGAGAAACCAAGCCAACATTCTCACGCATGCAAATGTGTGTAAAAGGTTAGTGTGTGAAAGGGAAGGCAACTTAAGAAACGTGTTCATGTTGAAAGATGGCAGTGGTTCTATGTGAGCCTACCTAATTCACATTTCAACAGTTGTTGGTCGGGGTAGACCAGGGACATGGCTGTTTCAGTAGGCTGTGTCTCCATAAGAAATAATACACATAGACAACCACTAAGAATGAGAGCCTAGTGAGAGACAGATTGTGAAGTACAATATACAGATAAACAATGTCAAGGAACTCTGGTGCTTATAGTAAGGCACCAAGTAATGCTAGTGTATTCCGCTTATATTTTAATTTTACACAAAGAAGATATATACCCCGGTAATGCTCCTAAGAATTAACCCCACATGAGAAGCGTGGTGCCCTAAGTGTAAAGAGCAGGAGGTTTAATATTTTCATTTGGTTGGGACTGTCCTAATATAGCTGACTATTGGACAGGTATAGTAGATAAATATGCAAGCCACACACAAAGCACAGACCAGTTGCTCCCGCATACATGTCGGGTAGGCATAGCTGCTACTTACCCGAAAAATAAAACAAAGTGGAGATTTTCACAATTTACCCCTTTGTTGAACAAGAGACGTATTGTGATCTCCTGGCGTACACTAAAGTACGTTCATCTGAAGAATGAATTAAATATGTGGCTTAAAGGGTCTTAGCTGAAAAAATTTAAATGAAACTCACCAGAACTGAAGCAAAATTGATGCAAAACTACAAGTTGGTCTGGACATTTGGGTATATTGGCAGAGCTAAAAGTTCTACTATTTGAATAAATTGGTTTTCTCTAAGTCAATGACTTCATTGTGTAGGCAAACATGGATATTACTGTTAAATGCTGGACTGCAGGAAAAGATGAAAGAGGGAATTTATGGTTTGGCATAGTTCATGCAATTTGGCAAGTCTCCTACCCAAACAGTCCCATTGATGTCCTGCAACATTTGCATGCAGTAACTGACCATTACTGCCTGTGGTCAACATTGATGCTTGGTCCTGCCTCTGACCACCAGCACCAAATTCTCTTAGAGACTGTAAAACATGGGTTATTGGTTGAGAAGGGTGATCACCCTTCTCAATCAACAACCACAATCATTGTCAGGGTAAACCACAAAGTCACTAAATTAACCGCCGATTAACCCTCTGGTTGCTTTGGCTCAAAAGCAGTTAGGCTTAACTTAGAAGCACTGTATTAAATATAAAATGCAGCAAACAAAGTAGTAAAGTGAAAACGCAAAGTACGAAAAATCCCACATCAATTTAGAAAAATTGAGTGAAATTTAAGAAATAATTTGACGAACAAATTAACTCAAATCAACTCGGTAGAACCAAAGTTAAAATTTTTAAACGTTTTAAAGTGAAAAATAGTGCAGAAAAGAGCAAAGTGCCCCCAAGTATCTTGTCGTGCAAAATAGGGGCAAAGTCAAAAGATATGGCCATCCACGATGGAGCGCGGTTTGGCTGCCTGGAGTGGATTGGACCCGGTCTCAGCTTACCTTTGGCCTCCGAAGAAATTTGAAGAAAATGTTGTTGAGAATGTAAAGTTGATCAGGGAAATTCAGCCAGTGGTGTCTGAGGAGGAGGCATCAACGTCAAAGAGCTGCTGAAAGAAGTTGCAGTGAAGATTTCTACATTCTGACTTAGTCACTTTTTTGGAATTCGAAAATCTTCAGTGGGATGAGGGCTTCACGAGGCTGCATTCCCCTTCTAAAAGGAACAAAAAGAACATAGAGGGAGCTTCTGCGAAGTCAAGTTGACCGGCCGTGCACTTTCAACAGATCGGCGAGCAGGTAGGTCCCAGGTTCCTCTCAGTTCTCAGGCTACTTTTTGGTGGTTCTGAGTTTTGCCTCTTTTGGCACCTTTATCACCACTTCCAAAGGTCTAGGATTGGTTGGGTACCACTTGGATGGCAGGACTCACTTCAGGCAGGGTTGGGTCAAGGTTGTTTGAGCATGTTGTATCCCTGTAGCTGAGACCAGGAGACCAGCCAACTAGCCCATGAAGTCAAAGCGGTAGTCTGGGTTCTAGCATCAAGACAGTCCTCAAACAGCAGAGCAGTCCGTAGAGGATAAGGCAGGTGTCAATAAGCAGGGCTGTCCTCTGCAGTACAAAGCAGGTCTCAAGCAACAGGGTATTCCTATGGAATACAAGGCAGTCCACTACTGCATGTCCAGGAGTAAAGTGAAAAGTTGGTCTGAGTGTCCAATATTTATACCTTGTGCCTGCCTTTGAAGTGGGAGAAACTTCTAGTACTTCGTACATCTGTCTCTGGAAATTTCCTTCCTCCCCCTACACAAGCTCCAAGATGTCTAGGGCGACAAATGGTTGGCGTCCAGTTGGAGGTAGCCCTTTGAAGTATAAGTGGAGCAGGGAACAGCTCCGCCCTCCCATCCCGACAAGATGGGCCACGCTGCCAACAACTAGTCTTCTTTTGTCTCTCTGTAACAAAGGAATACACAAAGACCAACTGCCACTCTATTTACAGTCATGTTACCTGCCATACAGGCTGCAGGGGCCAAATGGTTAGGGCAAAAAAATGACAACTTTCTAAAAGTGACATTTTCAGATTTGTGACCTAAAATCTGACTTTCCCATTAAAGAGGATTTAAAATGACAATCATTTGAGACTAAACATGACTTTTCTATCTGTTCCTAATATATACATAAATGTATTAGAAAGAAAGGATTAGGCTTGGCGAAAGGTATATTTTGCCACGTCGAATTGGCAATGTACAGATGCACACAGGCTGCACTAGCAGGACTGAGACATGTTTTTAAGGGCTTCTTAAATGGGTTGCAAAATATGTGCTGCAGGCCCACTAGTAGCAGTTTATTTACATGCTCTGGGCACCATTGGTGCAACTTTACTTGGGGCTTTTGGGTAAATTAAATATGGCAATTTTACCATGTTTTAAGTTGGGAGCAAAAGCACTTTAGCACTAGTTAGCAGTGGCAAAGTGCAAAAGAGTCCTAAAGATAACAAAAATGAATTTCAGTAAACAGGAGGGGAGAAGGCAAAATGATTGGTGAAAGGATACAGTAAAGCCTTTGCAGAATGTGTGTGCAGTTTTAAACTGCCATTTTGCCCCAGCAAAATAAACCTTTTGCTAGGCCCAAACCTTCCTTTTTAATACCAATACGTCACTCGTACGGTATGCACTGAACAGGCCAAATGGCACGGTGTAGTGTATTTAAAAAGGTGGACATATACATTTAAGTTTTATGTGCCCTGGCAGTGAAATACTCCTAAATTTCTTTTTCACTTCTGCAATCCCTACCTCTCCCAAAGGATAACATTGGGATACCTTATTAAATTTAATAAGTGATAATTTTCAATAGGGAGAAGGTAAACAGTGGTGTTTAAAGCATTACAATTAAAAGTACTCTTTTATGTATAGTCTGATTATTCAACAACATTCTAAAAATGCTACTTTTAGAAAGTTGGTATTTTCTTTGTCCCAATCATTTGATGTTTGCAGCCTTTATCCTGGGTCACATGACTAGATGTAGTTGGCATTTGGTCTTTGGGTTTTGCTCCCAGACAGTGAGACAAAGAGAAGCTAGGTTTTGGCAGGTTAGGCCACTCTGAGTTAAAGAGGTGAAGGTGATATCACCTACCACAATTGTATATTACAAAGGCTCTGTCTGAGCACTCTCACAAAGGGGTATGACACTAGTCTATTGTGACCACAGACAATCTAGGGCAAGGGCAGAGAGGTAGAAAAGTCCAAGCAGTTCTGGGGGGGGTGGGGGGGGGCAACCTTTCGAAGCTTCTCCTATTTCAAAACTAGCACCAGGTATAAGTTTTGGACCTCAGACCCCCAACTCTTCAGTACACATCTGGACCTGTAGAATATGCAGAAGACTGCTGTAATGCTTTGCTGCAAGAAGGACTGCCACTCTGCTGTCACGCTGCCCTTTTGCCTGAGTGAGAAGTGCTGGACTTTTGTCTTGAACCCAGGACCACGAGAGTAAAATCAAGGGGTAGTTGGCTGGCCTCCTAATCAGAAGCCTCAGGGACATAACAGGCTTCCTCTATCTTCAACCCAGCACCAAACTCCACATGAAGACAACTAGATGACTTGTCCCTTGATGCACAACTTTGCATCACTGCCAACAGCCCTCCAGAAATCGCTGCTGAGCTCTGCATCCTCGAAACCACACTTTGCATCACAAGCTCCTCGTCAATGGCATCCTCAATGGTGATGCAGGCCTCTGCATCACAAGCTTTGCAGCTTCATTAGATTCAGCCAGTGTGTGACGCATCTCGATGTGGGACTTCGCATCACAAAGTCCCTCATTGATGGCATCCTCGACGACGATGCAGGCCCTCACATTACAGCTCCTAGGAATTACTGCTGCACAATGATTCCTGAACACATGACTCCGCATCGCTCATAAACCAGGACTTAAGGTACTTTCACTGAATGGTAACTGGATTCCTGTAGCTGGCCTGTGCTCCACCGTAGATGGCCTGTCCAGTGAAACCCAATAGCTAAAATTGTAGCTATGTGCTTTTTGGAGCTATTTTCACTTAAATCTTAAACATTTCATATCTCAGGTTCTACTCATTGGATTTTTGTCATTTTGCTCTTCAATTATTTTTAAATGTTACTTTATTTTTGCAAATTGGTGTGGGATTTTTCTTGTATTGTGTTTCACTTTATTACTGTTTTAAGTGCTGTATAAATACTTTACATTTAAATTAAGCCTCTAAATAAAGCCTGACTGCTTTTGTGCCAAGCTACCAAAGGGTTAAGCACAGGTTGAGCAGGTTAATTTGGGGGTTGCTTGTGACTACACCCTAACAGAGAATTGTGGTTGCTGCTTTAGTAATATTTCACACCCCCCTTAACCATTTCTTATGCAGAAATGCAGATTTAGTGTTTTGTATCATATTAGATGAATAACATTGGGATTACCAGTGCCTGGAGTTTAGGCTTTTGACAGCTGGATTACCTCCACTACACTGCTCCACTGGTGGAGAATTCTCCTATGGATGATTTAACACTACCTCCATGAATTGCAGGACTTCCCAGTTGGGTGACTACCCAACTGGAAATCTGACCCTTGGTTAAAATACTGAAAGAAATAGAAGCTACGTGTCCTCCAATTGATGTGTCTTGGTTCTTCCACATAATACTGGAGTATAGAATCATAAGACTGTTTAAAAAATATGTGTTGTATATTTAGAGCAAAGACCCCTGCTAGAGCACATAGTTGTCCATTTGTTACTATTTATATCTATGTATATATATATATATATATATAGAGAGAGAGAGAGATATATACAAATATATATAATAACGTATACTAAATTGTAACAAGAGAATCTATTAAATAGGACACTGGAATCTTAATTTTATCTTTTCTGTGTGCTGGGAAGAATACATACTTAATATGTAGATATGGAAGTGACTAATGAAGAGATAATATTGGAAAGGAAAGATGTGCACTATTCAAATTACAACATAAAAGCATAACATCTTTCTAAAGAGATTCTTAAAATATGTCATATATATCCACCCATCATTTCCAATATTATCTCTTTGTCACTTCCTAAACTAGTTATCAAGTATGCATTCTTTCCAGCCCGCAGAAAAGATAAAATTACAATTCGAGAGACTTATGGTTCTCTTTTTAAAAAGTATTATACATTTTCATGTTCCAGTAATAAAAACCCTGGATACACTCAATTCAAGTGAAGCAATCAGAAAATAAATCTATATCGTGTACTAGGAATCAAGCGTCTGATTTGCACTTGTGCAAATTGCACACCTTATATCCTTTATGTTCATAAGATCCACCAGGAAATGCCAGTAATTCCAAAGTGAATGATCGTTAATTGTGTCCAAATTCATGAGATCTGCAACCATCTATTTCACTCTTGGTTTGACCTAAACACCTCTTCCCTCCCACCAAACCTTTGCTTACACATTTTGCTATTACATGTCAATATTGTATTAGAAAGGACATATAATTCTTATTTAATACCGTGTTGCTTGATTTAAGCCAGTGTATTATCAGTAGAGTTATGTGAGTGTCACTGTATTTCACCAGTACTCATTCCTTAATCTCGAGATATAATTGAGGAGATGGCCCCACTCTGGCTTGACATCTCCAGGTCTGTCTTAAATACCCTGTGAAGTGCTCCTTTTAGAAGGCTCCTGGATTTCACTGTATGCGGGCCCCTGGATTTCAATGTATGCGTCCATCCAACAAGGAAATAGATGTAGGGGTTGGCACTGCTGTTGATGGTGGTTAAGAAACGGTGTCCATTGTAGATGAGTAAAATGGCACGCCTGTTGAGTTGAATGACCTGGAAGAAGCTGAAAACTCCTAGCAATCTTGTAGGACAACTAGTGACCAGAAAAACCAAAACATTTAGCAGGATGGCTCGATACAGCCTCATGGGTTGTTGCTTCTTTGATGTCCTTCGTACTTGGACAACCAGCACTACACTTGACACAATCATAAGCATGTAAACTACCCCAAATGCCAAACATGCCAAGAAAATCCACGCAGCCATGCAGTTTGGGGTCAACCTTTTAGCCTCTTCCACGGTGCATGAGAAGAACTCAACTATTGTAACTAGTAAGGCGAGCAGCCACAACAAAGAGCAAACAATTGCAGACTGATGCTTAGGGCGATGGCATTTGTACCAAAGGGGGCGCACAACTGACAGACACCGCTCCACACTGATGGCAGTCAGAAGGTAGAGGCTGTTGTTGTATCCAATGGTGAAGAGGAACCTCAAGGATAGAAGGATGAGTGGTGGAATGGCTATTGTAGATGCTTCGAAAAGAACAAGAAAAAGCTCAAGAAAGATGCAGAGGAGGACAGAGAAATCAACAACAGCTAAGTTGAGAACATAGACGGTGACAGGGTTCCTCTTCATCCCGAAACAAAGGAACCAAAAGACGACTCCATTGCCAGCTAATCCGAAAAGGCAGATAATCTGCAAGGGCAGTGACAAGGCTAGGAGCAGGGAGAAGTCAAACTCAGTCTGGTTTCTGGATACTCCGATTGTCTGATTGAACGACTGGATAATTTTGTCTGCCATTATGTTGTGCAAAATTCGTCCACTCTTGGGAAATTCTCGTGATATCCTATAAAAAGAGAGGGCAAATGAAGACAAATTACGGTGTGATTTTTTAATAAGTTTGTGTAAAAGCTACTTTCTGGGTCAGGAAAAACGTACATGGTAACATGAGATGGAGTAAAATGGGAATAAACCACCCAAATATTCTTCAGATACCACATTGGATAAAGCAGTACATGCCAGAAACCCTCTCTGAACTCAGGAAGACTTAGTAATGATGCGGTACAGTGAATGCATGACTAGGTAACGGTACAAAGGACAAAGGACGTCAAGCATTCCTTGCAAACCGGAAGTGCCATTTTGCAAGCTCAAACCCTCTGATTGCCGCAATAATATAGCTTTTCTTGATTGAGGTAATGATTTTCAGCTGAAATATAACAATAACTGTCAGATGATCAATATCTGAGTACAGATGGCCGTATCTCCCATGCAACAGTGACTAGTGTTATTTTATGATGTGCCCTGAAGCCTGCACCATATCTAAGACATCAGTAAGTGATTTGGCTGGACTGAAGGAAACAATGGAGAGCAGAAAGACAATACTTCTGCTGGATCAATGCATGCCAATGACTGGATCAGAGCCAATCACTTTTTTTAAAAAAATACTCAGACCTTGTGCCTTGTGTCAACTAAGTCAGAGTATTAAATCTTCCAAGACAAGAGTGATGCCAGCAGTGCATAGTGGTCGGTCGCCTATGTCTGTGATGAGTTTACAAATGCAAAATATAGTCAGCCACCTGCTAGCCCTGACTAGCCCCTTGATATAGCCTTGCCTCATCTGCATTGAAAACAGCAGAAGGCAGCAGCAGAAACCAAACAGGGCTAAAGAGTTCTGTTTATTTGTCACTCCTAGTCCTTCTCCTAGTTCCTAAACTCATAATAGGAGGCTGGCGATTCTGGAGCTCAGGGTGGAACAGCTGCAAAACACTGTGTTGTCATAGCAGGTCCCATTTTACTCCTATAATTTTGATGAAATGATGTCAAGTGATGAGGCTTGTCTCAGCTGTTGACCATGATGGTCGTTTGCAAATATCAAAATCAATGACGTTGCCATGGCAAAGCTGCCTAGTGTGGGTGTGTCCTACAAAATGGCTGCACTCTATGAAGAGCATGACAAACACAATTGATTAAATCAGTAAAAGCACATTTATTATTGTTCAGAAAGATAAATTGTAAACTCTAAGGGCCAGCTTTTGACTTTGACGGTGCGGCGGCAGGTCCGCCTCACTCCCTCACTGCCAAATCCATAGTCAGGCCTCTGGCCAGATTAGTAGTTTCATCCTGTCTAGTGGGCTATTTTTGGCGTTCCCAAAGCGGTGCCTCTGAAAATGGGAACCGCAATAGGAATGCCAAAAACAGCTCCTGCATGGCATGGACTGAAGAGTCAATGTCGTGCAGGAACTGGGGTGCATGAATACAGGGGGCACTTAAGGGTGCAGAGGCATAAGGAGTTTCGTCTCCAAGAGGGTTTTTTTATGGAGGAGGATCTGCCATGCAGACCATGGCAGAGAGGAAACTCTTAATATACTTGGCAGGACCATGGCGGTTCTACAAAATGTATTGATCCCTTCTGACCGCTGCAACACTTGCAGGGAAAGGTGGTTCCCTGACGGATGCTGTGGGGCATCGCAGTCCGACCGCCTTATTTGAAATAGGGTGGTCGTGAGAACGCCGTCGCCGTGCCCCCACAAGTCTGGCAGTCCGTGGGCAGCCAGACTCGTACTTGAGCACTAAATGTGTAAAATAGAACAACAATCTTAAATAGCACTCTTGTGTGGAAAAAAGGGGTGAAAGAGAGGACAAAGGGAGGTAAAAGGGGAAGGGAAAGAGAAGGTTTCATAGTAGTAACCTTTCCATATGAATGGACAAAATTATAACTGTAATCATCAACAAACAAGTGCAGACACAGGCAGAACAAGTTTAAAATCCAAAGCAGAAAAATAAACATTTTGTGACAATGAATAAAATTAATTTAAGTAGGTTTAAAAACATCATTCAAATGCAATTGTTTATTCACGAACGTACAACCTGACTCACAAACTGTTTGCAAGTCGTAAACCAGCCACAAACTGGTTAGTGACCGCTAATTATGCTGTTTCTGATGTACAAATACTCTCTAAATTACTGCTTCCTAAAATTGCAAACTGCACCAACTAAATACCGATTTCAAATGTTTGCATTATAAATTACTGAATTGCTTAGCGGGATTTTCAAACAGCGAGTCACAATTTTGATTTATGCAACATTTTCAATTATGAAACTTGTAAAAACACTTCATTTTGGACATGCAAAATCCCATGGTTTTGAAACAGGTGGTAACCAGGTGCAAAGTATAACTGGGTGCCCAAAATGCCTTGCAATCTTACACAATGTGTACACTCTGTGCTTGTATTAAAGAGGACGTCAATTCTGGGAGCTCAACAAAGTAGGAGGAGGGGGAGAGAAAGGATATAAAGGCAGAAGGTAACTTTGTTTGACCAAACTGATGAGGAGGTACATGCAAGATAAAGGTTTACCAAAGAGGTTATTTTTAGTTTGATTAATTAATTGGACCCTGTATCAGGTATGCCAACCCTGCACAGTGTTGGCATCTGGATCTGCTAGCTACTGATAGCTACCAACGTACTGTGGCAGTTGCATGAGGCAAGTAGTTTATCTAGGGTTTTCCAGACTTTTCTAGAGGCAAAGCTGTCTCTACTAGATACCAACATTTCTTTCTCTAACACCCGTGCAAAATTAGAAAGTACCAAAATACAATTTTATGCAGTAGCACATTTCTCTCAAGTTTTTGATTGTGTAGATGGTACTCATTTTAATTGGCCCATCCGGTGAGACAGAGAATGTATATTGTAACCATAACAGCCAACATTCCTTAAACATGAAAGGCTGTAAAGGAGAAAGACTAATTATTGACCTAGTTGCACATGATTACTATATGTTTAGACACTGTGGACTATATGAGTTCCAGAAGGGAGTTTGGATTCAGCTGGCTCGTAGGACATTTTGATTAAGGTGGCTATTTAATTTTAAACATTGACAAAATTATAAACACTAAATCAGTTGTGTTAAATTTTATATGAGAATGCATGCTCCCTAGGGCCCTGGATTATGACCCCATACTAAAAACCTCAAGCCCCTAGATGAAGGAGATATTATACTGTCAACAGACGAACAAGGAGCATTGTAGAAAGAATCTTCGGCCTACTTAAAGGCAGATTTCGATGTCTGCATGAACGTGAAGGTACTGTGGAGTACGACTCTTCAATGTGCTGATTATTGCCGTATGTGCTATGCTGCACAACGTAGCTATGTGCAGAAGTCTACCCATGGAATCAGCAAGTAATAATTCTGAAAAGTAGAAAAAAAAATTCCCCCTCACTAACCACCTCTAGGACCAGATGCTGCTACTGCAGCAGAGGGAAGTTCATGTTGAGTTGATCTGACTAATGACAATTTTTAAGGTAAATAAAACATTTTGTTACACTTGTAAATAAATACTTAACTCAAAATGTGATGCATACTAAAGAAAATGTATTCTTTATTTACAGATTATGCAGAAGAAGGAAAAAATATCCACTTTTTTCTTTGCCAACAAATATATTTGTCATGGTTTCATGTAGAATAAAGCAATACTTTATTTGCTCAATGTTAGACCTGTCAGCCTTAGGGTGTTCTTACCCAAACCTTTTGCCTTCTGTCTCCAATTATTTTGACCTCTTTTTGCTGGCCTTAGGACTCTGAACACTTAACCAGTTCTAAAGTGCACGTGCCATCTCCTCTAAACTTGGTAACATTGGTCCATGCCCAATTTGCATAAAAAATTTGTTTTTATTAGTTCCTAGTAAAGTGGTACGATAAGTGTCTAGGACCTGTAAATTAAATGCTGTTTGTGGGCCTGCATCACTGATTGTGCCACCCACCTAGTAGCCCTCTAAACTTGTATCTGGCCTGCCATTGCAGAGCCTGTGTGTGCACTTTAAACTACCATTTTGACTTCGTAAAATAAACATTTCGCCACGCCAAAACCTACCTTTTTAAAACATATTAGTCACCCCTACGGTAGGTACCAGACAGCCCAGAAAATAGGGTGCAATGTATTTAAAAAGCAGGACATGTACTTTCAAGTTTTAAATGCCCTGGTAATATAAACACTCTTAAATTCAATGTTCTCTTCTGCAAGGCCTTTATCTCACATAGGATAACATTGGGATTACCTTATTACATTTTATAAGTATGATTTTCAAATGATAAGATATAACTGGTTCAAAGTTTAGTGTTTGTGGAGCCCTAATTTAAACTCCTAACTTATGGTGAAGTCAGATTTAAAAATTGCAATTCTGAAAATGCGACTTGTAACATTACATTTTATAAGTATGATTTTCAAATGATAAGACATAACTGGTTCAAAGTTTAGTGTTTGTTGAGCTCTAATTTAAACTCCTAACTTATGGTGAAGTCAGATTTAAAAATTGCAATTCTGAAAATCCCACTTTAAGAAAGTTGTGAAATAGATAGACAATAACAGCTGTAGTGCACTCAAATTTAACTATTACACTTAGTATGCGCAATATACAAACGGAATCTCACTTGGGGGTCGATTCCGAACCTGTAAAAAGGCCCTACGATTAGTTGTACGGAGCGTTTTCTCCGTACGACTCATACCAGGTAAACTCATTTCACAACCTAGGAAGTATGATTCGTACAGAAAGCCTTTTTCTGTACAAATCGTACTAAAGACCGTACAGCAAAAAAATACCCACGATTCCGATCCGGAAATGCTTGTACGCGACGTCCGTACGTATTTCACCAGCGTTTTCCGGCCCAGCAAGTACGATTCGTACCGACGTCACTCCGTACGGCTCTTTGTTTACGGGAGCCAAACACAGCCAGAAAAGCAGAGTCCGACGCGAACGGCAACGCCACGGAGCCCCGGTATGTGACGTACAGCCATGAACCCCATCGTACGTGCAATTCCGGTGCTCTTGGCCTACGACCTGGTGCACCGCACCCGACGCACACGCCGCAGAAGGTGAGAACAACATGTGTGGGCATGGTGCGTACCACACGTACCCCTACGGCGCCATGAGTCCTCGGGTACGGACCGTACCCACGCATGAATGCGTGGGTACGGTGCGTACCCCTACGGCCCCATAATTAATCAGGTACGGACCGTACCCACGCATGAATACGTGGGTACGGTGCGTACCCCTATGGCCCCATAATTAATCAGGTACGGACCTTACCCACGCATGAATGGGTGGGTGGGTGCAGAGGCCTCCCAGCAGTGCCCAGACATATGAGGGGTAGGTGCATATCACTCCCAGCAGTGCCCAGACATATGAGGGATGGGTGCAGGGGCCTCCCAGCAGTGCCCAGACATATGAGGGGTGGGTGCATATCACTCCCAGCAGTGCCCAGACATATGAGGGGTGGGTGCAGAGGACTCCCAGCAGTGCCCAGACATATGAGGGGTGGGTGCAGAGGCCTCCCAGCAGTGCCCAGACATATGAGGGGTGGGTGCATATCACTCCCAGAAGTGCCCTGACATATGAGGGGTGGGTGCAGAGGCCTCCCAGCAGTGCCCAGACATATGAGGGGTGGGTGTAGAGGCCTCCCAGCAGTGCCCAGACATATGAGGGGTGGGTGCAGAGGACTACCAGCAGTGCCCAGACATATGAGGGGTGGGTGCATATCACTCCCAGCAGTGCCCAGACATATGAGGGGTGGGTGCAGAGGCCTCCCAGCAGTAATGTAATGTAAATGTAATGTAATGGGGTTTTTATAAAGCGCAGGTTGCACTCCAGGGAGCATCTCTGCGCTGTAGAGAAAAATCAGATCCTGATGATGATCCAGGCGGAAGGTAATTAGACTAGATTTTTGCACTCCCATTCAGGGAGAGCAAAAATCCAAGTTTTGAGGGCCTTTCTGAAAGTTGCTTCTGTGGGGATTTGACGGAGAAAGGAGGGAAGAAGGTTTCAGGCCTTGGACCCAAGTACTGCCAAGGATTTTCCTCCTTTAGTCTTGAGTCTGAACTTGGGAATGGTAAGAAGATTGGCCGCTTGAGACCTGAGGCATCGCGTGGGGTTATAATGTTTGAACATTTTTAGTATGTAGTTGGGTCCCTTTCCATTGAAAGCCCTAAAGGTGATCAATAGAATTTTAAAGAGCACCCTTTTGTTAATGGGCAGCCAGTGTAAGAGGTTCATTGCTGCCATAGCTGAGGTCCTCTTTTTCCACCCTAGTACTAGTCTGGCAGCCGCATGCTGTACCATTTGTAATTTATGGCGGACTTCTTTGTTAGTCCCTGCATATAGGCTATTACAATAGTCAATGCGGGAGGTGATGAGGGCTACTGCGACCGTTTTCCTTGCAGAGAAGGGAATTAGGTCGTAGAATTTCCTGAGCCCTTTAATGATTCCGAAGCAGGTCCCTGCTACGGCTGTAGCTTGCTGTTTGAAGCTCAGGGTGGGGTCAAATTTGATCCCTAGATTACGGACTGAGGAGGCAGTGCTAGGGGGGGCAATGGCATCGTCAGGCCACCATAATGAGGGTTTGAAGAAATTATCTTTGCCAAAGGGAAGGATTTCAGTTTTCCCAGTATTGCACTTGAGATGATTCGAGTTCATCCATCTGAACGTGGCGGTAAGGCAGCTTTGGAGCCTTCTCTCGGCTTCTTGGGTGTCATTTTCCAGTATCAGAATGAGCTGCGTATCATCTGCATATGCAATGGTGTCTATGCCAAAGGATGAGATAAGGGTGATTAGTGGGGCCATGTATATAATGAAAAGTGTAGGACTCAAGCAGGAGCCTTGAGGGACTCCAGATCCTACTAACTTTTCCTCTGATCTGTACTGTCCTAAGACCACAACTTGTCTCCTATTTACGAGAAAGCTTTTTATCCAGTTCAGTGCGGTTCCAACAATTCCTGCCGCGGCTAGACGGTCTAACAGAATGGCATGGGACACCGTATCAAACGCCGCGGACAGGTCCAATAGAACCAGGACTGCTTTCTTTCCCTGATCTAATGCTCCACGGAGGGTTTCAGAGGAAAAGATTAGGGCTGATTCTGTGGAGTGTTGGGATCTAAAACCTGCTTGGTTGGGATGCCAGATGTTATTACTTTCCATAAAGGCAGTAAGTTGTTTGTTAACAGCTTTCTCCGTAAGTTTACAGAAGGCTGGGAGTAGGGAGATCGGATGGAGGTTTGTAAGGGTAGCGGGGTCCGGTAGTGTTTTTTTTTTGCAGGGGTTTGACTGCTGCGAGTTTCCATTCCTCAGGGACCAGACCCTGGGTGAGTGAGGAATTTATGATACTATTGATGAATGGATTAACAACCACTATTAGTGAATGGAGCACTAACGGAGGGCAGGGATCAAAGGGAGATCCTGATGTAAGTTTAAGGATTTCTGTCTGCGTTTCTTCTTTGCTTACCGGTTGAAAAGAAGCAAAGGTATTGGTTTTTAGTCCGGAATTGATGACCTTGTTCTCCTCATTACTGTGAGGTTGTGAGAAGTCTTTGGTCAGTGTTAAAATTTTTCCCTCAAAGAAGTCTGCAATAGTGTTGCAGAGACTCTGTGAGGGGGGATGTCTTTCTGCATAGTTTTAGGGTTAATAAATGTATTAACAATATTGAAGATTTCTTTTTGTTTGTTATTACTATTATTAATGGCTTCCGTGTAGTATTCCCTTTTGGCCATTTTAATCGACCTGTGGTATTGGCGACGGGCGATTTTATACAAATCTTGGTCATGCTCTGTATAGTTGAGTCGCCACTTTCGTTCAAGTGCCCTAACTTTCCGTTGTTCCTCTTTTAGAGTGAGAGAGAACCACGGGGCGATAGGTCTCTGTTTTCTCCTGGTCCTCAAACAGGGAAGGATGGACTCCTGGCCCTTTATGAGTGAGTTGATCCATTCCTTAAAAGCCTGACTGTCTTTGTCAGGGGCTCCCGACAGAGTCGGTCTGGATATGTCAGCTCTTATCAGGAAATCTGGTTGTCCTATCAGATCTTTCCAACGGGGTCCTTTCATGTCAGACCCTGGGAGGTCATTGGTTTTCTTAGTCCGAGAATGAAATGTTACGGGGAATTCGAACGGAATGTAGCTATGGTCTGTCCAAGTTAATATTTGTGGGGTATCTACCTTAAGTGTTTCAATATTGGAACAGATGCAGTCAAGTATATGTCCCGCCTTATGAGTGGCGGAGGTGGTAAGAATTTTCAGACCGAGTACATTCATAGTATCGGTGAAGCAGATTGTAGCCTGATCTGAGTAGGCGTCTAGATGTATATTGGCGTCTCCCAGGATGGTGAAATTGGCTGATTTGAGGACTAAGTTGCCTATCGCTTCACCTATACTATTCATGAAGTCAGTATGTGTGCCAGGTGGTTGCAGAGGCCTCCGAGCAGTGCCCAGACATATTAGGGGTGGGTGCAGATGCCTCGAAGCAGTGCCCAGACATATGAGGGGTGGGTGTAGAGGACTACCAGCAGTGCCCAGACATATGAGAGGTGGGTGTAGAGGACTACCAGCAGTGCCCAGACATATGAGGGGTGGGTGCAGAGGACTACCAGCTGTGCCCAGACATATGAGGGGTGGTTGCAGAGGACTACCATCAGTGCCCAGACATATGAGGGGTGGGTGCAGAGGACTACCAGCAGTGCCCAGACATATGAGGAGTGGTTGCAGAGCCATCCCAGCAGTGCCCAGACATATGAGGGGTGGGTGTAGAGGACTACCAGCAATGCCCAGACATATGAGGGGTGGGTGCATAGGCCTCCCAGCAGTGCCCAGACATATGAGGAGTGGTTGCAGAGCCATCCCAGCAGTGCCCAGACATATGAGGGGTGGGTGTAGAGGACTACCAGCAGTGCCCAGACATGTAAGGGGTGGTTGCAGAGCCCTCCCAGCAGTGCCCAGACATATGAGGGGTGGGTGCATATCACTCCCAGCAGTGCCTAGACATATGAGGGGTGGGTGCAGAGGCCTCCCAGCAGTGCCCAGACATATGAGGGGTGGGTGCATATCACTCCCAGCAGTGCCCAGACATATGAGGGGTGGGTGCAGAGGACTACCAGCAGTGCCCAGACATTTGAGGGGTGGGTGCATATCACTCCCAGCAGTGCCCAGACATATGAGGGGTGGGTGCAGAGGCCTCCCAGCAGTGCCCAGCCATATGAGGGGTGGTTGCAGAGCCCTCCCAGCAGTGCCCAGACATATGAGGGGGGTGGGTGTAGAGGACTACCAGCAGTGCCCAGACATATGAGGTGTGGGTGTAGAGGACTACCAGCAGTGCCCAGACATATGAGGGGTAGGTGCATATCACTCCCAGCAGTGCCAAGACATATGAGGGGTGGGTGCAGAGGACTCCCAGCAGTGCCCAGACATATGAGGGGTGGGTGCAGAGGCCTCCCAGCAGTGACCAGACATATGAGGGGTGTGTGCATATCACTCCCAGCAGTGCCCAGACATATGAGGGGTGGGTGCAGAGGACTCCCAGCTGTGCCCAGACATATGAGGGGTGGGTGCAGAGGCCTCCCAGCAGTGCCCAGACATATGAGGGGTGGGTGCATATCACTCCCAGCAGTGCCCAGACATATGAGGGGTGGGTGCAGAGGACTCCCAGCAGTGCCCAGACATATGAGGGGTGGGTGCAGAGGACTACCAGCAGTGCCCAGACATATGAGGGGTGGGTGCATATCAATCAATCAATCAATGATATTTATTCGAGTATAAAAATATCCATAAAAGAGCATGACATAAACAATCAGAATTCCATAATAAGTTAAAATGATATACACAGATACAAACGTTAAAATATACCCGATACTACAAAAAATAATAAAAAATACAAAGTATTAACAATTTAAGAACGAGACACTATGTGCTAACCCAAGCTAATCCAGCAGCATAAAGTTTCACCATTAAAATAAGAGGACAAAGCCATTCATCATATGCGTAACTCAGAAGAGAAACTGAGGGTCTAGCCTATATAGTGTCCTAATAACCTTCCATGCCTCGGTAGACCCAAGGGGCTAGTCCTCTCCTCTGGTATTCCTTATTTTTACCGCCAGTCTTAAAAAATGTACAGTACTAAACAAAGTAAAAGGGTCGGAGGAGAGTTTTAAAAATAGGAGAGCCACATTAGCCTGTCTAATTTTGGAGCATCTTAAAATGGTTTTTAAAAACAAAGACCTGGGACGTGCATAAAATGGACAAATTAGAACAAAATGAAGAGTATCTTGCGGAGATCTCAGATCACAGCCGCAATGCCCTTTTATGTTTAAATCTGTTACAAACCCAGCCTTAACCGATAAAATGTGGTGCAGAAGATTTAACCTGAATCTAGTCATTAAAAATCTATCCTGTCTATTATATATATGAGAGAGATAAAATTCCATACCCGGTCGTGAATTTGTTAACAGGTAGGCTCTTACTGTAACTTTTCGTCCTTCTCTGTCCTCTCTTTCCCTGGCTATGCTCCGCGAGAATTCTGCCTTTATGACACCCTTATCTCTGGGGGATAATGTGAGTGGTTCGTCGAAAAAATTAGCATAACCCAACAGACTCAAGGTGTCCCTTACATATTTAAGCCAGGGTATCCGGTGACCTTTGTCCCCCACAATGCAGTCCTCGAGAATATGTCTATTTAGACTTGCCTCTGGGTTTGTCCAAATTTTTATCCAGCAAATGATGGGTTTAAGACTTGCCCTCTCACTAGAGTAAGTAATACCAAGCTCCTCATGAGCTACAAAGGAAGGCGTACTTTGGGGCACTTGCAAAAGCCTTCTTAGGAACTTGTTTTCCTCCGTTTGAACTTTTGATATATCTGTAAAACCCCATATCTCGCTCCCATACAAGGTCTTGGCGCAACATACCGAGCTATATAATTGCACTATTTCATTAGGAGACCAACGACCAAGTCTAGTAGCATAGTTCATAAGTGAGCCCACCGATCTGGTTTGTTGACTACATTTGTCCATGACCAGTGGTTTAAAGTTAAGATCCTTATCAAATAAAATCCCCAGGTAGTTAAAAACTTTTACTTTTTCTAATTTATGTGCCCCAATTGTAAAAATACATTTCTTAGAAGGGGTTTTACCTGCTTCCATGACATATGACTTGGAGAGGGTAGGAACTAAGTCTAGGTCCGCCATAAAGCTGACAAATCCGTTAATAAGAGCCTGTAGACCCCTTCCCGTACGCGCCAGGAGGACTGCGTCATCAGCATACAGGAGGACCGGTATACTTCTCCTCCCAATGCAAGGGCAGTCTGCCCCCAAGGCTCCGAGCGCCTTATCTAAACCGTTTATATAAAGCGTGAATAGAAAAGGCGCCAGGATACAACCTTGCCTCACCCCCCCCCCCGCACGGGAAGTCTTCCGATAGGTCCCCCTCGTCGCTAAACCTGACCTGTGCCGCTGTGTTCTGGTGAAGCATTCATAAAACATATATCAGCCCTGGGTCCACGCCCATAACCCCTAAAATTTCCCCCAACTTACTTCTATTTACACAGTCAAATGCTGCTGAAAGGTCCATACAAGCCAGGTACACTGTGCTCTCCCTAGCCTGGGTATACTTAGCCACCAGATGATAAAGATTAAGGCACTGATCTGTCATTGAGCGCCATTGCGAAACCCATACTGAATGTCTGTAATAATGTTATTTTCGTCTGCCCAGACCATTAAACGATTTAGGATGACCCTACCCAAAACTTTCGCCGTGACATCAATAAGGGATATCGGACGATAACACTGCGGGTCATTCCTATTTCCCTTTTTAAACACGGGTACAATAGCAGCCGTGGACCATGAACTGGGCATACCTACTTCTGTAACTGTATTGAATACCCTAGTAAGTATGGGAGCCCAGAGGTCTACCTGATTTTTGAATAGGTCTGGTGGAATCCCGTCCGGTCCTGGAGCCTTTCTTACTGCCAGGCCATCTATTCCTAATTTGATCTCGGCTACCGTAAAACACATCCATGATCACACTGGGAATCCTGTAACTGGAGTTAATTGATCCTCTGAGCCACCATGATTATATAAGCTAGTAAAGTGGGACACCCAAGCTTCTGGCAAGATATGACACGCCACTTTCGGATTGTTTGATGTCTGAAAGCAAGGATCATTAATTACCCTCCAAAAGCTGTTCATGACCCTGCGCTCGGCAGCCTCTCTCAGTGACTCCCATGCCTGAATTTGTAGGGAAATTTTTCGCTGTTTAATGGCCCTTTTATAACGAATCCTACAGGCAACGACCGTGCCCCTATCCTTTGGGACTGATTTAAGTGCCAACTTCAGGTCCCTATGAGCCCTTGAGCAATCACGATCAAACCATCTGGGGTGAGTGTCAGCCTGCATCTTCATTTTACCCCTCAAGAGACTGTCAATGTGCTGGCCAATGCCCTCAAAAGCTCTAATGAGATGTCTCCCCTCCACTGTTGGATCTAGGCACCTCCATGTCTGGCTATCAGTATTGACGAGAAGCGCTCTATGGAATGCTTCCCCATCAATGTTGCTCCATCTGATTCTCCTGCCCTGATCCGTTGCTTTAAAAAGGCCCAGGGTGGTCCTTTTGTCCAACCTAGCAGTTAAGTTGTCATCCCTCAGAGACAATACCAAAGGGTTGTGATCACAGAAGGCACTAACCATTAAAATTTCTAACCCTACATTTTAGCGAGTTTGTTATGAAGATATAATCGATAATCGAGTCTCTTCCCCTACCCTTAAAGGAGGGGTTTATTATATTAGACGACCCACTATCAATCAGATCCATCGTATGGGTTAAGTCATGCATACCCAGGATCTTACTTAATTCCATGCCCTCTCTGGAGTGCTCTAGATGCCAATCCTTGGTAGAAGGGCATGAATCCCAATTTCCTCTTCCCCATTTCAAATAAGGGCACTGATGACAATTGAAATTCCCCATTAAAACCAACTGGGTACTTGTATCCCCTATATCTTGTAATCGAGCCAGTCTCTCCTAAAGCTCTGCCAGTCTCAACATAGATTGTCCCGCATTATAAAAATTTATAAAAATGAGTTTTGAACCCTTCTTGCGGTATCTAATGCCCTGGAGACAATCCGAGCCCCACCCCAGATCCTGCCAAGTCCCTTGAATCGTCAGGGCCACGTAGATTATTAGATCTCCCTTGGCACGGGCCATCTCTGTTTTACAGGCCGGGACAAAAAACACTTTATAGCCCTCCAAGAGTGGGGCACTACTGTTAATTTCCCAGGTTTCCTGGAGACAAATGATGTGGTATTGTCTAATGTCGTCTAACCATTCCTTGTTTTGAATTTTGGCTGCAATTCCTGCAATGTTCCAGGAGACCACCATAATCTCCTTGTAAGTTAATTCAGACCCACTTTTTCCTCCACTCATCTTCCCTGGGGGGAACACATTTTTGGTCTACTTGCTTCTATCATCGTACCTTCCCCACCCCTCTTATATCGCGCTAAAGTACGGGATGCAATTCCAAGATCACATTCCCCTGGTGGACTTATGTCATCAGATTTAGGTTGACTCTCCTGTTCACTCTCGATCTCCCCACTCCCTGCCCTATCCAGTCAGTCCAATTTGTCCAGAGCGGATGTGCTGGAGAGTGGGGCAAATCTATTTGTTACAAGGCCAGGCCTGTCCTCGCCTTTCTCATTAGCCCGGTACCGCTGAGTAACCTGACCTGACTCTTTAACTTTGTCCCTATAAAAGAAGTACAGGGGCAGCATTCTTATGCAAGACCCGCTTGCCCTATCCCCATAACGGGTGTCAAGCAAGTCTCTTACCAGCTCAGGATGCCTAAAATTTACAATAACACAATCGCCTGCAAACTTTCTCTTACTATCACCAATCCAAGCCACCCTCCTGGCCATGAGGATATGCCTATGCTGAAAACTCCTTACTTTCGTGTTGTTGTGTATCCAATGAGAGGCCTTATTTATCAGGGTTCTAGTTGATTCTTCCCTGTCATGACTAAGTCCAGGAACACCTACTAGCACTACCGTATACGGGCAAGATGCAGGCGGTAAATCCAGTGTCTGGAGGCCCGATGTGCTCTGAACACAATCAATGCTATTACTATTAAAGGCCTTCTCAGACTCCTTACTTCCTACACAATGGTCCGTAGGATTAGGAGGGGCCAGCATTATACCCGGGCCCTTACAGTACGAACTCCTATTACTACTCCTTGATGCCTCCAAGGTTATTCCTCTCCGATCCATAGGCCTAGGATCTTTAGTAGTTTCAGCCTCTAACCCACTATTAGCACCTACTGTCCCCTCCTCCCTCCCTTGTTGAGTATTCCCAGGTAACTGTCCCCTGTCTTGATCTAGCAGCCTACTTATTCTCCCTTCCAATCTAGTAATTTCTGCCATTACCAGCCCCAGATATAGGAGTAGGAGCTGTTCCATTTTTGTCTCTAATGCCTTAATAATTCCCTGGGGCCCTTCCTCCCCACTTTTTTTTTGGCAGTTTTGACACACTATACTCTCGGCTTTTTTTCTTGCTCCTTTATTAGGTTTAACAAGCCCTCTACGGCTAGACTTAGTAGCAGGGTTTATTATATGCGACCCGCTAGTATCTGAAAGCCCCCTATCCCTAGCACCAGGTATTTCAGGCGGGATGGCTAAGGGGGGAGTGGCCGACGCCAATAAAGACCTTTTAGAGCGTGTGACTACTTCCCTAACTGTGCTCTATAGGGGGTCTAATTCGGGCTCAGTTAATTGAACACTAGACCCCACACCCAAGCCGTCCCGTTGCACTGTTCCGTACACATTAACCTCCGGACCGTCTTCATTGCTGGAGACTGGCTCATCTACATTCAGACTGGTGTGACCCAGCCCAATTGTGTTAGCTGTCTCAAGGTCCCCCTGAGGGATTGTGTTAACCGGTGCTAATATGTCAATGGGGCCAGGCTGAATAGTGTGTAGTAGATTGACTTGGGCTGGTTGAGCTGCTCCTCGAGGCGTGGGACATAACGCTATTTTACCCAAGGAAGACCGTTTTCATGCTACGAGGAAATCTAGTGACAATCTCTCTCCAATCAGCTGTATCTCATGCGTGAGCAGAGACTCTGCTCTTGTGATAAAAGCGTCTAGGGTGCCCTTTACCCCTCCCCCCACCCTGGACTGGGAATTCTTAGGTTTAACCATAGTCAAATCACAATACAGCAAGCTACACAGTACTAGCTACCCCTGCTAAGGGCCCCGCCAGCTATAGTGGCTTAGAGCTTAGAGGTTATAATACCTAGCCGCGGGAACTAAATGGCGAGGAACACTCACAATTAAATCAACAACAAAACAATATACTTTAAGTATTAAACTTCCCTATTAGGTCAACGTAACTTTTACAGGGGCCAGAGCACAGACTATCAGTTCCCTAATGACTAGCCAATATAACCTGGAATCACCACTAGGCCCTGGGACCTGAGCACAAAATCAAGGAACGTGGCCCTGCCCGGCCCCCTTCGGCCCCTGACGGCCACAGACGGTCCCGCCCTTGTCCCGGGCTTCTCCCGGCGCGCCCCGCGCGCGTCCCGCGGGACGAGGTTCCGCCCAGGTCTTTATGGGCCTCCTGGTGCTCGTTAACAGCGTCGTCGGCGTCCTCGGTGATAGCGGGACTGCTGGGGGATGAAGTCCTGGTCTCAGCAAGCAGCGGAGCAAAGCCCAGCCACAAGGAGGAACTCGCAGGGAGGGACAGCGAAGCGTAGCCCAGCCACAAAGAAACACACACAGGGGGGGTAGCGGAGCAAAGCCCGGCCAAAGGAGATTGTTTTCAGAAAGGTTCCACAAGGGCCTCGGCCCACCCAGGTCTTTATGCGCCTCCTGGCGCTCGTTAACAGCATCGTCGGTGTCCTCGGTGATAGCAGGGCTGCTGGGGGATGAAGTCCTGGTCTCAGCAAGCAGCGGAGCAAAGCCCGGCCACAAGGAGGAACTCGCAGGGAGGGACAGCGAAGCGTAGCCCAGCCACAAAGAAAACACACAGGGGGGGTAGCGGAGCAAAGCCCGGCCAAAGGAGATTGTTTTCAGAAAGGTTCCACAAGGGCCTCGGCCCCGCCCAGGTCTTTATGCGCCTCCTGGCGCTCGTTAACAGCGTCGTCGGCGTCCTCGGTGATAGCGGGGCTGCTGGGGGATGAAGTCCTGGTCTCAGCAAGCAGCGGAGCAAAGCCCGGCCACAAGGAGGAACTCGCAGGGAGGGACAGCGAAACGTAGCCCAGCCACAAAGAAAACACACAGGGTGGGTAGCGGAGCAAAGCCCGGCCAAAGGAGATTGTTTTCAGAAAGGTTCCACATATCACTCCCAGCAGTGCCCAGACATATGAGGAGTGGTTGCAGAGCCCTCCCAGCAGTGACCAGACATATGAGGGGTGGGTGTGGAGGCCTACCAGCAGTGCCCAGACATATGAGGGGTGGGTGTAGAGGACTACCAGCAGTGCCCAGACATATGAGGGGTGGTTGCAGAGGCCTCCCAGCAGTGCCCAGACATATGAGGGGTGGGTGTAGAGTACTACCAGCAGTGCCCAGACATATGAGGGGTGGTTGCAGAGCCCTCCCAGCAGTGACCAGACATATGAGGGGTGGGTGTGGAGGCCTACCAGCAGTGCCCAGACATATGAGGGGTGGGTGTAGAGGACTACCAGCAGTGCCCAGACATATGAGGGGTGGTTGCAGAAGCCTCCCAGCAGTGCCCAGACATATGAGGGGTGGGTGTAGAGTACTACCAGCAGTGCCCAGACATATGAGGGGTGGATGCAGAGGACTACCAGCAGTGCCCAGACATATGAGGGGTGGGTGCATATCACTCCCAGCAGTGCCCAGACATATGAGGGGTGGGTGCATATCACTCCCAGCAGTGCCCAGACATATGAAGGGTGGGTGCAGAGGCCTCCCAGCAGTGCCCAGACATATGAGGGGTGGTTGCAGAGCCCTCCCAGCAGTGCCCAGACATATGAGGGGTGGGTGTAGAGGACTACCAGCAGTGCCCAAACATATGAGGGGTGGGTGTAGAGGACTACCAGCAGTGCCCAGACATATGAGGGGTGGTTGCAGAGCCCTCCCAGCAGTGCCCAGACATATGAGGGGTGGGTGCAGAGGACTACCAGCAGTGCCCAGACATATGAGGGGTGAGTGCATATCACTCCCAGCAGTGCCCAGACATATGAGGGGTGGGTGCATATCACTCCCAGCAGTGCCCAGACATATGAGGGGTGGTCGTAGAGCCCTCCCAGCAGTGCCCAGACATATGAGGGGTGGGTGCATATCACTCCCAGCAGTGCCCAGACATATGAGGGGTGGGTGCAGAGGACTCCCAGCAGTGCCCAGACATATGAGGGGTGGGTGCAGAGGCCTCCCAGCAGTGCCCAGACATATGTGTGATGGGTGCATATCACTCCCAGCAGTGCCCAGACATATGGGGGGTGGGTGCAGAAGACTCCCAGCAGTGCCCAGACATATGAGGGGTGGGTGCAGAGTCCTCCCAGCAGTGCCCAGACATATGAGGGGTGGGTGTAGAGGACTACCAGCAGTGCCCAGACATATGAGGGGTGGTTGCAGAGCCCTCCCAGCAGTGCCCAGACATATGAGGGGTGGGTGCAGAGGACTACCAGCAGTGCCCAGACATATGAGGGGTGGGTGCATATCACTCCCAGCAGTGCCCAGACATATGAGGGGTGGGTGCAGAGGCCTCCCAGCAGTGCCCAGACATATGAGGGGTGGGTGTAGAGGACTCCCAGCAGTGCCCAGACATATGAAGGGTGGGTGCAGAGGACTACCAGCAGTGCCCAGACATATGAGGGGTGGGTGCATATCACTCCCAGCAGTGCCCAGACATATGAGGCGTGGGTGCATATCACTCCCAGCAGTGCCCAGACATATGAGGGGTGGGTGCAGAGGACTCCCAGCAGTGCCCAGACATATGAGGGGTGGTTGCAGAGCCCTCCCAGCAGTGCCCAGACATATGAGGGGTCTGTGCATATCACTCCCAGCAGTGCCCCACTCCCAGGAGGATGGATGTCATTCACACACTGCATGACACACCACATGTGGGTGTGAGGACATACAACACATGTATACCCACCCATGGCGGATGCCCCACAATACACATCCGGATTTTAAGCCAACAGACTGTATAGTCATGGAAATGCATACTAAAATAAGTTAGCCAAGGGGACCACACACTGTCACGCACATCAAATGAGTGATAGGAACGTCCAGGTGCTGGTCCAGCCACCCAGATGATGTCTCTCATGTAAGGAATAGGGTTCACTGCCACTAGATACAATGCCCACCATTGTGAGTCAGGTGCCCAAATACCCTGCATTACATGTGCCATTTGTGTGTTAGGCCGTGATTACACACATGCATAGTTCTGAAAAGGGCCAATTGCTCCCCGATGCCATTCCTACATACACAAAACACAAGTACAGTGACTGGCAAGGATGTCACAGACAAGTTAGCAGGAGACATTGGTGAGCATGCATGGCCATTGGTGAAGAGATCCGTCACCAACAAAGGATATGTTGACATAGGTCAGCACAACAATTGTGCAACTGTTTGCAGGGAACATGTCGGGTGCCACAGAGGAAGGAACACTTCCTGGGACAATGTCTCACAATCCAAAGGAACACACACTACAAATTAATATTTTCACAGACATTAAGATGGCACACAGACACCATGGTCCACCTCATGACCATCATACTAAAACATTTCTCAGAACCCTAACACATTACCATAACACCAACTTCATAGGCCTCATCACCAACATCAAGTACCTGAAATGCAATAGTGTGGAAACTAAAATAAAAGGCTTTATTCAGCACACAAACAAAATAACTTGTAATAAAACACTATTTACAAAGGCCAATGGCCAGTCCATAGTTTGAGTCCAAGGGTGGACGGATGCGAGTGTGTCCACCCCTACCTTGCCTGCACAAAGTCACCTCAAGGGTTGTCGACCAGGGGCGGGGCATCATCAGTGGGAGTACCAGGCACCGCAGGGACAGGAGTGGGTTGGGTAGGTGTGGTGGGTGTAGGGCTGGACTTATCCACCACAGGGGGTGGTGCAGCGCCAAAGGTGGTGGTGAGCAGCTCGCTGCACACTGCTGCCAGGGAGTCCAGAGGAAACCCTGCACCGGAACGAACACCAGGGCCAACGGAGGGGGGGGTGTCCGAGGGATGGGGTGCAGTGCTCTCGGGGGAGGTGGTGGACATGGGGGGGGACTCAACTCCCCTGGCCGGAGACTTCCTCAACCGCTTGCGGGGTGGTGTCACAGTGGGGCTGAGGGACAGACTAGCCATGTAGGTCTCTTTGGGTGACATTTTGCCAGGGGAGCTAAGTGGAGTGGATTTGGAGGAACTGGGCCGTGAGGACTGCGGACTCTGACTGTGGCTGTGTGTCTGCCGTTTGCCCCCAGACCCTGTGGTTGTGACTACATCCTCCTGAGTGTGCGTGCCAGGAGGTGTGCGCTGTGCCTTAGTTGGGGGTGTGCTGGATGTGTCTGTTGTGGTGTGTGCCTGTGACTGTCTGTGTGTGCTTTGGACAGGCATGGGAGAGGGCAGTGTGGATCGGTCCGGGGTTGGGGGGGACGGAGTGCCGCAGGAGAGACACTGCTTCCTTCAGTGAAGAGTCCAAGGACCGCAGAAACCTGCGTTGCTCAGTCATCGTTGATGACATGCCCTCCACGAACGACACCAACTGTGTGAGCAGTCTAGTGTGTTCATGGAGGACATGCAGCATCGATGCCTGACCAACCTGCAACTGGTGCAGTATGTCCACAGACTCTTCACTGAGGGCAGCAGGGGTGACAGGGGCAGGGGGTGCGGTGCCTGGTCCGGAGACACGGTGGGACCCTGCATGGACAGAAGGGACGGGAGCAACTGGGAGGGCGGAGATGTCAATGGAGGAGGCGGGTACAGATGGTGGGATGCTGCCAGATGTTGTGGCATCCTCCGCCTCCTCAAGGATGTCAGCCTGGGACCCGTCAGTGTCGTACATGCTCTCGCCTCCGGACAGGTCCTCCGACTGACTCCCCTTGCCGTCCGTGCCACTGTCTCCTGCTGACTCCACAGCACTGGTGGCACTGTCGCTGGGTCCCTCCTCAAGGTCCATGCCGGTGTCTCCCTCGCGTGTGGATGATGATGCTGTGGGCAAGGAGAAGAAACCAGAAAGCACCAGTCACCTGTATACATCTGACACATGAGCACAAGAACAATAGGTCACAGTGCATATCAGGCAATGCATCATGACTAACAGCTGGATAACTCCGCACATATGTAAGCCCTGTACTGCCCAGTTGGTAGACCCACCATGCCACTTTGACACCAGGAAATTCAATACACAAAAGGCCACTACTTGAATGAGCAATACACTGATAAGCTAGTGTCTGTGAACCGGTGAGCACAGCAATACAATGAAGTCATGACACCTCTTCTTTACCCTGAAATAAACATGAGTGGTGCACTCAAGGTAAACTTACACACCTCAATACTCAAGGTGCCACCACACTGAGAGACCTGTAAGTCCCTTGGAACACAAAACGAACAAATGTTGGGACCTTGGGACTCACACAACTTCAACCAATCTACATGTTTGCACATCATGTCTGAGGCCACAACATTGCACATGCATGCTGCAAGGGTGTCCAGTTGAAGGCTCACACTCCTATGTTGAGAATCAGCATCAGTGACAACAACTATGGACCCCCTACATAGTGAACAGGTCATGGCACAGGCAAGGTACCGACACAAGTCACATACCACCCACCCACATGATGCAGAAAGCAATGTGCACTTAGATGTACTGGCACCATGGATGACCATGTGCAAATGTGATTACACACACACCAGGGGACACATGTCAAGGAGAGGAAGGGATGAAAAAGATGGCCAGGTGACATTTAGAAAGAGAAAATGCACTGCACATATGAACTCTGGGAGTGTATTCATGCAAATAGCACTTCCTAAAGCTGGCGACACATAACACAACAAAAAGCCATGTACCTACTCCCTCCTTGCTGCAGTCCCTCCTCTAACTGCCGATCGAGGTCAGGGAAGACCACCGCCAGGACACGTTTCATGTGGAGGGTCAGGTGTCGGCGCCCGCTGTGGCGGCGAGGTGGAGAGAGCTTCAGCTGGACCCGGGCGATCCGCCGGGTCTAGCACCGGATGTCCTGCCACCTCTTGCGGACCTGGGCCAGCTGTCGATCACGCCCCCGCAGTCCTCACGGCCCTGATGACGTTGGTCTAGATGACCCCCTTCTCGTAGGCAGTTACCTGTCAGGATGACAAAGTGACACAACATCAATACACCTGCTCCATGTCCCAGAAACACACATCAGAACATCTTTGAAATGTTGAACAGGGCATAGGATGCTGACAGGAAAAGCCTCATTCACAACATGCAAGTGGCCTGTGTGCAAGTGCCAATGCAGTACATGGCATTGAAAGTCTACAGGTGGCATGAGGGGTGCAAAACACTCAATGTACATGCCACACACTGTGCAGCACATGCAACAGCAGGCTTATGGGCAGCATGTGCCATGCAGTTACATGTCCCACTCCACTGACGCACCCTCAGCAGACTAGACAGACACACCCAGCCACTGAGCACTGGCCTGTCATTGACTACAGCGGATACAACCCTCACTCTGCACATGTGCAATTTGCCAGGGGGGAGGCACAGGGGTCGTGGCAGCTCTGCAAGTCAGACACAAAGCACGGCTCACTTGTCACATCAGATGGTTAGATCAGTAGCCTTCAACATGCAGGTGTGGTGCAACACTTCACATAGACACTCACCCACATGACAAGGAACATTCACACACGTCAATGTCCAGGAGGTCGTACACGTCATTTGGACACTCTCACCACAGGTCCACCTGACTCATACACATCTGTGGGTACAGTCACCTGTCACACCGGGGGAAACACTGAATCACCTCAGGACAACATGAAGAAAAGCCACCAAGGATTAGCCAGGCTGAATGTCTCATGCACTATGCAGTGAAAGTCACTGTAAGCACCATGCAAGTGAGGAGTGCACACAGGAACTACATGATGCACTGCATGAGTGACATAAGCATGCCCCCCCCGGGACACACTCTGAACAACATTGCATGTCAGTCCCACCTGGACACAATATTGACTGTCACACAACAGGTGCATAGACAAAGGTAGTGGACTCAGAACTCACCTGCTCCCCTGGTCTCCCATACAGGCTGGTGTACTGTGGGAGGAGGACGTCCAGCAAGGCCTGATTCTCCTCCTGGGTGAATGGCTGGGCCCTCTCCACAGCACAAGACATGGTCCAGGGAAGCAGAGACAGCAGCAATGTTGTCGACAGGAAAGTTGTGCAGGCAAGTGCCCTCTCATGGCTTCTGGCTGCCTTATATCTGTCTTGCTGAGGGGCATTCATTTTGAGGAGTACATAGTGATTGGTCAGAATCATTCGCATCTTACGTTTACTCCAATCCCTTTAAACATACAGCAGTGACAGCATTAGCATCGTTCAAATTTAGAGCATCATGTCAAGTCAACAACCACTTAGCAACATTGTATATTGTGGCCAACTGACTTTTCAGGACACCTGCTGGAAAATTTTGAAGACAAAACTCGGTATCCATGGCAACCTGCAGGCATTTAGGGACCAATACCTGTCCCTTATGTGTCCGCTATGTAAATTTGAAAGCCACACACAGGTACGGTGCGTTTTACACGTACCCCTACTGCACCAGTTGCACTGTGCGTGTGAGACGTACCTGTAGGCACTGTTAGTACAGGTACGTGTACACATACGTGGACAACTGGTGCGTACACGTACATGTACTACCAGTGCCTACACGTACTTGGACACATACGTGTAGGCACCAGTAGTACACAAACATGTACGACTGGTGCGTACAAGGATGTGTACAACTGGTGCGTACACGTACGTGTACCAACAATGCCTACACGTACCTGTACACGTACGTGTAGGCACTGTTAGTACACATACATGTAGGCACTGGTAGTACACATACGTGTACGCACCAGTTGTACACATCCGTGTACGCACCAGTCGTACACGTACGTGTACTACTGGTGCCTACATGTACGTGTACAGGTACGTGTAGGCACTGTTAGTACAGGTATGTGTATACTCTGGTAGTACACGTACGTGTACTACCAGTGCCTACACGTACTTGGACACGTACGTGTACACACCAGTTGTACACGTCTGTGTACGCACTAGTCGTACACATATGGGTACGACTGGTGCCTACACGGACGTGTATAACTGGTGCTTACACGTACGTGTCCAAGTACGTGTAGGCACTGGTAGTACACGTACGTGTAGGCACCAGTTGTACACGTACGTGTACAACTGGTGCGTACATGGACGTGTACTACCAGTGCCTACATGTACCTGTACACGTTCGTGTAGGCACCAGTAGTACACGTACGTGTACGACTGGCGCGTACACAGACGTGTACAACTGGTGCATACACGTACGTGTCCAAGTACGTGTAGGCACTGGTAGTACACGTACGTGTATGCACCAGTTGTACACGTACGTGTAGGCACTGGTGCGTACATGTACGTGTACTACCAGTGCCTACACGTACGTGTACGCACCAGTTGTACATGTACGTGTACGCACCAGTTGTACACATACGTGTACAACTGGTGCATACACGTACGTGTACTACCAGTGCCTACACGTACTTGGACACGTACGTGTACGCACCAGTTGTACACGTTCATGTACGCACCAGTTGTACATGTACGTGTACTACTGGTGCCTACACGTACATGTACAGGTATGTGTAGGCACTGGTAGTACACGTACGTGTATGCACCAGTTGTACACATACGTGTACGCACCAGTTGTACAGGTACGTGTACTACTGGTGCCTACACGTACATGTACAGGTACGTGTAGGCACTGTTAGTACACGTACGTGTACGCACCAGTTGTATATGTATGTGTACAACTGGTGCGTACACGTACGTGTACTACCAGTGCCTACACGTACTTGGACACGTACGTGTACGCACCAGTTGTACACGTACGTGTACCACTGGTGCGTACACGTACGTGTACGCATTTCACACACTTACAAAGGTGATACAGCCGTACACATTCCAGGAATGGAGGGCTACGAGTTGACAAAGATTGGGCATATGAGTGTATGTTTACTTTGGCAACAGGCATGCAGTGCTTCATGGCTAATGATCTCTATTGTGCATGATGTTCCTGGTTGTGTATGTATTTGTGCAGGTTGCTGCCCACAACAGGACGTGAATGCCTGCTGATGGTGTGTCTCCTTTGCGCATCTCCGCATTTTGTTGCCTGACACAGTGGCTGTCATTTATGGTGATTGATCATACACTTTCTGGGAGTGACCCATGAGTGAGCTGACACTCCTTCCTTGACATACACCTGTTGCACTGTGCCTTGCAGACCTCCTTGTCTTTGTGTGTTGATTTTTGCATGATTTCTAACCCCTTCCGCCTGCTGCTGCCTCACCTGCGGCCCCGCCACTCCGAGTGTCCTGATTCTGCAACCCCCACGCCTCCGAAATGCTCAGTCCTTCCCCCTCCACCCATTTGTAATGCAGCCAGCAGCTTTTCTGTGCCACTGTAGCCCCAGCACCGTGCAAAAGGACGGACTGTCTGCACCTGCAACATGCACAGTGCACGACCCTCTAGTCTTTGCATTATCCACATCACACAACAGGCTCATGCTGCAGCCACTCTCCAAGCAATGTCCTCGTGACAATCATCCTCCTGCCATCAGGCAACCCCTAAGCACACACACGACACCTTCGCATGCTGAGTGTGCTACTCCAACTGCCTACACAGCGCTGCCCAGCCTCCCAGGCCCTGTCCTTCCAACCAGGTTAGGTGCCTCCTACTCCACACCCGCTCCATCCACCAACATGCCATTGGACTCTGTTACCTCCTCAACACTGCAGCCCCACACATCACCTTCATGACAGTAAGCTGGACAAAAGCATCCTCAGCACATGACGTCTTCATTGCCATCTCAGACGGACCCAAGATCACCTGCAGGGATGCCAACATCACTCCCGGGGGCTGAATAGGTAATTATTTACAAGTACACCCTCAGAGTCACAAGTCTGGGTTTGCAGGAACTCCCTAGCAACCCTCGGAGTAACACTCATCTACAGATCTGCAGGCCTACATCCACAATTCCGCTAAGCCATCAACACGTACATCTGCATGCAGGCCCTCACCTCCACAGGCTACATGTGGCTGGGGGCCCGTAACTTCTTGCGGGAAGGGACACACACCACCATCCATCATTGGTCCATCAACATTTGAATCCACGTCTCCAACAAGCAACACAGTGCCACTCACCCCGCTACCGATCCCTCACAGATGCCAGATGTAAGTAGCTACAGACAAGCTGTATGGGACACTCAAAACAACACCACCGTCACACCCTGCAAACTCACACACTGGATCAGCAACTGATCCATCAATCTAGCCACATTGACGGACTTTCCTGTGAAGCACAACAACAGTTAAGGCACCTGGGACAAGGCAGACCTACTGGACTCCTACAGACCTAGCCGGACTCTTGTGCGAACCTTGCAATGCAAAGAGCCATCATTTTCCTTACAGCCCTGGAAAACACCACACACAGCCATCGCCATATCTTCAGCAAGGACAAGTGGAGATCCTTCAGATAGTGCCGAGACAACCAAACACATGAACACAAGGAGCTCTTCAGCATTGTGAGTGAACTGACAGCAGATCTCCATCCAAGACACCCCACCCTTGCAAGGCAGATCCCATCCCTTGCTACTTTGTACCACTGCAAGCTCATGGCCATGGACAACAGCCTTGGCACACAGAGGCAGACAGCACTATTTTCCGCTGGACAAACCCCCCTCAGGTCATGGACTCCCATCAGCAAGTACACAACCAGGATCATGTGCACCATCCACTCTGGCTCTCCATCAGGCCCCTTCCCACACAACTTCTCAACCACATCATTCGCCATCCTTGAAGCCCACGTCCTGTGCGTCATGAATGTCTCCTTTGTGTTAGCCACAATCCATGGCTGCAGGCAGCATGCAGAGCCCCAGGCCCTTCTTAAACAAGGGACGGCAGTACCACAGGATCTCCTGGTACATCAGCCTACTTTCCTACCCAGCATATGTCACCAGGAAGACACTCAACTAGCAACTGTCCAATTTCCTACATGCTACCAGCTCCAGCCAACTGGCACCCGACTGTATTACACAGTAATCACACCACTACAACCGTCATCATTGCCAACACCAACCACTACTTTGCCCTGCTCACCAATGGTGAGCCCACCACCCTTGTCCTCTCAACGCCATTCTACACCATGTGCTACCACACTGTCAGCTCACACATCTCCAACAGTGGTATCCAGAGGAGGGCCCAGGATTCACTCAGGAAGTAGCTCACCAGCAAGGGCCAGGGAGTCTGCCTCCACCCTGCAACATGTAGTACACTGGGAGCATCTGGCCCATTCCACAGGGCTCTACTCTCAGTGTTATGAACTTCAATGTCTCCATGACCCCCCTCTCCACCATCACATGCACACACAACCTCATCATCATCTGGTATGCCATTGACACCCAGCTGCTCCTCAAACTCACCAAAGAGCCAGCCATTGACAGATCCAAAATTTCACAAAGGCATGAGTTCCGTTGATGAATGGCTGAACATCAGCCATCTGAGGCTGGACTTGGGCGTGACAGAGGTCATCATCTGAGGATTGTTCCCTTACGGCTGGGTCAACTCCTTGCGTCCCGCTGGTCTGTGCACCGCACCAGCACCCAGTGGCCACGCAGGCAAGCTGGTGTTCGTCATGGACCCATCGCTCACAATTAACATGCAACTCACCAACATCTGTACCTCATGCTGCAACACCCTCCACAGGCTGCTGATGGCCCCCAGATAGATCCACTTCAAGGCAAGACAGACCGTCCCCCTGGTCCAGGACGCCAGCCGGCTCAAATACAGCACCGGCCTCTACAGAGGACAACAGCAAACATGCAGGAGAACTTATCCACATCCAGGGTGCATCCACACACCTCATCTGCAACATCTCCCGCCCCAGCCACATCACCGTCCACCTGAGATAGGTACAATGGCTCACTGTGTGCTGCTGGATCACCTTCAGACTCCTCAACCACACTCAGGAGGCAGTCCACAACCCCTGACCCAAACCGACCTTGGACGTGTGTCATCCAACACCCCGTTGGCCCTACTCCATGCAGCCCACCTTGCCCTGGCCACCATTCATCACATCCACATGACCTCTGCATGCAGGAGATAGTTCTCCCACCTCGCAAAAGAGACCTGGTACTCCCTCCCCGGGCACATCAACATGACCCATGACCTCTACACCTTCATGTAACTCTACCAAATTTGTCTGTCAGAGCAATATAGCAAGCCCCCCCTCAGCAGCTTGAGGCCATCACGGGTGAGTGTTCGGCTCCATGTCTGCATTTGGTGATACATTGTGAGCCATGTGTGTCCTCGACCGGACTCAGATCCAAGTGTATAGATGGCTGGAGTTAGTTCCACACACAGGCATACTTTAACATATCCCCACACGTAGGTTGTGGACTCATGCTAAATGACTGCAACATGAAATTTCAATGATTACATTTTTAATTTCGAACTCTGGGGCGTGATTTGTGCACAGAAAAAGGGGAAATGCAGGGACCATAGAATCCAAAGTTCACAGGGGGAGATGGGATCCTTGGCATTTGAAGTCATCAGAGTCCAGCCCACAGTGTTTGGCATCATTGGTCAGACTGTGACCAGCAAGTCCATGTGGCAGATGATGTCAGTCAATGGGGTGATGCGGTCGCACATGAAGGCCAGGTGCCTGGCCAGGTGACCTGGGAGATGTGGATGGCCCGCTGCCTCTCACGGTCTTTTCCGTGGACGACCAACCTTCCTCCGGGGACCCTCAGATGCAGGCCTTGACGATGTTTGGGACGCTCCGTCGGATGAATCCTCCTCCTCCTCCCTCCCTGTGGCTGATGCTGGTCTGCGCCTGGTGGCACAGGGAGGGTTGCCCATGTTGTCGGCGATCCGACGGAGTGAATGGCTTATGTCCCTTTGCACCGGCAGGAGCTCAGCCAGTCTTGCCTCCATCCGTCCTTGGTGTTGTTGTTGACTGGTGTGTTGCTCGGCCTGCTGGTTTTTGATCTCTGTGAGGGTCCCCACTACCTGGCTGATCTCCCTGGTGTCACACCGGTATGCCTCCATGATGTTGCGGATGTGTGACATACCGGTCCCTTCAGCTGGCTGGTCAGGTTCTCGCCTCTGCCTGCCTCCACTCCCGCCACCCCTGCCCACATGAGCCGGGCCTGCCGTTGTGGGCACATCGGGTCGAAGGGACCCCTGAGGGATGGCAGTGGCGGTGTTGTCTGCCTCCTCCTGGGTGCCCGCCGCACCTTGTCCCTCCTGGTCAGACTGGCTCTGTTCACTGTGGGCAGGGCTCCTGGGTGTCTCCTGTGATGTGGCAGGAATGGGGGTGGTGGTTGGCACAGATGTTCCTGAAGCAGGTGCTGCAGGGGCTTGGACACCAGAGGGTCCAGGTCGGTCGGGGTCATCCGCGGAGTGTTGAGAGGCATCGCTGCTGGTGGGATCCGGTTCCTCCCGATCCTGTGACTGTGATTCTTCCCCCCCATTGTTGGGGAAATTCATCACGTTGCCCTGTGTGTGAGAGAGAGACAATGTTAAAGCTGTTTAATGCAACATGCATGTTTCATACACATTCAAGTTGGCACAGTTCCTCCAGGTAGTTGTATGTGCCTAGCATTCTCCTCAATGTTCATTTGTGTATGGGTATGTTGTGGGGGACAGATTGATATGTTCGCCTGAGTCTTTGACATGTCCATTTGTGGCTTAGATGCTTCTTCGGCAAGGTATTGGTGTTGTTGTGTTACATGTCCATTGTGGCAGTGGGTAAATCCATTGCCTGTCCTGGTGGTGTGTGCTTGTGTAAGGGGTGTGTGTGACACAGGGCCTGCTGGTGGGTGTAGTGTGATTTGGCCCTGGGGCTCCCGGGTGATGTAGCTGTCCCCCCATGGAGCATGCTTCCATGACAGTGAGTGTGAGTTCCTATCCTAGATATCTGACCTTGTTGTGTTGGTGTTTGTGTTTGCACTGGTCACAGGAGGGCCTTGTGCTGCCTACACCAGGGCCAAGTGTGAGCTATCTTGTCAGTACTTTCCCAATCCCTGTGCATTGCGCATGGTGCATGGGTATGTAGCTGGGACATATGGAATGAGGGCAATTGTGGCTGATTTGGAATTCAAAAATGCCTTTTGGTGCACCCACCCTCCCAGCACACGGGACATCCATTCTTGAGTTGGTGCTGCGTGTAGCATGGGACATGGCATGGACTTGCTTTCTCAATGGGGCATACACATGTTATTGGCATTCGCTTTGTTTGTGACTGTGGTTCTGGCGGGTGAGGGCTTGGGGGTAGTTGCGTGCATTAGGTGTAGTTGGGGTGTGGATGCCATTACCCTCATGTTACGTAAGTGGTTTGTGTACTCACCAGGCTCTGGAAGTCCTTGGAGTCCATGTACTCCCACCGGCGGAAGCATGGCCATCACCTTCTCCTCCCAGGGATGGTAATGTACTGGTCTGCGGGGCGCGCCACCTCCAGGGATGTTGGTCTGGGCGTGCTCTTCATTAATTTTTCTCTTGACCGCCCTCCGCAGATCGTACCACCTGGCTTGGCATTCATTCCTGGTCCTTCTGATGGGTGCAACAGCATTCACCCTCTCGACGATCCTCTGCCACAGGCATGATTTTTCTGCTATGCTGGTCTGTCTGACCAATGTTCCAAAGAGCTGTGGCTCGACTCTGATGACTTCATTGACAAGGATGTCCAGCTCCTCCCTTGTGAACTTTGGATTCTTGTCGGTGGGCATGGTGTGGGGTGAGGGTGTGGATGGTTGTGGGTGTGTGGGTCTGGATGTGACGGTGTGTGTGTGAATGTGTAGAGGGGGTATGTGTGAAGGGGTGTGTGTGTAGGTGTATATGTTTAGGTGGATGGGTGCAGTGGTTTGTGTGTGCTCTGTAGCAGTGGTGAGTCTGTTGCAATGGCTCATGGTTTGTGTGTGTGGGCCGTTTTTATTGGTCCATTTGTGGGTGGGGCTCAGTTTGAATTTTTGGTGGGTGTGTTATAAGGGTTGGTTGTGAGGTTGCCCCTCTGTTTGCCTGTTTGGATGTGTCCAGGTCAGTCCTTTTCATTTTTTGTGCAGTGTAGACGTGTTTTGTGGTGTTGTGCAAGTCGAAGAGGCCCTCCTTGTGCTGTTTTACAGTGTCCTTGGTTCAGTACGGTACTGGGTACGAGTCGTACAGCCACACACCCCCATGCGTTGTGTATGTACGGCGCGTACATGGACATTGCTATACACGGTGCGTACACCCCATTGCTTCTGTACGGCGTGGGTACGTAGACCGCCAGTGCGTATGTACGGTGCGTACCCCCAACGCGTAGGTATGCACTGTACCACCATAGCGAATGTACGGTGCGTACCCGCAACATCGCGTACCCGTGTCATCCACCTACATACGCGATGTTGGGAGTACACACCGTACATTTTCTATGGGGGTACGGTGCGTACATATGCGCTGGGTGTACGCACCGTACATACGCACTGGGGGTACGGTGCTTACCTACGCGCTGGGGGTACGCACCGTACATTTGCGCTGGGGGTACGGTGCTTACCTATGCACTGGGGGTACGCACGATACATTCGCGCTGGGGGTACGGTGCGTACAAACTTCGCTTCAAAGCGGGCAAAGTCATTCCCCGTGTACGGGACGTTTTCCGTACGAATCGTAAATTGTAACGCCGGTCCGGATCGTACTAGTACAATCGGACTTCATTTTTACGATTTGTACGGAGAAGTGTCCGGGTCCGTCTCGTACTAATTTTCCCGCTACGATTCGTAAGGATCGTGCCGATCCGTGTGTACTTTTTCCAGTACGGATCGTACTTCACGGGTCGGACGTGACTTGTACGATTCGTACAGAAAAAAATACGGATACGAGTCGTACGGGAAAAAAAAATACAGGATCGGAATCGACCCTTTGGTGTGCACTCCCTGAGGTGGTTCCACCCTACCAACAATTCTGAAAGAAAAGCTAAACTAGATCAAAAATGTTCTAGAAAGAGTGTGCACTACCTAGTACACTCGAAGACGAGTGTGTATCAACAAATCTTTAACGCTACTATTCATAGAAAGGAAAATGCATTGAATAATTTTGTTTACATATTTACACAAAAAATGAGTCTCAATGAATGGCGAGATGTATCCATCATACTGTGGTACTTCTTATCAGTCTTTTTATTTTCACATGAGATATAGACCTAAAATAAAATTTGAACTTCAAAGTCCATTCAAAGGAACATAAATTACGTAGATAGGCTCATTCCCCAATCCTAATGCATTTTGGGTGTATCCTGCACTCTTCGACAGGGGATATCTACAAGCAAATATATCCAATTATAACAGAATAATACATAGCTGTAAACATATACATAACAAAGTAATAGACCCATATTACCGGGAATGGTTCATAGAATTCAACATGCAATAAACGGAGCATAAAGCGCTACCGTAGTGACACAGCCGGAGAAAAGTAGTTGAAAACAGATGAAGAGAATAGAAAATGAAGATGCCAAGTCCCCAGAACACCCTCAAACGTGTATGACTACTCCCAAAGCTATCATGGTTTGATCTACCAAAAAAAAAATGCAAGAAACTAATGGAGAGAAGTTCAAAAAAGTATATGAAATACCTTACTAAAAACCACCTCGAGTCTGAAGCAGACTCAGGTGAAATAACTGGCTCTACGGAGCAGTAATGGCAGTGGAATCGGATGCGAAAGATCTGGGGTAAAAATAATAATAACACAAGTTAATGAAATGCACAAAAAGAAATGTGCCGTGGAGTCAACAAAAATGTGTGAAAGTGACGACAGGACGAAACTCACCAGGCGTCCAAGACACACCCAGAGACAAGCCGAGTACTTCCAGGAAGAGAAGGATACACAACGTGCCGGCCCGAACGCTGAACGTGATTCTGTCAATAATGCATATCCAAAGTATCCACGGTATACGATATCTGGCACCATCTATCATATCTATCCCCTACTGAAAGATGGCTCACCAAAGACGCTTCCAAACCGGACTGCAACATTGATCAATCCCTCAGTAAACGCCAAAGTGTGGCTGACTGCCAAACATGCGTCTCACGAATCGCAGATAGCTGTTCTAAATATCACGCCTAACGTGAATCACGTGCTGTTGATACTAAACATACGCGTAGGACAAGCCTGTGTAAAACCATACAAGTACGGGTGGCCATGTTGAAGGGATAAAAGAAAAATGTACAAATAACTATAATTCATGTATACGCCAAAACAGAGTGCAGGGAATGCAACGAAAACTCGTAAATTAGTACTCTAGTGTGAAAAGTGTCATACCAACAAAAAACAAAACAGTCCTTCACAAACGGGCGGCCATGTTAAAAAAGTGAATGAAAAATATCCTGAATAACTACTAAAGAGGCGCTCATCAAGATCCAATGTGGGTGAAAAAATGATATAGAAACTACGAAGTAATGATATAGTTGAGAACAAAGAAATAAAGTAGCAGTGAATCAATTAATGAGTAGTAAATCAGAAAACATACAATATAAACAAAATAACAACATGACTTGGATGATAGTATAGTAGTAATGGTATCCCAATGTTAAGAGAAAAGAAATATTATACAATCTCTATTATTCTTTGAAAATTAATTTTCCCCATACAACATTGGTAACATTCACATCCTACAATGTTATATACAAAGGTGTGTAACAAAAAAATTACCCTAAAATATCACAATGTATATCTAGTGTATGAAAATGCCTACAGTAATCTATATGAAATTCACAGCACATATTGACATTATTAGAAGATTGTGAGAGCTATTAGCATCACAATAATTCCTATAATAAACATGAACAATCAATGCATGTAAGTGCTCGACCTTATACACTATTCCGATTAAGAATACATATCAATGTGCTCGAAATGAAATTACAGAGTATTAGAATATTAAAAAATTAATTAAAAACAAAGAGTGAAACTGTAATTATCGAAGCAGTGTGACAGGTATCGCCCTACTCAGTAGAAATGTCTATTGATCACTATATGAGATTTGCCTTAGCATACTTGATGTGTTGCCCTACAAGAAACAAGAGAGCTCCAGTTTGTCATTCAAACCCCTAGGATTTATGGTATCAAAATATTTAATCCAAAATGTCTCCCTCTGGGTGATATATTTTGACATATCTCTTTCATTACAATTCTCAACAACTCCTAGCACAGTGAACCTTAGTTGAGCAATTGTATGATGTGCGTCTACCCAATGGCTTGCTAAAGGCGAACTCGACGTTCTTGTTCTAATTCTACTTTTGTGCTCTGTTATACGAGTACGTAAGGATCTCTCCGTCTTACCCACATAATACATGCCACACGGACATTGTAATATGTAGATGAAATTTTGCGTCTTGCAATTAGCTGTGAAGTGCAGTTTAATGGGTTTACCTGACCAGGGGTGTGAGATAGATAGGCCTGCGATCACATTGTTGCAATGGGAGCAATCATTGCATTTCAACATCTCTTTATGTTGATATGTTTCAAGTGTTTCTTTCTTTTTCAATAAATCTCTGAGGTTGTTGGAGCGTTTGTATGCAAATATAAGACGATTCTTAAAAAGGTTACCAAAATCGGGTTCTGTCTGAAACAAGTCCCATCTATTAAGGATCACTTTCTTGATAGCAGGTGATTGGGTGAGAAAATGGACACAAATACTTCTCTTTTCTCTCTGGGTTTCACACGCTTTTCTAAAAGCATAGGTCTAGAGAATTCTTCTAGTCTGGATACTGATGCTTCCAATATTTCATTAGGGTAACCCTTTTCCAAAAAACCTTGTTTTACAACTTCCAATGTCTCCTTTGCTATCACTAGATTCGATGTAATGCGTTTAATTCTGAGAAATTGAGAGAAAGGAGGATGTCTTTTTAAGGAAACAGGATGGAAACTATCAAACAGTAATGTGTTGTTTCAATCAGTGGGTTTTTTAAACACCTTAGTGGTGATTATTGTGTCTTGTAGCTCAACGTTAACATCCAGATATGATATAGTTTGCCTGTCCAGTGTAAACGTGAACTGAATCCTAGGATTAATGTAATTGAGAGATACTAGATTTGTTACTAGTTCCTCTTTAGCTCCTTGCCACATGATGAAGATATCATCAATATATCGCCAATATATGATAAGATGATCTGTCCATGATGTATCATTAAGTATGTTTTCTTGTTCAAACGTCATCATGTAGGTGTTTGCATAACTGGGTGCCTCTGCAAAACCCATGGAAGTACCATTGGTTTGTAGGAAGTATCTGTCCTGCCATTTAAAGTAACTATGAAATAAACAAAACTGTAAAATCTCCAACAAAAACTTTTTGTTGGCGGGTATTTCTCCTTGCTGTAGCAGGGCCCATTCAATGGCTTTGATTCCTTCTGCAAGGGGTATGGAAGTGTATAAGGATACGACATCTACAGTTCCTAACCAAATCTCTTCACCGGATGGTAAAATAGGATCACCCAGCAATTTTAGAAAGTGAGTTGTAAGTTGCATATAAGTAGGACCTGATTGTACAAAAGTTTGTAGAAAAGGGTCGTAATAGTAGCCTAGAGGTTCATGAACTGAGCTGCACCCTGACAAAATGGTGGATCTCGAAGACTCTTATGTATTTTGGGCAGCATATATATAACTGGCCTGCGTGGGAACTTAGAGTATAAGAAATCTAATGTTTTGATCCAACCCATATCTTTAGAATGAGATAAAATATTGAAAAGAGTAGATTGAAATTCTAGAGTGGTATCCTGTTTAAGTGGTAGATACGTGGATTCATCAACTAGCATCTCATTAACTTTGGTCTCGTAGAACATGCGGTCCAGGACTACTAAGGCACCACCCTTATCCGCTGAAGAGAATACTAAAGAATCATTCATTCTCAGAGTTTTCAGTGCCTTTCTATCAGATAAAGTCAGGTTGTGACGTTTCTTTGATGGGGAAGGTAAAAGGGACAAAACTCTCTTCACTAATGTCTCAAATGTGTCCAGAACTTTGTGCGAGATGGGTGCAATAAATGTACTTTTGGGTTTAAACTCAGAATACTCGTTGGTATTGATGTCTGCACACGTAGAGCCCTGATTGGAAAAGAAATATCTTAATCTGAGTTTTCTCATGAATTTATAAAATTCTATCTCTGTATTGAAAGCTGAGGTACGGAATGTAGGCACAAAAGATGTGCCCTTATTTATTACCGCTTTTTGTGTATTCGATAGTGGGGCAGAAGAGATGTTTACAACTAGTGTTTTTTCTGCCTGCGGCCTGTGCTGGTTAACTTTGTGCTTTCCACGACCTCTGCGGGTTTTTTTGTGCCTGGTTGGGTTGCAATCTGTTCTATCGGTTGATTGTTGGCGGCCGGGCTGGTCTCTAAAAAAGAGACCTTTGTGGCTGATGTAGACGGTGCCTCTGTGTGTGTCAAATCAACTGTGGAGGGTACTGGTGGTCTAGTTAAACAAGTGTCACTGATAGAAGCTATACTTTCTTCAGATGAGGTATTTCCGGGATTTTGGTACGTGTGTTTCTGCACATATACTTCCGCCCAGGAGTATACTTCATCCAGCTTGTAATCTATGATGTCTCGTCTAAATTTCCACACCTTGCATTTATGAATCTCTTTCGCATAGCGGTCTAGATTCCAATTAATTTCTTCTAATGATGCAGGCCAATCTTCCCCTTGCATGCGTGATTTAAGAGACTCTTGTAGTTCCTGAATTTCTTGCTCTAATCCCACTGAGACACTTGAGAGTTCCTCCACTATTAAAAGAATAAGGACTAGTCAACACTTATTAAGAATAGAGTACCACTTATCTATAAATTTCTTGTTCATCTTGAACATTATTGGTTAAAGTGGTAACCTCAACCCTCTCGGAATCCTGCTTGCCTTGTCGCATTGTACTAAGTTTGTGGCATGCAAACGTTGATTAATTTCACGCCACATTAGATATTCTAGCGGTACAAAAGGGGGTGGTGATGGACGGAGCGTCAGAACCAATCAAACACTCACACCCAGTCAACAGATCTGGGTTTGATCCATCACCGTTCTTTAGCCCACTCTGCCTGGGGTGGCAGAGTGGGCTAAAGAATGGTGATGGATCAAACCCAGATCTGTTGACTGGGTGTGAGTGTTTGATTGGTTCTGATGCTCCGTCCATCACCACCCCCTTTTGTACCGCTTTGTTCGCCATAAGTTGGCAGGGTATGCTCAGACGTAAGTCCCTTGCTCACTTTGCCACTGGATTAAAGCAAGCCTGGCTGAAGACGGCTGAAATGCCAGAAACCGGTCCTAGGAAGCTTGTTTCCGGTCCAGGAAAGGCATGGCTTGGCAGTTCGGGCTGGACTGTTCCCATGAGGCACTGGGTCAGACTGATTTGCATATGGCCATGTCTGAACTGGGGTGGCAGAGTGGGCTAAAGAACGGTGATGGATCAAACCCAGATCTGTTGACTGGGTGTGAGTGTTTGATTGGTTCTGATGCTCCGTCCATCACCACCCCCTTTTGTACCGCTTTGTTCGCCATAAGCTGGCAGGGTATGCTCAGACGTGAGTCCCATGCTCACTTTGCCACTGGATTCAAGCAAGCCTGGCTGAAGACGGCTGAAATGCCAGAAACCGGTCCTAGGAAGCTTGTTTCCGGTCTAGGAAAGGCATGGCTTGGCAGTTCGGGCTGGACTGTTCCCATGAGGCACTGGGTCAGACTGATTTGCATATGGCCATGTCTGAACTGGGGTGGCAGAGTGGGCTAAAGAACGGTGATGGATCAAACCCAGATCTGTTGACTGGGTGTGAGTGTTTGATTGGTTCTGATGCTCCGTCCATCACCACCCCCTTTTGTACCGCTTTGTTCGCCATAAGTTGGCAGGGTATGCTCAGACGTGAGTCCCTTGCTCACTTTGCCACTGGATTCAAGCAAGCCTGGCTGAAGACGGCTGAAATGCCAGAAACCGGTCCTAGGAAGCTTGTTTCCGGTCCAGGAAAGGCATGGCTTGGCAGTTCGGGCTGGACTGTTCCCATGAGGCACAGGGTCAGACTGATTTGCATATGGCCATGTCTGAACTGGGGTGGCAGAGTGGGCTAAAGAACGGTGATGGATCAAACCCAGATCTGTTGACTGGGTGTGAGTGTTTGATTGGTTCTGATGCTCCGTCCATCACCACCACCCCCCCCTTTTGTACAGCATTAGATATTCTAACCGTCTCAATTGTTGAATAACTGGTCCTTGTGTTACATCAAAGGTACGAACCGCCCGGATGAGGCCATATATTTCTTGCGCTTCTGTTGCGCTATAAACTTTAGTTTCTGCCTTGTTTTCAGTGAGGTGCAAGATCTCTTCAAAAGATATGATATGGTGCAACCATGTCCATGTGGCATGTATTATGTGGGTAAGACGGAGAGATCCTTACGTACTCATATAACAGAGCACAAAAGTAGAATTACAACAAGAACGTTGAGTTCGCCTTTAGCAAGCCATTGGGTAAACGTACATCATACTATTGCTCAACTAAGATTCACTGTGCTAGAATTTGTTGAGAATTGTAATGATAGAGATATGTTGAAATATATCACCCAGAGGGAGACATTTTGGATTAAATATTTAGATACCATGAGTCCTAAGGGTTTGAATGACAAACTGGAGCTTTCTTGTTTCTTGTAGGGCAACACATCAAGTAAGCTAAGGCAAATCTCATATAGTGATCAATAGACATTTCTACTGAGTAGGGCGATACTTGTCACACTGCTTCGATGATTGCAGTATCTCTCTTTTTTTTTAAATACATTTTTTAATATTCTAATACTCTGTAATTTCATTTCGAGCACATTGATATGTATTCTTAATCGGAATAGTGTATAAGGTTGAGCACTTACATGAATTGATTGTTCATGTTTATTATAGGAATTTATTGTGATGTTAACCCCTTCGGTGCCACGCCTTTTCCCCCTCCTGTGCCTGGCGTTTCCCAGGCGGGTGGGTTTCATGACGAGATAGTCTCGTCATGGGCACAGTACGACTGTGCTCCATGACGAGACCATCTCGTCATGGGCACAGAAGAGGTTAATAGCTCTCACAATTTTCTAACAATGTCAATATGTGCTGTGAATTTCATAGAGATGAAAGTCTGTATGCATCTTCATGCACTAGATATACATTGTGATATTTTAGGGTAACTTTTTTGTTAACACATCTTTGTATATAACATGGTAGGATGTGAATGTTACCAATGTTGTATGGGGAAAATTAATTTCAAGGAATAATAGAGATTGTATAATATTTCTTTTCTCTCAACATTGGGGTACCATTACTACTATATTATCACCCAAGTCATGTTGTTATTTTGTTTATATAGTATGTTCCTGATTCACTACTCATGGATTCATTCACTGCTACTTTGTTCTGAACTAGATCATCACTTCGTAGTTTCTTTATCATTTTTTCATCTATATTGGGTCTTGATGAGCACCTATTTAGTAGTTATTCAGGATATTTTTCATTCACTTTTTTAACATAGCTTCCCGTTTGTGAAGGACTGTTTTTTTGTCTTGGTATGCCACTTTTAACACTAGAGTACTACTTTACGACTTTTCGTTGCATCCCCTGCACTCTGTTTTAGCGTATACATGAATTATAGTTATTTGTACTTTTTTCTTTTATCCCTTCAACATGGCCGCCCATACTTGTATGGTTTTATACAGACTTGTCCTACGCTTATGTTTAGTATCAATACCACGTGATTCACGTTAGGCATGATATTTAGAACAGGTATCTGCGTTTTGTGAGAAGCATTTTTGGTAGTCAGCCACACTTTGGCGTTTACCGAGGGATTGATCAATGTTGCAGTCCGGTTTGGCAGCGACTTCGGTGAGCCATCTTTCATTAGGGGATAGATTTGAAAGAAGGGGCCAGATATTGTATACCTTGGATACTTATGATATGCATTATTGACAGAATCAGTTCAGCGTTCGGACTGGCACTTTGTGTATCCTTCTCTTCTTTGAAGTACTCGGATTGTCTCTCTGCGTCTTTTGGACGCCTGTTGAGTTTCGCCCTGTCGTCACTTTCACATGTTTTTGTTGACTCCACGGCACATTTCTTTCTGTGCCTTTCACTAACTTGTGTTATCATTATTTTTACCCCAGATCTTTCTCATCTGATTCCACTGGCATTACTGCTCCGTATAGCCAATTATTTCACCTGAGTCTGCTTCAGACTCGAGGTGGTTTTTAGTAAGGTATTTCATATAATTTTTTGAACTTCTCTCCATTAGTTTCTTGCATTTTTTGGGGGTAGATCAAACCATGATAGCTTTGGGAGTAGTCATACACGTTTGAGGGTGTTCTGGTGGACTTGACATCTTCATTTTCTATTCTCTTCATCTGTTTTCACTACTTTTCTCCGGCAGTGTCACTACGGTATTGCTTTATGCTCTATTAACTTACACTGTAATCTATTGATCCGTTTATTTCATGTTGAATTGTATGAACCGTTCCCAGTAATATGGGTCTATGACTTTGTTATGTATATGTTTAAAGCTACGTATTATTATGATATAATTGGAGATATTTATTTGGAGATAGCCCCTGACGAAGGGTGCAGGATACACCAGAAATGCATTGGGATTGGGGAATTAGCCTATCTACGTAATTTATTTTCCTTTGAATGGACTTTGAAGTTCAAATTTTGATTTGGATCTATACCTCATGTGAAAATAAAAAGACTGATAAGAAGTACCACAGTATGATGGATACATCTCGCCATTCATTGAGACTCATTTGTTTTTGTAAATAAGTAAAAAAATGTATTCATTGCTGTTTCCTTTCTATGAATAGTAGCGTTAAAGATGTGTTGATACACACTGTTCTTCTTGTGTACTAGGTAGTGCACACTCTGTCTAGAACATTTTTGATCTACTTTAAGAAAGTAGGCATTTTCTTACCTTAGCCATTTGGTACCTGCAACCTGCCTCTGGTACCCTGCCTGGATATAGTTGGCAGCTGGGCTTTGTGTATTCTCCCTAGACAGCCACACATAATGGAAGCTTAGGTGGGTCATCATTTGCAGGATGGAAGGAGGAGCCAAACCCAGCCTCACTTACACCTAAATGGGCTTTGTCCTGTCTCCTATGGTTAGTCTGTAGCCAGGGCAGGGAAGGCAGGGCATCTGGGTAGTTCAAAGGCATGCCTATAGCAGCTTCTCCCCCACTTCAAAGGGACACCTATGAATAAAAGAAGGACCTCAGACACCACCACTTCAGTACACTTCTGGATCTGGGGATACTATGCCAGGAAGAAGGACTGTTGTGTTGCTGAAGGACTGCCACTCAGCTGGAATTTTATTTTTTAATTTTTAATTTTACGGAGTTTTAGGCAAGCACAAACTTGCCCCGAAGGTATAGGGTATCAGAGCGCTTTACATAGCACAAGTTGCGTTATATGAGGACACATTCATTTTTGTTAGGCACGGGGAGATTAAGTGATTTGCCCAGAATCACAGGATGTTCAGCGTCATTGCCGAGACTCGAACCCGGTTCCCCAGATTTGAGTTTGACCACCCTACACGTTATGTCAACTCCTCTCACCTTTTGCTTTGATGAAACTGCTGCCCCGCTGTGCTGACCTGCTGTCTGCTGCCACCTTGCCTGAGTGAGAAGGACTGGACCTGCGTCACTTGAACCCAGGACCCGAGTGACTCCAAGGGTTATTTGGCAGGCCTCCTGATCGAAAGAGTCACGGACCTAACACGCTTTTAACCTCCTTGTACCTGCACCTAAATTCTGCCATCTCTGAGTTTACCCTGCAAAGTGGTGCCACCCCAGTCCTGGACCCTTCGAAGTGGACCTAAGGTGATTTCTAGTGCAATTGACGCATCTTCATTGCTGAGCAGCGCACCCGCGAGCTGTCCCAACACTTCTCCTCAGCTGAGCAGTGCATCCCTGAGCTGAACCAACGCATAGCCCCTGCAACATGGATTGGACCCATTGCAAAGACCTGCGTCGCACCCGCAGTCCTCAGAACTGATGCATCGCCCAGATGGTGGGGTGCATCTACTGCACAGGTCCACGCATCTCTCATAGATGGCAGCCTCAACAACAATCACGGATTCTGCGTCGCAGCCTCACAGCTTCTTGGAACAGATGCATCACCAGCTGCACGCTGCATTCCCAACTTTGGACTTTGCATTGCAGGACCTGTCAACAGGATCCATGACGACAACATAACAGGAACTCGCACCGCAGCCGCAGTACATCTTGGATCCGACACATCTCTTTGGGCTGTGCAGCGCATATTCAAAGTGGATCCATGCAACATTCTGCAACCAGGATTTAAGGCACTCTGTTCAGTGGGCCTAACTGGGCCCTTGTAGCAGGTCTGTGCTCCATCACATTCGATCAGACCTTTGAACTTTTTCGTGGTCCGGCATGACCAGATATCCCTAGATGGAGTTTTGTGCTTTTAGGTGCTTTTCACTAAAACCTCTCAATTTCAATATCTCTGGCTCTACTAATTGATTTTTGTTGTTTGGGTTCTTGTTTTATTTATTAAAAACTACTCTATTATTGTAAATCTGGTGTGGGCTCCTTTTGTGGCATGTTTTCACAGTTTTTCTGTTCAATAATGTACAAATACTTTACACATTGCCTCTAAGTTAAGCCTGACTGCTCCATGCCAAGCTACCAAGAAAGTAAGCACAGATTGATTTGGGGTTTGCTTGTGTCTTACCCTGACAAGGATTGTGATTTCTGTTTTACCTGGGCTGGCGCCCCAGTCAACCAACAACCCAATTTCAATAGAAGCCTTGCCAAAGTTTATGTTGAAATCCACTACTTGACTTTTGTTAAGAACGCTGGTTCTGCATTCCTTGTCCTTTAACACGCTGGCCTCTAGTGTTCATAGATGTAGCAGCCTCATGCACAGACATCCTGCTCATGCATTAGCCCTACTCAGTTTCCCCAACAAACATAGGGGCATATAAACAAGGGCCGGCGATAAATATCGCAAAGCGCGCTTAGCGATTGCATATTTATTGCCGGCTATCTCTGGAATTTATCACCCGGTTAGTGCGTTATCAACAATGCGCATCGCCGAGGGGATAAAAGTTCCAGAGATAGTGTGGATATCGCCGTTTTCCATGGTGGAAAATGGCGATATCCTAGATGATAGGGCCTGTGGTCTTAGCCACAGATTCCACCCCCCATGTTAAGTATGCCTTAGTCAGGAATTTAACAGACGTTAAATTCCTGCGTTAAGGCATACTTAACGCGATTGAAAAAAATCGCTACCCTTCCTTGTTAATATCGCGAAGCTGCCTTCGCGATATTTTCCCTGGTTGGTTTCACAGCCACGCCTACTTTGCATCTCATTAGCGATGCAAAGTTAGGTGTGCTGGAAACGGGCGCTAAGTCAGCAAAACACGCGATAGTGTGTCTTTGCTGATAAGGGAATTAAATTATCGCCGCTTTTCGCCCGAAACGGACGCAAAAGCGGCAATAATTTCATATTGCCGCCTTGTTAATATGCCCCTTAGGGGCATATTATCAAGCCCTGGCGATAACTATCGTCAGTGCCCGTTTGCGGGAGTGTTTTTTATCGCCTTCTTTCCCTGATAATTATCGCCTTGTTATTGACGTATTATCAACAAGTCGATAACAGGCGATAGTTTCAGGGAACGGCGGTGAAAACTCCAGCTAACTACTGCGTGATGGCGATAGTCATTTAGGCGATAGCTAGCCATCTACGCATTAGCGGCAGCAAAAGTCCAGCTAATGCGGCGATAATATGCCCCCCTGTAGTGTGCATCTTTTAGCTCCGTGCAAAAAAGGAATGCCATTCATAGTTGATTACATTTTATTGATTGCTGAATTACGATAACACCAAGGTCCATATGTCATTTGTAGTAATGATATGCATTATACCGTTGAACAATTTTTCTGCTTGTTGCTGCAAGCCTGTGTCTATACATTCCGTGAGTCCTCGTTGTACCTCATGGACGCCTCTGTGAGTTGTATTCTACAGTGCAGTTAGCAGGCTGTTTCAGGGGGGTTATGTAGGTAATGCCAGAGGGCGGGGGGAGGATGTGTGTTTGTGCGTGCGCATGTGTGTGTGTGTGTGTGTGTGTGCGCGTGTGTGTAGTGTTTATTGGTTCTGGGCATGACCATGCCTTTGTGCATATGGTGTGCTCCACACGAGCAGCGAGCCCATATTGCTCAGTGAGTGTAAGGCAGTGAGGCAGCAAGAGGCAGGAAGGCCCTGGTCAACACAGCCATAGAGTGCTTGAAGGTGGCCTGAAGCTGGCATGCCCGCACCAGTGCGGAAACAGTACACACCAGGCACCACCAAGGCTTGGACCACAGGCTGAGGCTGCCATGCGCTGGAGCCTTCCAATCGCACTTAACATCTGCTGATCGTAGGGACAAGCAGCGTGTGAACAGACGCACAGATGTAGAAGTGACATCTGCCACCGACAAAGGAGGCAAAAAATTCAATTCGATTAGCGGAGGCCTTTCTGTTTTCAGGAAAAAGAAAGGCCGCAGCACTAGCAGGGCCTGCACAGTTCAAGTGCTATAGAAGGACAAAATAAAGAGCTGGGCCGGCTGGATGGACAGCTGAGTGGGAGCACTGGGAGCAGCACAAAACATAACAACCTGTATCTTTTGTGAGGTAATTCACCCAACAGGGCAGTGGTGTGCTGGGGTGCAGTCACAGCGGCTGAGGAATGTCCACACAAGACCCTGCTTGTCTTGTGTGGACATTCTGGTAGTCAAAAGAACCTGACCTGGTATAAATGAGGTGTAGTCAAAGGGGTGTAGCTAGGAATACCTTGAATAAAACATGCCCTGTGCAATTAAGGGGGTGGATTTAAATGTGTAAACTACTGTCCTGTGCCTCTCTGAGTTTTCTCTTATTACATACAGACCCATAACACAATGGACATTCGCCTTAAATAAGCCAAACCTATTGGCTTTGTCAATGTTTGTTAGCAGTATCAAATAAATCAGTAACAAAAATGAATGCATGAAAGCATGAATAATTAGAATTGAAAATGTTTCATATCTGAAAATATGATACTGTGATTTGAACACTACTAAGGACTGTGGCAGAGGTAGTGGTGTTCGGAGTATCTCAGTCACTCCTATTCTTCCCTTCACTCCACTTTCCACTGCAGGACTCACTCTGTTAGAAACCTACGACCTTATTTCTCTCCTCATCTAACTGAAATCCTCCATATGCATTTATGGTTTGGTGGTTAAGGTCTGGCGGCAGCGGAGGCAGGAGAACTGGCCGCGTGTTGTGTTTGGCGAGGCCTGTTGTCAGTCTCTGAGTTTTCCGTGGTTGAGTGCGTGGAGGGTGGCTGAGCTGTAGCAGTGGTGGCTCGAGATCCAGGATTCCTGGCACTGGTCGTGGTCGGGTCACAGACAGACGCAGACGGGCTTGCCTTAGGCACGCCTTCGGCGCACCAGTGGCGCACGTCCGCTGCGCAACCGTGCCGCGTCTGTCATTTAGGAGAGGGGGGGAGGAACGATCAGCTGGGAGGCGGCAATGGGTGAGGACAAGCGCGGGCTCCGAGAAGCCAAAAAAAACATCATAAGTTAAAAAAAGGGATATTAACTGATGTAATCATGCTATGTATCCTTAGGGGGTGGGACGGTGAGTAGGACTTCTCCGAAAACAGAGCAGGGCATGGGCGGATTGGCAAGACCACTCAAGTTTGCAATGACTGTTTGCTCGGGTCACTCAGGCCACCCAAAGCAGTCATGCGCACTTCCCTGTTTGCCCCCTGGCTGCATGACTTGTCCCGTTGCCGATTACCAATCCCACCGCTGCATCGCAGCGTTGTGATTGTCTCAGGGGAGGGAGCCTGGCTGCCTACTTCCTTTTCCTGGAAGCAGACGCAGGAGAGCAGGAGCTCCAAAGACACAGGACACAGCTTCAAGGTAAGACTTCCCTCAATATATTTTTAACAACACACGCTCACACACACATCCCCGCATCCACGCACCATCCAGTGTTATTTCCGGTGTTTCCCACCTCACAGCTGTCCAGCCCCCCCACACTTCTCGATGTTGGCCGCTGTGTCCCACTCGTGTGCCAAAGGCACATACGTTGTTGCGATGCATGCCATCACCACGCATTCCATTCCAATGCATACTGATACTAGGCACATTGCAACAGTAGAGTGGGTGTTGCATAGCGGAGACATAAAGATTACTATTCCCACTTCTGTGAGTGTAACCCAAAATTGACCTTTGCACACAAACCCAAACGTGAACCCTGGAATTCCTTTTTTGAGTCCCCAAAACACACACAAAAATCTCATTTGAGACAAATGCACACCCCACCTTTTGATATTTTAGCCCAAAAACACTCCATTGTTCATATTTTACCCCCAAAACACCCTATTTTTCATATTTTAGCCCACAAAACTCCCCATTTTTCATATTTTACCCCAAGAAACACCCCATTTTTCATATTTTACCCCACAATTCACCCCATTTTTCATTGTTTTCCACCCAAAAAACATACATTTTCAAATTTTACCCCAAAACCCATACACATAAAAACTTTAATTGACCCCATTTCTGACCTCACAATGCGTTGTGATCAAATGTGATGTTAAGGCACACGCGTTGTCGGAGTTGCGTTGTTAACGATGTATCGCCTGCTTTGTAATGGTCATCTCCCGTGCCAAAGGCAAACCATAGGCTACGCCGTTTGTGTCCGTCTGCCCCTGAACCGCGCTCAGCACCAAGGAGCATTCGTCTTGGACACTCCACCTCTACAACGCCAGCACCCTCCTCGACATCAACCCTGGACGCCACCTCGCCTGCCAGGACCAACCTCTGCTCCATGCTGGACATCGCCTTCACCATCACTGACGACTGCAGTATCACTCACAAGGAGCACCCCGACTGTCAAGGAGGAGGCATTGCCGTCACCGACAGAGGCACACTCCGACTGACAACGCACTCTAATGTGCCAAGGGTGACCATGGACCACGTCAACTCCCAGATCCAGACCAAGCCCAAGAACATCCTCTGTGGCACCCTCATGTACAGACTCCCCGGGCCATGGCCCCCCATTCTCCAATGCAATTGTAGACCTCATTGCACCACAGGGTCTTCCCATCCACCAATGACATCCAACTCGGTGTACTCAAGTTCCACCTGGACAACCCCAGTGACCAGAGCACCACCCCCTCCTGGGGAGGGTCACCGACATCAGATGCAAGCAGCAAGTCGCCTCAATAGGCCACATAGCAGGACACACGATCGAACATGTCACCTTCGCCAGCGGGTACTTCAATTACAGCCACAACACCGGACTCTCCTGGACCGACCATCATTGGTAACATCACGTCTTCACCTTGCCCACCGGACGCCACCTCCATCATCACACCCCCTCGTAGCTGGATCAAGGCCAGGGAAGAACATCTCGTCAACTCCCTCCGCACCAACACTCCACCAATGCTTCCAAACGATGACACTGCAGCGTGCAACCACCACCGATGGATCTCCAACAGCGCCGACATGAAGGCACCCCTCCTGAACAGCACTTTGTCAGTACCTTCCGCCTGCCTCATGGCAGGTGTGAGGGTGAGGCAGTGCCACAGGGATAGGCTGGCCCCATGCATTGCTGGAGATGCCTCATGGTTGTTACACGACTGCAGCAATGCTTGACTTTAGTGCCAGCAGATATGTCAGGATTCCTGACGTATCTGTCATTACTTGCGTCATGGAGCGCGGTCCAGTGATTACAGCGCATCCAAGCTGTTGCAGGAAGGGCATAGTGAGAAGTGTTGCAACGCTGTCTTGTCGCAGCACACTTTTCATGACTGGAGTACAGGTATGCGCACTATCTTATTGATTGCGCGCATTCCTGCAAAAAGCTACAGAGATATGAGCCCAAGTTGTAGCACCATTTTTAAAACCAGCTATTTTCTGGTCTTAAATAACAGGCTCTATCTGCTGTTAGAGACAGTTTTTTGGCTCTTCAGAATTTCAAGGAGCCCCTTGATAATATAAAGTAGTGGTATTTGCGTGCCTTTTTGCACGGGAACGCCTACTTTACATGTACTTAGCAATGAATATCGCTAACATGCTTTAAGATAATAAAACGGGCCGCTATCACCCAAAAACACACGGTAAGGCCCCTTTTGCTGCAGCTTGCTAATAATGAGATATAATTATCGCCGCTTTTGCGGCAAAAAAGTGCAGGTAAAGTGGCTATAGGCCCTTGATAATATGCCCCTTAGTGCCCTACTTCTGGCATTAGCAGTTTGTATGTCTACAACGCTGTTCGTTATCTGTGCAAGGCTCTTTGCAACATCAGCACTGCAGTGTACTAACTCAACCTGAGTATTAGCTGTTCACCTACACATTGTCAATATCACTGTAGTCAACCTTTTCACAAAACATCTAAATGTTTGTAGATGATCTGTGGTGTGCCTCTATTGACGCATGTGAGAAGCAGACTCTTGTGCCTTTTGAGTGAGATCTTTTACTGCCACAATTAAGTACTCAAAGCTTGCTCTCAAAGCATCATTGCCTTCTATAACGTCTCTCTTTAATCTTACACTTCTACTTAATTCAGATGAATTTTCACAATGGATTGCTCCAATGTATAAAATGGCTCGGGAATAGATGATATCTTATGGATGTCTTACCTCCTACACCTCATAGTCTTCCTTCTTCCGCTAAGCACTACAGGTACTGATGGCATGCTTTGCTCTTCATTGTCAAGTGAACTGTCATGAGTTGTAATATGTTGTACTAAAATAGTGGTGTTGATCTGACTGGTTGTTGCACTTTCTGTGTCAGTGGGAATATCAATGACTGATTCTGCCTGCTGTCATTCAGAGGGACATGATGTTTGACCAGCATCTTCTGTTTTAGGATGGGTATTGCTTGTGATCTGTAGCAAGTACAACGTTAATATGAATAAGTGTTTTATGTTATTGATTTGTACAGCTATACTTACACTGATATCATTGTATTATCTTTCTCAAGAACAATAACTTTAAAAGTCATCAATGAGGTTTTTGAAAGAAACCTAAAAATGTCAAAGTTTATTTACCATGTGAATGTTTTAATGAAGACCATCTGGACTGCAGTACCCACAATGCATTGTCTTCAACCTTCAGAAATCCTGATATGTATTTTCCCAGAATGTTGTCTAACCATCCTTTGACCCATCTAATTTTGATTTTATTAAAAATGAAAAGTAGCTACCTTTAAACACTTGAATATGTTCTTTGTAATGTTTGAACAGACATTATTTTAATTATGATATATTTCATTAAAACTTTTTTTTAAATCAGAAATGACAACTAAACTTGAATAACTGTTGCAGGAAGAAAAGTCCAGAAATGACTTCTGCCTGCAATATGGATTCAATCATCCCTTCAAAATAGATGGGTGGCAGTTATTTACTCTTGCCTCCAGAAGCAGCTGCTACCTTCTTCATTTGGGTTTTTATCTTCTCTTTGGTTTAGGATCAGAGTTCGTACCACCTCTTGCCAATTTCTTCAACCAATCTTTTTGTGATTCCCACTGCAAGCATTCTGTTCTGTATCCTGGACTATATCTGCTTTTTAGTAGCTTCTGCAACAGACAGGGATGCCTTCCCAAAGAGCCTGACATGCTACCCCACAAAATTTTCCATCAAAATATCAAGATCTGCATCATTACATTTTCATTTCATCTTCCTCCCTTGCTCCTTCTATGGCATCTGGCTCAACAACTTCCATGTTGATAGTGCTAGGCTGGAAGGCAAACAGTGACTGTGCTCTGCTTTTCCCAAGAAATGAATTTCTTGGACTGGGTGCGGCCCAAATTTCCTCCAGGTATGACATTCCAATTTATACCGAATCGCATTTAACAATACCCTATTTAAAAATACTGCATGGTAACAAATTGTAATTTGCATTCAGTAAAGATAGGTAAATCAGATGAATCATTTCATACGTTTTGTGTGTGAAAGAATTGCAAATTAGATATCGGCAAATTGAATTTTCATAAATCAGGCCCTTAGATTCCACGGAGACAAATTAAAGAGACACAGGGGTAGGTGACATTAAGATGTCTCTTTTGAAAGCTAGTGAAATAGGAATTAGGTACAGTGTACCCAATCTCTGATTATTGTCAACCACCAACCCTTGAAAGTAATGATTGAAGATTTTTTCCAATTTATAGTTAAAGTTATTTATTAAAACCCAGTAGCTGTTAGAAAGTGGACTTCTGGTTGCCAGTGTAGGCACCCTGTAAAAGCAGGTACCACAATCCTAGTTAGAGTAAGTCAGATACACACTTGGAGATTACCTGTGATAACCTTCTGGTAGCTTGGCACAGAGCAGTCAGGCTAATTGTAAGAGGCAATTCATAAAGTATTTGTGCAACACACACAAACACACACACATAGAGTAACACAATGAAAATAACACAAAAATACTTCACGCCAGTTTAGAACAATAGATTATGATTTGATAAATAAAAGAAGACCAAAACAACGAAAATCCAATACGTAGGAGTCAAGCTATGGATTTTTAAAGATAAAATGTACAATTAGCACTTAGAAGCAATAATTGCCTATGGGGGTTATCTAGTAGTGCAGGACCGGGACAAAGTTAAGATTTCAGGTCAACCGCGATGGAGTGCATGCTTGATACAGGAGCCACGCAAAGACCGACAAACAAAGTACCTTGATCCTGGTTGCAACAGCGAGATGTGGGGTTCAGGCAAATGAAGCGTCGATTTTCTTCAAACTGTGATCGCAATGCACCGGTTCTGAAGTAGATGCACCAAGCCAAAAGGCACTGGTTCCATAGATGATGCTCTAGGTTTCTCCATGCAGTTTAGGGGATGTGTCGATCTTCCCATACTGCTGCGGTGCAAGGAACCACAATCCTAGTCAGGGTAAGGGAGATACACACGTGGAGATTACCTGTGATCAACCTCTGGCATCTTGGCACAGAACAGTCAGGCTAATCTAAAGAGGCAATGTGTAAAGTATGTGTGTAACACACACACACAGTAACACAATGAAAACAACACAAAAAGGCCCCACATTAGGTTTCGAAAAATAGATAATAATATTGTGTACAAAACCAAACGACAAAAATTCAATAAGTACAAGTTGTGATATACATTTTAGAATAAGTGTAAAAATAACGCATAAAAGCAAATAGCACTTTAGGGTTACTTGATGTCCTGCTGGACTGGGGCAAGTCAACAGTTCAAGCACACTGTGATGAAGCACGGGCTGGGTACAGGAGCCATGCATGCCTAGGGAGCAGAGTACCTTGATCCTAGTTACAAACACAAGACGTAGGGTCGATGCATCAATGTCACTCCAGCAGTCGAGGGGATGAGTTGATTTCACTCATTAGTTAATGGTGATGTGTTGGTTTCGGAAAGCGAGCATCGAAGCCGCAAAGCATTGATGCTAAAGTCGATATGTCCGGTTCCTCCACACAGTTGAGGGATGCGTCAATCTCCGTAGACTGCTGTGGAGATGATGCATGGTCTCAGTGCTGAGTCAATGATGATGCACCAGGTTTCTCCACACTTAGCGAGGGGATGCAAGGATTCTCCTTTGGTGGTGGCAAAGCAGCGGTTTTCTGTGGTGCTGCTCGGGCTCCAAGTGAGATGCACTGATTCTGCTCCTGCAACAGAGTGGATGCTCTGGGTGCCTCTTCCAGCAGGCAGATGTGGTGTTGATTTCACTTGTGGAAGTATCTGGGTCCACTTCCAGTGAACCAAGCATAGGGGCACGAGGGGAGACTTTGATTTCCATGAGTCTCAACAACAGGAACTAAGCCAACAAGCCCTTGAAGATCACTTCAGTTGCAAGGCAGAGTCCAGCTCTGTTTAACAGGGTCAGAGAGCAGCAGGCAGCAGAGCAACAGACAGAAAAGCAAGCCTTCCAGGTCAGCAGTCCAGCAGAGTTTCATTCCTTGATACAGAACAGCAGTTCTTCTGACAGAGGCCAGTTGTAGGTCCAGAAGTGTCTGATTTAAGGGGTTGTCAGAAACCCAGTACTTATACCCAAATGTGCCTTTGACGTGTGGGTGACTTCAAAGCAGGCTCTTGAATTACACAGCTCCCCCTTCCTTCCCAGCCCTGGATCCAGACCAGCTATGGGGTGGGGGGGTATATCAGCCCTTTGTGTGGGGATAGGACACTACGTATTCGCCAATCCCTTCCATGCTGCCCAGGCAGGGTCATCAGAATGCAGATGTATGTAGATGGGTACTCAGACACATCTATCCTTCCTGTGTTTGTGGCTAGAGGGAATGGACAAAGTTTATCTCTCACCCACACCTTACATTTATTGGAGACAGGCTGCAAGGCACACAGAGCTATGAGTACAGAGGAATGACCACTTTGGCATTTCTAAAACAGAAATGCTAAATCCAACTTCACCACTAAGGAGGATTTATCAATAGCATTCCAAATATATAAAACACAACACAGCAACTCCTGTCTGATCAGGAATTCCCACTTGTGTATAAGGGAATTCCTATTGTTAACCTACGGGAGGAGTAGGCATCGGAGTAATGAAAAACAGTTTTAGCTATTATTATTACTAGGACATGCAAAACAAAAAAGTACGTCTTTCCTTTTACCGACAGAGCACCCTGTCCCTCGAGCTACCCAGGGCCTACCTTAGGGGTGAGGTATGGGAATTAAAAGGGGAGTTTAAGGCTTGGCAAGTGTTTTTAAATGCCAAGTCGATGTGACAGTAAACTGCACACACAGTTCCTGCAATGGCAGGCCTGAGACAGTTTTGAAAGGCTACTCGTGTGGGTGGAACCAATAAAGAGAAAAGAAACCAACTGCCTACACATTAGTGATATACATAAGCCCAAGTAAGGGTCTAAGTTGCATGGAAATGACAGGCTAAAAAACAGACCCAAAAAGACAGCGAAACAGATGAGAGAAAGTAATCAACCCAAGATTTATTTGAATAAATAAAGGTCAGGATAATAATCTTTGTACACAAAGTTAGTCAGGAACAATACATTCCACAATTCAGATATAAGAAGGTCCCACACGAAAGCAGTCATACACACATTCATTCATACAACATACTCATGAGTTCAACAGAGAGCATATTTACACAAAAACACAAATTTTTACAATTGACTTAAAAATAATCGGCATCAAAAGAATGTACAATTTGACATAATAAAGATTAAAGAGGACTCGTGCACTCCCAGGTTTTTACAGATAGACGAAGTCTTCAGGTAGTCACGTACGAGTAAACGCCAACGCACGTTTCGGTGTTTGCCCAACACGGGGCTACACCTTCATCAGGGCAACGACGATGATAAACGTGAGGGACACAACGAGACCTATAGAATGATCATCACATTAATGAAACAAAGCAAGATACAAAAACTTAAACAGGCATCAAATTTGCGTGCATAGTTGACAACACTTAGTTTCCACCATGGCTCTCAACCATGAGGGTATGATAGAGACAGTCACAGAGGCTGAATACAAAAAGTCTACACTATGGGTCAGTATATAAATAATAACAAAAGCTACATGATACGGTCATTTAGTTAAATGACAGCGAAATGCACCCAAACAGAAAAACATCTCCTAAACAATGAGTTCTCAAAGGAAATAGATAGTAGGATCCCGCAACATATACTTGCTCAGAAATGAGTGACAAGACACCAGTGGCAGAAAATAAAGACTATCAAAATGTGCAAATATGAATGAAAAAAATACCAGAAGTTTATGGAGAAAAAAGAATGATAAAAGAGCGTTTCAAAACCGAAGAGGTTAGTGAACCAAAAATTGAAACAATAGGGAAATATAGATAAAATGATGAACAGCAAACAATACCTTTAAGTCCGATATGTATTAAGGGATGGCTCCTCTTAGTAATGTTCAGAGACACTAGTGGGTGTCAGACAGCTTCACAGGTAGGTTCTATCTACACGGGAAGGTAATAACAAACATGGGAGAGAAGGTAAAGGAAGAATCCAAAAATAACCCAATAACCCAGGAAGGAGTTCATGGACAACAGCGTCCAGGGCGGATCGGTTGCATCAGGGTAGATTCCTTTAGCAAGGTGAAATAAGTAGTTCCAGAAAAGCAGGACGGGAAGATAAAACACGTTCCTGCAATGGAACGAAAACTTTCAAATGGAGGTAGGATAAACAGTGAACGTACCAATAATCTAATGCGGGTTACACGTACGGGCACTAGCTAGAAGTTGTGTCGATCTTCCATATAATCAGGAAAGGAGGGAAAGAAAAGGGATCCTAATTCTTCTTTGGATGGTCTAAAACTGATTATGCAAGCATGTATAACGCTATTGACCACAAAAAAATCCAGTTTCAGAATTTCATATGGGGATGGGGACAAAGGCGGGAAAAGATCTATAAAAGATATTCTCTAAGGGAATCAGGGGAGAAAAGGACAGCATGATTACCTTAAAATGAGCACCACCGATGTGTAGCGGGACGAAAGGGATCCTCCTCACCGGAGCGAATCGGTTCTCTGCTACGGTGTGCTCCAAGGATCGAAGTATAGGAGCGAATCCACCCCAGAAGAATATAGCGGCGTCTAAAGATCAAGAAAGGACTAACTTCAGGGCATAACAGAAGTTTTTAGTGGGGCGGCCATGACGGACCAGCTACAAGTTAAATAAGTTGTAACGCCAGGGCTCGCCCAGTAGTTAACTTAATCGCTTAATGGAAAAGTTTGAAAAAACAGACAAGGCTTTGAATTTTAAATTTTAAGCTGGTGGGCTAGATTCCTCATGCAAGCTAAGTTTCAACGCTCAACCACAAACGACCGGCAGGGATACGGATAGACATACAAACATGGGGGGGGAGTTCTTACCGTCGGTATAGGCGTCGCTCAGGCAGAGATAGTCCAAGTTTAAAGTCCAAAGGGGGATATATAACGCTGGATCGTACAGGAGTAGTTCCTTCAAAAACCGGGGTTTAAATACTGTGGGACACAGATTAGATCCGGAAATGCGAAGTCTCGCGTTGGTATCCAGAATGCAAAAAATGCAAAGGGGATTAAGGCTAGATCGGCGCTGAAACATGATAAATAGAGCGGCCATGTTGGAGCTGAATAACAATAAACTGGATTAAGACTAAATCGGCGCAGAGCATAAAAATAAAGTGGCCAAGTTGGAACTGGAGAACAATAGACTATACTATAGCCATCAGAATGGTTGAAGCATGTTACTCAAATACTTTTAACATAAAGAAAAGAGACCAATTAGACATTTGAGTTTAATAGCTCAATGCAAGGACCAAGAGCCAGAAAACAGTGTTAATAATAAGTACATCAATAGGTCGCAAGGAGAGACCTCATGTGATAGCATTTTCCATGGGGCAGGTTTCATTCAAACCCTGGGCAACTACATTCAGAGAGTATATCCAAAAGACCTCCCTTTTCCTTCTAATGGTGGTTGGGTCCTTGCCTGCAGGGGTGTGTATCTTTTCCACAATGATCCATTTAAGATCTTGTTCTGAGTGGCCATGCTCAATCCAATGAGAGACCAGGGGGGCGCCAGATTTTTTTATGCGGTTATTGGACTTGTGTTCGCCGATCCTAAGTCTGCATTCCCTACCGGTTTCGCCAATGTATGTCAGGTCACAAGGGCAAAAAATCGCATAAATGATGTTCGACGTGCGGCAATTAGTCATATCTGTCAGATTAATAATACGTTTGTTGATATTGATGTTTTGCCTAACCAACGCATTGGGACAGGCTTGACAGGAGCCGCATCGATGATTGCCTGTGATAGGATGGAGACAAGTGATGGAAGTTTGGCGAAAAGATGGAGGAGGCTCCGGTATTTTGCCTTGAACTAAAAAATTCCTGAGGTTTTTATTCCTTCTAAAGGCAAAAAGAGGTTTGTCCAGTAAGCTATTGTCATCGATGTTTAGAAGATACCAGAGGGAGTTGATGATCTGCCGTATTTTGTGCTTGATGTTCGAGTGTTTAGTTACGCAAACTAACCGGTCAGTGGATTTTTCTTCTTTTTGTTGGAATATTGCGTCGCGGTTGTAATACCTGGCTCTTTTGAAGGAATTCTTCACTAGTTTTGGGGGATAACCCCTATTCAGGAGTTTAGTTTTAAGGACGTCAGCCTGGGATAAAAAGTCTTTCATCTCAGTGAAATTTCTCCGAAGATGGAGAAATTGGCTGAAGGGAATACCTTCCCTTTGACAGCGTGGATGGTAACTGTCAAATTGGAGCAGAGTGTTCCTCGCGGTGGGTTTGATGTATAGAGAGACAAATAGTTGGTTGTCTTTGTGCTCAACCCACACGTCGAGGAATTCAATCCTGATGTTGCTAGAGTGGACAGTAAATTTCAAATTTTCGTCAGCAAGGTTGATCCATTGGAGGAAATCATCAGGGGAGGCCTGGTCACCTTTCCAGATGAAAAAAATATCATCTATGAATCGGGACCAGGTAGAAACATTCTCGAAGAAGGGGGCAATCTCGTTATAGATGTTGATTTTTTCAAAGCTGCCCATATAAAGGCAGGCTACACTTGGAGCACAGGCAGCTCCCATGCTAACCCCTTGGGTTTGTTGATAGTATTCGTGGTTAAATTAAAAATAATTCTCAGCTAAAATGATCTTAAGGCATTGGAGAATAAAGGGAGCATTGGTGATATCTGGTTCAGAGCGTAGGATATTTTGAATGGCCGAAAGGGCTCCCTCTTGGGGAATGTTAGTATATAAAGACACCACGTCCATAGTGACAAGGAGTTCCCTGTCGCTGTGGTGGTCTAAATTCTCAACCTTGGAAATGAAATGGCCAGTATCCTTGACATAAGATTCAAGGTTGGCAACCAACGGTTTTAGGAAATGATCAACATACTTAGATATGGGCTCCGTAGCTGCACCGATAGTGGATATAATTGGCCTCAAAGGGGGGTCAGATACGTTTTTGTGGGTCTTTGGCACCCCATAGATGATAGGTATTCTGGTGTGGAGAGGTGTGAGGAACTCAGCTTCCTTGGGGCACAGGTGTCCTTCATCCACAGCGGTACATACCATGGTCAGAATTCGTTGTTTTAATGCTGGCTCAGGATTGATCGTGATACGTTTGTAATGTTTGACAACCGATAGTAATTTGTTCATTTTATCAATATAGATCGGGGTGTCAAAAATAACGATCCCACCTCCCTTGTCACAGGGTTTAATGGTGAGTTGTTTGTTATCCTTGAGACTATAAAGGGCATCGTTCTCTTCTTTCAAAAGATTAGGGGCCTGTTTTGGGACATATTTCAGGGTTTTTGGGATTCTAGACAGAACTGCTTTCTCAAAAATCGAGACTTCAGGTCTAATAGATTCCAGAAGTGGAGTGAATTCAGAGGGAGGTTTGAGTCCCGATCGGTTGTTAGTATTTTCGGCAGATGGCTTGGTTAGGAAAAACTTCTTTAATCTGATTTTACGAAAGAAAGAATGGAGGTCCTTGACAAGTTCAAATTTATTGAAGTTCGCAGAAGGGACAAAGGACAGTCCCCTAGATAACAATTTGGAAGTTTCGGGATCGATAGTTCTAGTGGACAAATTGAACACTGGAATATTGTTTACGTTTTCCAATATTGTTGGTGTCTCGTTTGTATGTCCATCTGAGGTTGTGTTAGATCCTGACGGAATCCCCTCTGTCTGGGGTTCCGATTCCTGGGGCGAAAATTCCCTCTGCGATTCCCTAAAAAACGGTTCGACGGAATAGTTCTATCAAAGTTCTCTGTCTGGGTTGATATGTGGGGTTGTAGTTAGGGTTATAGTTGGTGGGATCTTCACTATCTGAGTCCGTAGTGTCAGAAAATGTAACAACCCGTCTATTACCCCCTCTAGTGATGTTATAGTTGTTGGAGTAGCTAGGATATGTTTCCTCTGGATTAGCATAAAAATTGGAAGTCAAGTATGGATAGGCTCGTTCCTGAGAAAAAAAGCCTAATATCTTTTTTGAATTTGTCAGTCTTTCTCTTAAGAAGATATTCAGAGAAAGAATCAAGTTCATGTGAGATTTCTTCCAACTTGCTTTTTCCTATCTCAACAGCATTGTCTCTTTTAAGTTTTTCTTCCATTTCTTCAATCTCTTTGTTGAGAATGGATAAAACCTCTCTAGCAGTTTCAACAATCAGCATCATCCAATCTCTGGAATCATCTATTAGAGATTAGGGCCCATTTTTCCAAGAAAAGTCTCAATTCAACAAAGAGACCCGGGATGTTGCGAACACGTAGGCCAATAGGGATGGTACCCGCCTTGAGATATTCCAACATAAAATTGGCATGCGCCTCCGTGCGTTCGGATTTCTTTTTTAGGTTGAGGAGTTTGGTCCATTCTTTCTCGAGGCCCTTAGATAGCGTGAATTGTTTGTTACTATCGGTGGTAATCCCGATCATGCGGGCAAAATCTTCATCAGAGAAGCCAAAGGTTTTGATGCTTTCCATGATGTTCCCAAGAGAAAATAGAAAAATGAGCAAGGGTAGAAGGAAAGAGGGGAGAGGAATATAGTCACAAAAAAAGAACTAATATAAAGATATATTGGGGTGTCTAAATACAAAAACTCAAAACGAAAAAGGAGAAGGGATGCTCAACGTCACAAAGGTCCTGATAAGACGATCCGATAAGTGCCAAAGCAAAACCCCCACAGCTCAAGACTGTGAAGAAAGTATCCAATAGAAGGGGGGCCCCTATATGTTGGATGGGTAGGCAGGAGGAGTAGGGGACAACTAGAACCAATAAAGAGAAAAGAAACCAACTGCCTACACAAGAGTGATATACATAAGCCCAAGTAAGGGTCTAAGTTGCATGGAAATGACAGGCTAAAAAACAGACCCAAAAAGACAGCGAAACAGATGAGAGAAAGTAATCAACACAAGATTTATTTGAATAAATAAAGGTCAGGATAATAATCTTTGTACACAAAGTAAGTCAGGAGCAATAAATTCCACAATTCAGATATAAGAAGGTCCCACACGAAAGCAGTCATACACACAATCATTCATACAACATACTCATGAGTTCAACAGAGAGCATATTTACACAAAAACACAAATTTTTACAATTGACTTAAAAATAATTGGCATCAAAAGAATGTACAATTTGACATAATAAAGATTAAAGAGGACTCGTGCACTCCCAGGTTTTTACAGATAGACGAAGTCTTCAGGTAGGCACTTACGAGTAAACGCCAACGCACATTTCTGTGTTTGCCCAACACCGGGCTACACCTTCATAAGGGCAACGACGATGATAAACGTGAGGGACACAACGAGACCTATAGAATGATCATCACATTAATGAAACAAAGCAAGATACAAAAACTTAAACAGGCATCAAATTTGCGTGCATAGTTGACAACACTTAGTTTCCACCATGGCTCTCAACCATGAGGGTATGATAGAGACAGTCACAGAGGCTGAATACAAAAAGTCTACACTATGGGTCAGTATATAAATAATAGTAAAAGCTACATGATACGGTCATTTTTTTTGCTTTCTTGTTCCCCTGGTTTTAAATCGCTGGTCCTCTTACTTGCACTATAATTATTGGAACACTCACCGCTCCTTTAGCGGGTCCCTTTTTCATCTCCACTACCTACGGCGGACATATTGGGGGGAGAGAAGGACGCCTGGCGGCGCTATCTTTGTTGACGGTCTAGTCGTCAGAAGGACGCTAGACCTCTATTTCAGCCGGGTAAATCTAGTGGCAATTCTTGACCTGACCTGCAGTGTGATCGCATAGCGCGCTGCGCTTAGAACGGCAATAGTACATTTTTCGGCTTGTGTTTTTAACGATTCCCGTTTTGTATTTTATTTTTTGCTTTCTTGTTCCCCTGGTTTTAAGTCGCTGGCCCTCTTACTTGCACTATAATTATTGGAACACTCACCGCTCCTTTAACGGGTCTCTTTTTCATCTCCACTACCTACGGCGGACATATTGGGGGGAGAGAAGGACGCCTGGCGGCGCTATCTTTGTTGACGGTCTAGTCGTCAGAAGGACGCTAGACCTCTATTTAAGCCGGTCATGCTGACGCGCAGCGGGCACGCGCAGCGGGCTCGCCGGATCTCCACCGGAGTTACGCCTGAGTTCAGCTCGTCGGAGCCCGTCCGCGCCCGGCCGGGCTCAGGGGCTTGGTCTCCTGGTCCGCGACAGGTATTCTCTTCTAGAGATCTACATTATTTAGACATTGGTAGGCAGAAGCTAGATCCCACTATCATGACTAAGCTAGAGGATATGAATATCCTTCGACCTCCCAGAGGGAGGTCTGGGACTGACACGCCTTCTCTGAAGCTAACCAGCCTGAACACAAGGTCGCTTCATAAGCATCATCTTGAAATCTTCACTCTTCTTCAGGATGAGGACATTGATGTTTTAACTCTTACGGAGACATGGTTGGGCGATAATTCCTTGCCTGACATTATAGCCTCACTTCCCAATGAATACGATGCGGTATGGCACAATTGTGCCGACAACGCTCGGAGTGGGGGGGTAGCAATCTTGTATAAAAAATACCTAAAGGTCGTCAAAATAGCGGCTGAGACCGTAGATCTATCCGACATACTTGGAGTGAAGATTACTCTGAATAATTCATGCCTTGTGATTCTTACAGTTTACCGTCCTCCAAATTCTACCTCAGCATTTAACGATTTATTTGGCCCTATTATGTCTGATTTTCGCACAAGATACCAAAGAATTGTGGTAACTGGGGACTTTAACATGCATTGGGATAAAGCCCATAAAGACCCGGCAACTCGATACCTGGAGAATATTATGTCTTCACTTGGCATTAAACAGCTTGTAGATGCCCCCACTCATATTAAGGGGCATACCTTTTATCTTATTTGGACCTCAGACCCAAAGGTAAACCTTGTGGATATTTTACCTTGTATCTGGTCGGATCATCATTTAGTGAATTGTGAGATCCCCACTGTTGGCTATCCGGCCCAAAAACCACTAAAACTGAAAAAAGTTCATCAGTGGATAAAAGTTGACTTACAATCTTTGACCAGTATTCTTCCTGATTATGCCCAATCGTTGGCCTCTAGTGGGGATTTAGACCAGGACTATAGGGACATAATGCGAAATTTGAGTCAGGCGATTGACCAGATAGCACCCGAGAAACTACAAAAATCAAAAGGAGTAGGAAAAGGGGCTCCATGGTTCACCCCGCTTCTGAGGGACCACAAAAAGAAGCTTCGCTATCTAGAAAGGAACTGGAGGAGAACAAAAGATGGCATAGACCGGGAACAGTATAAAATCTCACTCAACTCATATAAAAAGTTGATTATGGCAACAAAAGCAGAATTTTATGAAACCCGCATAAATCAGGCCGAGAATATTCAGAAAGAAACGTTTAAAATCTTAACAGAGTTGAGTAAAAAACCAGAAACGACTGAAACCACAATAAAGGTTGATACTTTTCAAAGTTTTTTTCTGGAGAAGGTGGAGACTATTCTTTCTGAGATTGAGAATAGTACCTTGAATGGCCCGCTTCCGTCACAGGAAGTCCAATTCGCCTTGGAAGCCTCTATTTCAAGGTTTCCTGAGATAGACTCTCTAAGTCTTGAGCAGCTCATGAGTAGAACCAAGTCAGGTTCCCCGGCGGACCCGTGTCCCCCCAGGGTCTTTCGTCTGGCGCGTCCTATTCTACAAGATCATATTATCTCCTTTCTTAATAGCTCAATGGAGACTGGCCATTTACTATCGAGTCTCAAGGAGGCACGAGTTAAGCCTTTGTTAAAGAAGCCAGGAGCCGACCCGGCTATTTTAAAAAACTATAGGCCGATATCCCAACTGCCTTTTCTGTCCAAGGTTTTGGAGCAACATGTGCTGAAGTCCCTTTCCTTATTCCTGGAGTCACACCATCTACTCCAGGAGCGTCAGGCAGGGTTTCGTGCACACCACAGCACCGAGTTGGTGATGCTCTCGGTGCTGGATGAGCTTAGAGGCATGGCTGACAGTAAGAAACCGAGCGCCCGGATACTTTTAGACCTATCGGCGGCGTTCGATACTGTCAGCCATTCCCTGCTACTGGACAGATTGGCCACTTTTGGGATAAGGGGCTTGGTCCATCAATGGCTTCAATCTTTTTTGACGGGCAGGACGCAGAGGATTCAACTGGGGGACTGTATCTCCGATGTAGGTATTCTGGAGTGCGGAGTCCCTCAGGGCTCTGCATTATCCCCACTATTGTTTAACCTCTACCTGCAACCGTTGATTGACTCTTTAGTGAACATGGGTTGTCGTGTGTTTAATTATGCTGATGACACCCAGTTGCTACTGAGTATTGATAATACGGCTTTGGCGCAAACCAATGCCCAAAACATCCTTAGACATACGGTGGGCTGGATGACTGCAAACCTGTTGAAAATAAACCCGGAAAAAACTGAGGTTTTGGTGGTTTCGACCGTAGCCTCACCCTGGAGTGACCTGTATTGGCCCCAGGAATTAAGTCCCACACCGATACCACGTGACAAAGTAAAAAGCCTTGGTATCAAGATTGACAATGAGTTGTCAATGGCCAGTCAGATTTCCTCCGTAGTAGGGATGTGTACCGGCTTGATCAGATAGCTGCGTAAGTTAGCTCCCCTCCTTTCTCTTCCCATGCTCCGTATGGTTGTCTCTGCTACAATCATTTCGAGATTGGATTATGGGAATGCTCTCTATTTAGGTCTGCCTAAAACCTTGACCAATAGATTGCAGGTTGTCCTGAATGATGCGGCGCGACTAATTTTCAGGCTACCTAGAAGAACCCATGCCTCTCCTCTACTGCTTAAGCTACATTGGCTCCCTATTGAGCAGACAGCGGAGTTCAAGAGCTTATGCACGGCCCATAAGGCAATTTATGGGCAAGCCCCCGCCTATATTAAAGAACGCTTGGAGGTCTATAAGCCCAAACGAATCCTTAGGTCTTCTGATTCCCAGCTATTGGTCTGCCCTCGATATAAGTTAGCAACCAAAGGAGGGAGATCCTTTTCGGTTTTGGCTCCACAGATATGGAACAAACTACCAGAACCGCTTCGGAGAGAAGTAAGTCTCCTGCGTTTTAGGAAGCTGCTAAAAACGCTTCTATTTAGGGAGGCATTTGGCCCATTTAAATAGCTGCATTGTAGGCCTTTCTCTGCCTCTCTTATGCTTTGAATCATAGCTGTTTGTCATCGGTCTTGAGCGCCTAGAGACCTGTAGGTGAGTTGGCGCTATATAAACCGAAGTTAACAATAACAACAATAACAATATAGTTAAATGACAGCGAAATGCACCCAAACAGAAAAACATCTCCTAAACAATGAGTTCTCAAAGGAAATAGAGAGTAATAATAATAATAATAAATCTTCTTTATTCGGTTTTAGAAAAGAACAAGAAAACCATAAAAGAATTTTCAGCAATAGCATACAATTAGTAAAAATAATCCATAAAATAGATTTGATTAAAATTTTCAAGATGAGAACTGTTATTAATACAATTTAAAAATATGTTATACCATTTGATCTCAATACACCGGCTATACATCCTCAAGGTTTTTCCTATGATAAAAAATACATTTAAGAAAAGTGCTAACACTTTTACAGACAAATTCAGAGTAAGGAATTTCAACCGCAACATGGCTGGCCGACACCTTCTGAAGCCTAGCCGTCTCAACACAGGAACTAACCAGAGTTTGCGGTGTGAGCTATAATATTTGCAGAACAAAATAGTGTGCATTGTAGATTGCTCTGCTATTTCTTCACATGGGCACACCGGCAAATGTTCCTCCCAAGTGTTTTTAGAAGGGAAGGCTACTATCCTGTGGAAGATGTTCAGCCTAAATCTGGTCAATAAGAACCGCTCAAACTGCGACTGAACATACGTCAAATATGGTTCGATATCCAGAGTTGTCATCACTACCATGGAGTGGCGAACCGATGGTTTCCGGACCTCTGTGCACATATGCGACAGTGCCCTTGTTAGACCTGGCATCTTTGGCGTGGTTACCCCTGACTTTTTGCCTCTACCTCCTGTGTTTTTTGATGCTATGCTGGATTTCGTTTTTGCTGGTTTAGATGCTTTGGGCACTTTGCCACTGCTGATCAGTGTCAAAGTGCAAGTGCTCCCTTGGTAAATTGTTGTATTGATTGGTTATCCATGATTGGTATATTTGTTTCACCTGTTAGCCCCTAGTAAAGTGCACTACGTGTGCCAGGGCTGGTGATTCAAATGCTACTAGTGGGCTGCAGCACTGATTGTGCCACCCACAGGAGTAGCGCTAAAATGATGCCTTAGGCCTGCTTGCAGTGCCTATGTGCAGTCCAGGACTGCCATGTCGACCTGGCCAGTGCACCCACTGACCAGGCCTTATCCTTCCCTTTCTATACATGTCAGGCACCCCTATGGTGGCCCTAGGTACCCCCCTGGGCTGGGTGCAGTGTATCTGAAAGGTAGGGCATGTACTGAGGTGTGTAACATGCCCTGGTAGTGAATTACAGCCATTTTCGTTTTTCACTGTTGAGAGGCTATCTTGCCCATAGGATAGAATGGGGAAGGCTGTTTACATGCCTATCTTCCCATAAGGGCAAGATAGAAAATCCAAGTTTGGTATCTCTGTGTTCAGAATTTAATTATACATCTTTTTAGCAAGGTGGTTTTTAAATTCACTGTGTGAGAATAGCACTTTTTAGAAAGTAGCTATTCTCCTGTTTAACCTTCCTGTGTGCCTGTGTGCTGGTTGGCTGAAGGGTGTCATGTGATGGGCCAGGTGGCTCCAGGAGCCTGGATGAGTCAGCAGCAGGGTGAATAGGGAGATCTGCTTTAGATGGGTGGGAGGAGTAGTCCCTGGGTTTGAATAGGGCTGTCCCTGCCAAACACAAAGCTGGCTCCACCCCCTGCTGGCCAGGCTGAGGACTCTGCCTCTGCTGGCACAAAGAAGGCTCCACCTCCTGCTGAGCGTCTAACAACCCTGCCCCTCACTCTGAAAGGAACCAGGTGCTCCAGAGCAGAGCACACCCAGGAACCGGTTTGAGCAGGGGAATCCCCCCACTGGAACAAAGAGAGACAAAGACTTGGAGGGGTATAAGAAGAGGACCCCAGACACCTAAACTTTAGATCACTTTGGAACTAAGAAGAAACCTCTGCCAAGGAGAAAGCTGAAAAGAACTGAAGAGGAGAAGGACTGCCTGCTTGCTGTTTTGCTTTGCTGCCAAGGAGAGGGGAAGGACTTTGCTGTGTCCCCTTCTTTTGATTCTGATCTCCAAGGGCCTGAGAAGAGCTGGCTCCCTGTTAAGAAGTCCCAGGAACAAAAGGACTTCACCACCAGCTCCCCTGGAACTCTGCTGAGAGAGTTCTGACCTGCCTTGGAGTGTTTGCCCAGTCTTGGGGCCTCAGGAGGTCGTTTTGCTGTGTTTGGGAGCTGGGAAGCAGAAGCGTGAACAAGAGTGACTGGTACCCAACGCATCATCCGATTGCGTGTCGCAAGACGAGAGTGCGAGGAAAATTTCATCGCGGCACCATCGCATCACGCAGGGTCCCTGCATCGTCGAGTGCGTCGAGCATCGTCCCGAAGCGTGAAGATTCCTGCCATTGCGAGGGTTGTCGCAGAACCAGTTTGCGGGCCGCACCACTGCCGGTGCGTGAAAAGTCTCCAGTCATCGTGTGCGTCGACGCAGAGTCCCGTTCCGTGGCGCATCGAGAGTGGCGGCGCCGGAAGGCAACGCTGCGCCACGCATCGCACCACATCGAAGAGTGTCGCATCGAACCTGTGCGGGAAGCTTCCCCCTAAGAAACCTACGCAACGAAGGCCAAAGTCATCGCATCCTCCCCTTACAGATCGGAGCCGGCGCATCCACCTCTGCTGCGTGAAGCAGGGCTGCTGCAAAGCCTCCCCAGGATCTCAGGAGTATCGCATCACCTTTGCAAGCTTCCTTGTTATAGCTTTTGGGAACCTTATCGCAACTACAGGTACTGTTGGGCACGAGAGTGTCGCATTTTGTGCATTGAGTGGCGCATTGAGCAGGACACTGACTTTTACATCCTGGAGTACTTTCTGCAAACTCTTGAACTATCTTTAACGTAATCTTTTTAATTGTATGTTGGTTTTTCTGTAGTATTTGGTCTTGTGAAGTTTTTAGTAAAGATACCTTATTTTTCTAAAACTGGTGTGGAGTAAATCTGTGGTGTTTTCACTGTGTTACTGTGAGTGTTGGTACAAATACTTTACACATTGCCTTTGATAGCCTAGACTGCTCAGGCCAAGCTACCTAGAGGGTGAGCAGGGGTTATCTTAACAGTGTATCCCCCTTTCCCTGACTAGAAGCAAGGGTCCCTACTTGGACAGTGGTACCTACCCTGCCAACTAGAGACCCCCAGATCTAACATTGGTGGTCAGCGGTGAGGATTGAACTTGTATTTGTACTTGACCCACAGTAATTGGTGTACATCACTAGGAGTGCAGACCAATAGACAACCACATACTATATTTTTTTTCTTGATTCTATTTTTGAGTAACTCTTCAAGAGCATCATGTCTCAGGTGGCAACAAGCGAGAAGGCAGAAGTGGAGTTTTCCATTACGGAGTTGTATTCGTACGGAGTGGTAGCACTCAAGCAATTCTGCAAAGACCGTGGTTGCCACTTTAAAAGCGGAGCTAGAAAGGATGAGCTCCAAAAAGTCTTGAAGGCCTGGTGGGAGGCCCAAGAGGAGGATGATGCAGATGAAGAGGATGGTTTTTCTCCCCAAGATCTGCCCGTGGGCAGAACAGTCTCAAGGGCTGGCAGCTCCCATTCCAGTAGGGGGCTCACTCCAGAGGAGTTGGAGGAGAATCAAAGGGTGAGAGACCATGAATTGGAAATAATGAGAATGAAAATGAAGCAAATGGAAGTAGACAAGGCGGCGGAGGAGAGCAAGAATGCCCGTGCCTTGGAGGAGAAGGAAAATGCCCTTGCTTTTGAGGAAAGAAAATTGCTTTTGGCTCATGAGTTGAGCATGAAGGAGCTGGACATCAAGGCCAAGCAGGTGGAGTCTGGTTCAAATGGTGGCAGCGCACAGCCAGTGCAGGGGGGTAAAGTATATATCCCCAAAGATTTAGTGCAGAATTATAACAGGAGTGAGGATATCTATGCCTGGTTCACATCGTATGAAATTGCATTGAGGATGAATGGTGTGCCTGAACAGCATTGGGGGGCGGGCCTGTGGAAACATTTTGAGGCTTCTGGGAGGAGTGCTCTAGAGCCCTTAGAATTAGCAGGTACCATGACCAATCCCAATATGAAGGAGGCCCTATGTCTCAGGTATGGACTTACTCCAGAGCAGTATAGACTGCAGTTTAGGAATTCCAAGAAGAAAGAGTCTGAGACTTGGATGGAGTGTGTGAATCTGTACTCGCGGGCACTGGAAGGTTGGATGAAGGGCAGCAAGGTAACTGATTATAAGGGGTTGTTACATTTAATTAGTTGGGAGCACTTGAGTAGTCTATGTGTTCCAGAGCTGCGCCAGCATCTTTTAGATAGCAAGTTGATGGACCCCATTGAGCTTGCTAAGGAGGCGGACCGCTGGACCAGTACCAGGGTCCACAGAGGAATTGTGGGTACCATTGCCAAAGGTGGGCAGGGTCCCCAGCAGAAGAGTGGGGGGGACAAGGGTAACCAAAAGGAGTTCTCACAAGTGCCCCAAAATAGTTCCCAGGGTAACCAGTCCCAGCCCCCCAAGTCAAAACCCAAACCAACCTGGCTCCCTAAGGGCAGGTCGGATAACAAGGGTCCCATTAGGTGTTATCACTGTCAGGAATTGGGTCACAAAGCTCCTGTGTGTCCCAAGAAATCCCAGGCACCCACTGGTGCTCCAACACCGGGTATAGCTATTGTAGCTTTTGGGGGGGATTTAATTTCTAGTGATTTGGAGGGTTTAGCAGTTATGTCCCTTGTCTCTTTAGGAGACACAGAGATGGTCCAGGAAACCCCTGTCCCTGATAACACTAAGAAGTACAGGCAGTGGGTGACCATCAATGGGAGGAGGGTGGAGGCTCTCGGGGACACTGGAGTCAGTGTGACTACGTTCAGGTGTCAGTGGGTCCCTGAGGAGCTGATCATTCCAGACGTACTTCACCCAGTAGTGTCAGCTGACAACTCTGTGCGCCTTTTCAAGGTGGCACATGTTCCCTTTGAGTGGGGGGGGGGGTCTCAGGTCCTCTCAGAGTTGTTGTGAGTCCATCGATGCCAGTAGACTGTCTGCTAGGTAATGACCTGGAGAGTTCCCCATGGAAGGATGTGGAACGCCAGGCTCATTTGGAGATGTTGGGTTTGCCTGAGTAGGTCTGTGTGACCACCCGGTCCATGGCAGCCAGACAGGGTTGTGAAGCAGACCTGGAGCCTGAAACAGTGGCCCAGGTCCCTGCCAGAAAGAGGAAGGGCAAGGGGCGTGGTACGTCCACCCCCGCTGTTCCCACGGTCCAGGAAGGAGCAGAACCTACGGGGGATGCCCTGGAGCCTACAGGGGAACAGGTAGCTGAGCTGGGAGACATACCTGAGCTGACCCATTGGCAGCAAGAGGGTGGTCCCTCCAGAGAGGAGTTCTGCCGTGTGCAGAAGGCTTGCCCTACTCTTGAAGGTCTGCGGCACCAGGCTGCAGACCAGGCAGCAGGTGCTGATCCGAAGAACTTTTTTCTCTACTGGGAGAATGACTTGTTGTACAGTGAGCCTAGGTTTGCTGAGCCCAGTGGATCACGTACCCTGGTGGTACCCGCAGGGTTCAGAGACTTCCTACTGGGTCTGGCTCACGACGTGCCGCTTGCAGGACATCTCGGGCAGGACAAGACCCGACAAAGGCTTGCCACCCACTTTTACTGGCCCGGGATGAAGACGGACGTCGCTTCCTTTTGTAAATCATGCCAGACTTGCCAGGCAAGTGGCAAGGCTGGAGGAAAATGCAAAGGCCCTCTCCAGCCTTTTCTGGTAGTGAGCACCCCTTTCGAGCGGGTGGGAATAGATATTGTGGGGCCACTGGACCCCAGGACAGCCTTAGGCAACAGGTTCATCCTGGTCCTGGTGGATCATGCCACCCGGTACCCGGAGGCTATCCCTCTCAGGACAACCACAGCCCCGGTGGTGGGCCGTGCGTTGATGGGGATCTTTTCCCGTGTGGGTTTCCCCAAAGAGGTGGTATCTGACCGGGGTACCAACTTCATCTCCAGGTATATGAAGTCTCTGTGGGAGGAGTGTGGGGTAACTTATAAGTTCACCACTCCTTACCACCCTCAAGGAAATGGGTTGGTTGAAAGGTTCAACCGGACCCTGAAGGGCATGATCATGGGGATGACGGAGCCCATGAGACGGAAGTGGGACGTCTTTTTGCCATGCCTGTTATTTGCCTACAGGGAGGTACCACAAAAGTCTCTGGGGTTCAGTCCCTTTGAGCTTTTGTACGGGCACCCTGTTAGAGGACCTCTCAGTCTGGTGAAGGAGGGTTGGGAGAAATCCCCTGGGAAAACCCCCCAGGATGTGTTCAGCTATGTGCTGGCCATCCGCAACCAGACACAGCGCTTCCGGGCCCTCGCTCAGGCGAACCTGGAAGCCAGCCAGGATGAGATGAAGAGGTGGTATGACCAGCATACCACTCTTATGGAATTTCACCCTGGGCAGATGGTGTGGGTGATGGCGCCAGTGGAGCCTTGCGCACTCCAAGACAAGTGGACTGGGCCATATGAGGTGGTGGAGCGCAAGAGTGAGGTGACCTACCTGGTCAACTTGCGATCTCCCAGGAATCCCATGAGGGTCCTACACGTGAACCGCCTCAAACCCCATTTTGAGAGGTCTGAAATAACAATGCTACTTGCTACAGATGCAGGGATGGAGGAGGATAGCGATCCTCTTCCTGACCTCCTGGAAGCTAAGGAGCAAGATGGGTCAGTGGATGGAGTGGTCCTCTCGCCCACCCTGACCCCAGAACAGCAGAGGGACTGTCGCCATGTGCTGGGTCAGTTTGCATCTCTGTTCTCCCTGACCCCCGGTATCACCAACTGGTGTGTCCATGACGTGGACACGGGAGATAGCATGCCTGTGAAACAGAAGTTTTATCGGGTGGCTGACAAGGTCAGGGCCAGCATCAAGAAGGAGGTTTCTAAGATGTTGGAGCTAGGGGTGATTGAGCCCTCCAGCAGCCCCTGGGCTAGCCCAGTGGTACTCGTACCGAAAGCTGCTGCGCCAGGTGCCACTCCAGAACTTAGGTTTTGTGTGGACTACCGTGGGCTCAATGCTGTCACGAAGACTGACGCACACCCCATCCCCAGAGCTGATGAGCTCGTGGATCGGTTGGGAGCTGCCAACTACCTCAGTACGTTTGATTTAACTTCTGGGTACTGGCAGATTGCCTTAACTGATGGGGCCAAGGAGAGGTCTGTGTTTTCAACGCCAGAGGGGCACTTCCAGTTCCGTGTCATGCCCTTTGGGTTGAAGAACGCCCCTGCCACATTCCAGAGACTGGTCAACCAGGTACTGTCCGGGCTGGAGCAATTCAGCGCCGCATATCTGGATGACATCGCTGTGTTCAGCTCCACTTGGGAAGAACACTTGCAACACCTCTGCGCAGTGTTGAAGGCTCTGCATAGTGCAGGCCTCACTATCAAGGCCAGTAAGTGCCAGATAGGGCAGGGTTCGCTGGTGTATTTGGGACACCAGGTAGGAAGCGGCCAGGTGGCGCCCCTACAAGCCAAGATAGATACCATCCGGGCTTGGGAACCCCTCAAAACCCAGACAGCGGTGAGAGCCTTCTTAGGACTCACCGGGTACTATCGCCGTTTTGTCAAGGGGTATGGCACCATTGTGGCTCCCTTGACAGAACTAACTTCCAAGAAGTTACCGAAGAAAGTGATTTGGACCAGTGCCTGCCAAGAAGCTTTTGATGCCCTGAAGGAGGCCATGTGTACAGCACCTGTACTCAAGGCGCCTGACTTCTCCAAGGAATTCATAGTGCAGACAGACGCTTCTGAGCATGGAGTGGGAGCGGTGCTCTCACAACTAAATGATGAGGACTTGGATCAACCTGTAGCTTTCATTAGTAGGAGGCTACTTCCCAGGGAACAGAGGTGGAGTGCGATTGAAAGGGAAGCTTTTGCTGTGGTCTGGGCGCTGAAGAAGCTGAGACCCTACTTGTTTGGGACTCACTTCCGGGTTCAGACGGACCACAGGCCCCTCAGATGGTTGATGCAAATGAGGGGTGAGAATCCTAAGCTGTTGAGGTGGTCCATTTCCCTACAGGGGATGGACTTTACAGTGGAACACCGCCCCGGTACAGAACACGCCAACGCTGATGGTCTGTCCAGGTTTTTCCGCCTTAGCGATGAGAACTCCCAAGAGGGTGGGTAGTTCTCCCCACTTTCAGCTGGAGGGGACACGTGTTAGACCTGGCATCTTTGGCGTGGTTACCCCTGACTTTTTGCCTCTACCTCCTGTGTTTTTTGATGCTATGCTGGATTTCGTTTTTGCTGGTTTAGATGCTTTGGGCACTTTGCCACTGCTGATCAGTGTCAAAGTGCAAGTGCTCCCTTGGTAAATTGTTGTATTGATTGGTTATCCATGATTGGTATATTTGTTTCACCTGTTAGCCCCTAGTAAAGTGCACTACGTGTGCCAGGGCTGGTGATTCAAATGCTACTAGTGGGCTGCAGCACTGATTGTGCCACCCACAGGAGTAGCGCTAAAATGATGCCTTAGGCCTGCTTGCAGTGCCTATGTGCAGTCCAGGACTGCCATGTCGACCTGGCCAGTGCACCCACTGACCAGGCCTTATCCTTCCCTTTCTATACATGTCAGGCACCCCTATGGTGGCCCTAGGTACCCCCCTGGGCTGGGTGCAGTGTATCTGAAAGGTAGGGCATGTACTGAGGTGTGTAACATGCCCTGGTAGTGTATTACAGCCATTTTCGTTTTTCACTGCTGAGAGGCTATCTTGCCCATAGGATAGAATGGGGAAGGCTGTTTACATGCCTATCTTCCCATAAGGGCAAGATAGAAAATCCAAGTTTGGTATCTCTGTGTTCAGAATTTAATTATACATCTTTTTAGCAAGGTGGTTTTTAAATTCACTGTGTGAGAATAGCACTTTTTAGAAAGTAGCTATTCTCCTGTTTAACCTTCCTGTGTGCCTGTGTGCTGGTTGGCTGAAGGGTGTCATGTGATGGGCCAGGTGGCTCCAGGAGCCTGGATGAGTCAGCAGCAGGGTGAATAGGGAGATCTGCTTTAGATGGGTGGGAGGAGTAGTCCCTGGGTTTGAATAGGGCTGTCCCTGCCAAACACAAAGCTGGCTCCACCCCCCTGCTGGCCAGGCTGAGGACTCTGCCTCTGCTGGCACAAAGAAGGCTCCACCTCCTGCTGAGCGTCTAACGACCCTGCCCCTCACTCTGAAAGGTACCAGGTGCTCCAGAGCAGAGCACACCCAGGAACCGGTTTGAGCAGGGGAATCCCCCCACTGGAACAAAGAGAGACAAAGACTTGGAGGGGTATAAGAAGAGGACCCCAGACACCTAAACTTTAGATCACTTTGGAACTAAGAAGAAACCTCTGCCAAGGAGAAAGCTGAAAAGAACTGAAGAGGAGAAGGACTGCCTGCTTGCTGTTTTGCTTTGCTGCCAAGGAGAGGGGAAGGACTTTGCTGTGTCCCCTTCTTTTGATTCTGATCTCCAAGGGCCTGAGAAGAGCTGGCTCCCTGTTAAGAAGTCCCAGGAACAAAAGGACTTCACCACCAGCTCCCCTGGAACTCTGCTGAGAGAGTTCTGACCTGCCTTGGAGTGTTTGCCCAGTCTTGGGGCCTCAGGAGGTCGTTTTGCTGTGTTTGGGAGCTGGGAAGCAGAAGCGTGAACAAGAGTGACTGGTACCCAACGCATCATCCGACGAGAGTGCGAGGAAAATTTCATCGCGGCACCATCGCAACACGCAGGGTCCCCGCATCGTCGAGTGCGTCGAGCATCGTCCCGAAGCATGAAGATTCCTGCCATTGCGAGGGTTGTCGCAGAACCAGTTTGCGGGCCGCACCACTGCCGGTGCGTGAAAAGTCTCCAGTCATCGTGTGCGTCGACGCAGAATCCCGTTCCGTGGCGCATCGAGAGTTGCGGCGCCGGAAGGCAACGCTGCGCCACGCATTTCACCACATCGAAGAGTGTCGCATCGAACCTGTGCGGGAAGCTTCCCCCTAAGAAACCTACGCAACGAAGGCCAAAGTCATCGCATCCTCCCCTTACAGATCGGAGCCGGCGCATCCACCTCTGCTGCGTGAAGCAGGGCTGCTGCAAAGCCTCCCCAGGATCTCAGGAGTATCGCATCGCCTTTGCAAGCTTCCTTGTTATAGCTTTTGGGAACCTTATCGCAACTACAGGTACTGTTGGGCACGAGAGTGTCGCATTTTGTGCATTGAGTGGCGCATTGAGCAGGACACTGACTTTTACATCCTGGAGTACTTTCTGCAAACTCTTGAACTATCTTTAACGTAATCTTTTTAATTGTATGTTGGTTTGTCTGTAGTATTTGGTCTTGTGAAGTTTTTAGTAAAGATACCTTATTTTTCTAAAACTGGTGTGGAGTAAATCTGTGGTGTTTTCACTGTGTTACTGTGAGTGTTGGTACAAATACTTTACACATTGCCTTTGATAGCCTAGACTGCTCAGGCCAAGCTACCTAGAGGGTGAGCAGGGGTTATCTTAACAGTGTATCCCCCTTTCCCTGACTAGAAGCAAGGATCCCTACTTGGACAGTGGTACCTACCCTGCCAACTAGAGACCCCCAGATCTAACAGCCCTTATTTTTAGTTCCTTCTTGGGTATTTCAGAAATAAGTTCCGGTGTCAGATAATATTTACCCAATCCTAGGTCAGATAAAAAGTGTTGTATGTTCATCAGCCACTCGATCTTCCCCACGTGGTCCAATGACATACAGTCTGCCAGTAGCTTCTTTGTGAAGGTATTTTTACTCGAAGTCCAAACGCGGTGCCACAGTAGGAGTGGTTCAATTTTTGCAAGGTCCTCAATATGGGGAGTCCCCAATTCAGTATGACATGAAAAAGTGGAGACTCTTTTTGGAACCGCCAAGAGAAATCTCAAGAATTTGTTTTCTGCCACCTGTAGGGAATTAGTATTTTTATGTCCCCAAAGGCCTGCTCCGTAAAGTGCTGTCGAAAGGCATTTCGCTTTGTAAATACGGAGAAGCTCTACTGGTGGCCTCTTGCCCAGTTTTTGTGAAAATTTTATTAGGGCAGCATTTGCCCTCAAAAGTTGGTGTTTGCGGGCCTCTATGGCTGGCTTCCAATTTAGTTTCGCGTCCATCATTACGCCGAGATATGGGTATTGGTCCGTTGGTTCTAGCCTTTCCTTATCTAAATAGATGCTCTTCCCCCTTTTTCTGCCCTGCCCCACCACCATAACAAATGGTTTTTTTTATATTTATACGAAGGTCTAATTTGCCCATGAAACTTGCATACCGTTCCGTTGCCTTTTGTAATTCTCTTGGGGTACGTGCAAGTATAACGGCGTCATCCGCATATAAGAGCGCTGGTATCAAGCGTTCTCCAACTCGAGGGAGGTCCTGAACCCCCTGTAACATCTCCATCTCAAGACCATTTGTATATAACGAGAAGAGAAAGGGGGCCAGGACACAACCCTGCCTGACACCGCGTTCTACTGCAAATGAATTCGAGAGTTCCCCCCGGACTCCAAAACGCACCCTGGCAGAGGCATTCATATATAATTCACGAAGGAAGGTTACTAGGACCGGGTCTACACCCATTTTGGTAAGTATTATCCATAATTTTGAATGAGAGACGCAGTCAAAAGCCGCGGACAGGTCAACATAGACCATATATAATCTGCCCCGCTTTGCAGAAACATATTTCCCCATAATTAGGGACACATTTAGGGCCTGCTCAATTGTCCCAAAGCCCTCCCTGAAACCAAACTGGATATCAGTGAGGACCTTGTCATCGTCCACCCACTCCTGGAGTCGCTGGAGAACCACTCTGCCCAGTACCTTCCCCAGAGAATCCAGGAGAGAGATTGGACGATAGCAAGAAACATCCTCCCTATCTCCCTTCTTGAAAATAGGGACCATGATTGATTGTGTCCAAGATTTAATTAGACCGCACTTCATTACTGCGTCATCCGGGCCAGGGGCTTTCCCACTTTTGCTTGATTTAACTGCATTGATAATTTCAGTTAGTGTGACATCTATTAAAATAGGGAAGGAATTGAGCTGGGTACTTCTGACATTATCTTCTATAGGTTCAATTTCTGGAGGTTTGGCAAAGATTTTTGAGAAGTGGTTTACCCACGTTGGTGCATCAATTGCCACATCTACCGATGGGCAATAGCTATTATCTTGCAGGAATGGAGCCTTGACCAGTTTCCAGAAGGCATCGCTGTTTCTAGTCAGGGAACTCTCATGGAGTTGATCCCATAATGCTTGTTTCAATTCTTGTTTCCTGCCCTTACATACCGAAGTATAGGTTCTTCTTAGCTTCCTAATCTCGTCCTGGTCTCTAGGGACTTTCGACAGGGCTCGCTTTAATTTTTTATGTGCCATGGAACAATTGTGGTCAAACCACCCTCTTTCCCCCCCCCCCATTTCCTTTGCACTTTTTGGTTAGCAGCTCCTTTACCTTGTCTAAAATTTTCCCGAAATTATCCAGAACCTCCTGCTCCCCCGTGTTGGTATCTAAGCATTTTACTATTGCCTCATATGTCATACGGACCACCCTTTTTGTTAAATTTATGGGGTCTATCTTACCCCACCCTAGGGTATAACCGTTTATATTTTTAAGATATATTTCATGTTGGGCAAGAATAGAATTTATATGTGAGGGCGGGAGCTGACCTTGATCCAGAGATAAAACTATTGCCAGGGCAGCATGGTCACTTAGGGTATTTATAAGAGTGCTAAAGTTTCCAACCGTGTTCCCTAATGTGGCTGTGGCCAATACGTAATCGATTGTCGACTCACAGCCCCTTCCCAGATAAGTTGGTTCCAATTGCCCATTAAAAGATTTTGGCGTGTTTAATATTACGAGGCCTAATTCAGACGGTTTCGTTTAGGAAGTTTCCCACCTCTGAGTGGCTGAAATGAGTTATTTGACCGTCAGTTTCATCCACCACCCCGCAGAGGTTAGTGTTACTTCTGATACAGGGGTGATGGTTGAAATCACCCCCCCCATATGATGCTTGGGGGATCCTGAGTTTTTTTCTGTTTAGACCAGGTTACAAGTTTCTTACGGAGAGCCCCTAATATATGCAATCTATCAGTTTCTATCAAATTATCGTATAAATTTACGACAAGAATGATCTTTTTTTACTCAAATGTCAGTTTTAGTATAGATAATTTGGTTCTAGTGCAAGGGGTGTAATCTCTTGGCCCGATAGAGTGTTCGCTATGTAGATCACCAACCCACCTTTGGGTCTACCATGCGAGACAGCTTTTGCTGAAGAAAAAAAAGTTTTATACCCTGTTAAATGGAGCTCAGTTGTTGCCCATGTCTCCTGTAAACAAATCACATGGTATTCCTGTACATAGTTTAAAATACTCCCATTTGTGATTTTTCTCTTAAGCCCCGCAATGTTCCAGAATAAAAATTGTATTTTTAAACTTTTCTGGGTTCCCTCAGTTCTTTCAATCGAGTCTACTTCCTCTTGAGAGGAACTCTTTAAGGTCAGTTGACCTTTCTCTCTTAATAGACTAGGTATGCCATTTAATGTATTTTCCAATATGGGGAGGTCATCATCATTGGGTGACCTATGTACTGAATCGTCTATGTGTTCCTGCAAAGGGGGAATATCTTCCTTGTTTGCAAATGGTATATCATCCGATGCATCTTGCTCTCTGTCTTCTAATGCTTTATCAATGGTATCCCCTTCCGGAATTACAGAGTCCTGCGCTATGCAAGTCTCTGAAGGAGACGGCCTTAGCGCGACTCTCCACTGCCGTCTAAGTCAATCAACTTCATCTAGTCCAAAGAGCATTGAATAACGATTATAGGTGGGCACATTACACCCATAATGTGGGGGAAAATTATTGTTGTTACTGTGGAACCCCCTATGTGACTGAGGATAAGGGCGGTAATTATCCACATTTTGGCGCAGGAGTCGGGAACCCGCTTCCTTCCAATCCAAATAAGGGATTTTTAGTGGAATAGATTTTGAATATGAGGTTGGGTCTCTTGGATAAAAATAACTAACGTAATGGGTGGAGATAGTGTCCCCCCCTCTTGTTTCGTACCAGTCTCCGATGCACCTTACTGCTCTATGATCTTTAAAGTTAATAATTATCACGTCCCCGGTTCTATCTTTGGGTCTCGATCCCACCCAAATTGCTCGTCTCACGGTCAAAATTTCTCCACTGACATGGGCAGGTAATGGTCTCTTCTGCTCAAGCCAATGGATAGTTTTATTTTTTAAGGCATGATAATCCTCTCTGATCCCTTTTACGAGCTCGGGTACCCCAGCCATAATGATCGTATAAGGGGCCGATTGTGGTGGTAAGTCTACTATTCTTTTTATTTCTCTAGGTGGCTGTGTGGGTGGTAACTTTCCCTTTTCGTTCCCAACTGCTTCATTTACTGGTTGGGTGATTTTTTGTGCTGGGAGATTTTTAGTGGGTCCGTTCTTATCCCCTTCCCTTTTATTACTGGACTGGACGGTCTCCCTGTTTCCCTGACTGTTGGCTAGAGAGGAAAATTTCTCTTTGCTAGTTGTTGGCTTGTTTGTTTTAAACAGAGCTTTTTTCCCCTGTGTGCTAACTGCTGTTACAGGCACGGTGCTTATCAAAGGTTGTGGTATTGACAAAATAGGAGGGATTATATGGTTATTACCAATGTTTTTGGCATGAGCGCTTTGCAATTCTGTCAAAGCGGCAGTATTCCCTTCTATTTGACTACCCAAGCTTTCTAAGTGTGCACTTATCATTCGTGTTCTCTCTAACCAGACCCTCCAGGATTTCGCGATTTCGCGATTTGCAAAAAAATTGCGAATTCGGTATTTTGTAAAAATGCCGCGATTTTTACAAAAGTGCCCGCGAAATCCTGGCGGCATCCCACCCCCATCCAGCAGCAGACAGCAGACCACCCGCCCCTCTTCCTCTTCTATTGTTCTATTGGGCCAGTGGCTCTTGCCACGGGTCCAATAGACCAATAGAAGGGGGGTAGGGGGGGTCCTCACAGCAGGCAGTGCTGACGAATCGACTCACCTGGTCTGGAGCGGCGATCTGGATCGTCATCGTATCGTTGTGGCTGGTGCTGGTGGTGGATCGTCGTCTCAGGAGGCCCAGAGGCCCAGGTAAGCTGCTGTGAGCTGGCTGGATTTGGTTTGGATTTGTGTGGTTTGGTGTTGGGAAGGTTTTCCAGTGGTTTGGCAAAAATCGATCAAGATTTGGCTGATTTTGGGGCGATTTTGCGTGTTTGCGGGGGGCGCGTGTTTGACGCAAAAGTCGTACCCCTTCCACTGAATGGATTTGTGTAATTTTTGCTGAGATTCTTCGTAATCGCTGGAACTACTGTCCCAGTGAGTTTCAAGAGGATCGAAGTAGGGGAAGTGCAAAAAACCCACTCTTTTTTGAAAGGGTCGAAATGCCATGTTATCCAAAGGGCGTTTTTGGGATGGTGGAGAAGTGGTTTTAAGGGTGTTCCACTTGCTCGAGAGGAACGGGGCTGCTGTGGGTGGTAGGGAGGGGGAATTCATGGGAGTGCAGGAAGATTGGGAGGAATCAATCGATGGGAAGGGTGTTTTTCGTCAAAGTCGAGGAAGGAAGGAGCTGCCATAGGAGCCCATGTTAAATGTGAGTGTTTACATGTTTTTGGGGTTCGATTGCAGGGTGTTCCAGGTGGTTCCGAGTGGATGTACTTAGCTTGGATCAGAGGTGGGAATGTCTAATTTTGTTTGCAAGTGTTTTGAAGGAAATCTATGGAGGGGAAGGGGTGTTTTGGGCCTAGTTTCAAAGTGCATTTTTGACGCGACTTTAGGCCTTGTGCGAGGTCGCGGTAATGCACGTTTTTGGTATGGTAATTTGGGGTGTTCTAGGGTTTTGGGAATGGGTTTAGGGGTTTGGGAGCAATGATGGGAATGTCTAGTTTATGGGAAAAATAGCAGTTTGGTTGTGGGTGGAGGGGATAGTGTAATTTGGGCCGCAGGTGAGATGAGATGCAACCTCTTTTTAGAACATTTCAAATGATGAATAGTTTTGCTCTTTCCTATATTCATAATAAAACATGTTTATATATTTATGTGCTTATGCAGTTATGTATATAGATGTCAGTAAGAAGTCGCCGGTGGTCACGGTCGGTGGCGGCTGGTGACATTTGAAAGTGGTGTGGCGTAAAACAATTGTTGTATTTTATTGCGGCCAGCGAGAATAGCGAGCGAGCCTGAACCACCTACGGAGGGCTGTGGGGGGAGGGGGTTTCCCCCATGAAAACGTTGAAATAATAGTGGGCACACAGGGCACGCGGCGGGCCCTCAAGGGGGCATTTGTTATTAAAAATTGACTGTGTTGGGGGCCCGCCACGTGCCCCGGCTGCACAGAAGTGGGCATTTTTGTCGTTGGGGGTCGTTGGGGGCCCGCCGCGCCCAAAATGTGCGGCAGGTCCAGGTGCCATTCTTTTGAGGCCAGCTGGTTATGCGGGCCCAGGGGCACAAGGGGGTGCTGTGGTTTTTAGAGCAGCGTAGTGGGGGGTGTGCCATGGGAAGGGCTAGCAAAGCCAGCTGTAACTCCTTTTTCTTCTTTTTTCTTCTTTTGTAGAGTCCCGGAGGCAAGGAGCTGCTGGTTCAAGAGTCATTGGGCAGTCTGGCAACTAACATCTGCTTTCTGCTGCACAGAACTGGTAAGATTAAGTTTTGGTTTCTGTATACTTCCGGGGAGATGCTCCTGCAACTAAACTTGTACAAATTTGTTTCGCGCGGTTAGGTTTCACTTTCTTTGCAGGTGGCTTCTTCCCCTTCTTCCCATTTTTGCCCAAAAGTGATGCTTATGTTTACCTCGCACCCCCACTGCCCTCCACAGACTAAAAGTTGCCGAGCGGGACCACACAAGTGTGCCATTTCCCTTCGAAGGACCTCTGCCTACCTGTATGCTAACGCGCCATGTATGCAACTTTGCTTCAGAGTCACATGCATTTCTAACCACGTTTACCCTATGCTTGCTTAACTTTCCACCCAACAACTGCAATGTCCTTTTCCCCTTTGGAACACATCTAGTAACAACAAATATATTTGTAGGTGAGTAACGCGAGTGTGCCACAAGCCAGAGATCTTTTGCATTCCAAGCGGCCAGCAAGCCACCACAACAAAAGCCCGATGGAGAAGTTTATGCAGCCTTTGAAGACTGTGAAGCACCGATCACATCTACCCACCCATATAACTGCAGCAGATCGGGCCAAAGAGTACAGCGCTGTGATGCATGCGGATGGTGGTGTGCTGTTTTGCAGTGTGTGCAATGTGGCGGTGGATCACATCCGGAAACACACTGTTGATATGCATGTGAAGTCCCAAAAACACTTGAAGCGCTGTTCAGATGATCCAGACCCTCACTCTTCGCCAAAACGTGCCCGTCAGATGACTGTCAACTCACTTTTCACAAAGAGTACAGCTGCCGGTGCCTCAAACCAAGAAATTATAAGTGAGTGGGTCAATGTCTGCACAGCGCTGAACATTCCGCTGAGCAAAACCGACCACCCTGTGTTGCGCAAGTTTCTCCATGAGCGAGTGCGAAATGGTGGAGCAATACCTGGAAGTCATCAGCTTCAAGAACGTTATCTCCCAGAGAGATATATAGTAGCAAAGAACGAGCTGAAAGAACACTTGCAAGATCAGAAGATCAGTGTTATATTTGATGAAACACCTGATGTTGAAGGGCGGTGTGTATTGAATGTGTTATTTGCGGTTGTCTCTGCGCAGGGTGGCCGTAAGATCCACACCCACCTAGCGGACACAGTGTTCCTCTCACAGTGCAACCATGGGACTGTAGCGCAAGCAGTTGTGAAGGTGCTCACAGAGTACAACATAGCCTTTCAGGACGTTATTTCCTTTAACACAGACAATGCGGCATACATGCTCAAGGCATACAACACTGTTTTGAGAAATCTGTACACAAACTCCATACATATCACCTGCTTGGCACACATAATGAACCTTATTGGAGAGTCATTTAGGAAGCCTTTTGTGGAGCTAAATGCTTTCCTCCTGTACTTCTCGCGCATCTTTTACATGGCCGGGAGCAGAAAGAGAAGGTACCTGCACCATCTTGCTGAGAACCATGGGATGAAACCACGGATGGCGCCTGATCCTTGCAGTATCCGGTGGAATTCTTGGTTTGCTGCTGTCCAGTACCATTGCAAGCACTTTGAGGCCTATGCTGGGTTTGTTGAGTCTGAGATGCAACTCAGATAGTCTCCCCCAGATTCCCTTGAAAATCTGCAAAGGATTTTGAACAGCGACGAAAGAAACTGCATAAAAGTGCAATTGGACATTGTGGCCGAAAAATACCAAAACATTTTGCATCTGATGGACTTATTCCAGAGTCAGACACCAGTGACAATGAAGGTGTATGATTATTTGGAGGACCTTCACATAGACCTAACAAACAATTCAGTCCTCACTCTGGAGTCACTACAACCATTTCTGCAGACGACTGCAGGGGCTAAATTAGCTCTGACACAGAAAAAAAAAGATAACAGCCCAGCTCAATGAAGCTTTTGAAAGTTCTCTGGAAAAGGCGGGCAAATACATGGGGGAGGCCCAACCGGGCATTGGGTTCTTGAAGCAAGTGCGCCTTTTCAATCCTGCACGACTCTGCATCCTGCCTAAGGACAAGAGTGCATATTCTGCCATCCCTGGTTTCAGCGAAGTCCCCGATCAGGAGCTTTGCCTCTACTTTGAACATGTAGGCCCAGAAGCAGTACAGGCATCTGTTTCTGGGGTGATTGACACTGACCTTTTTTGGTGTGGGATGGCTGACCGCATTCCAGTCCTTTCACAGCTTGCAGCTGTGTACAAGGACTGTGTGACCAGTTCTGCAGATGCTGAAAGGAGCAACAGCATCTACAAAATTATTTTGTCAGCCAGACGACGGTCCCTCTCAGAGCAATCCATCCGGGCATTATTGTTCCTGCATTATAATCAGCAGCACAATATTGGGCTACATTTGGACTGCTCAGAAGAACTGCAAGATTAACACGACAAGCATACAGGTACCCTGGCCATTTATTCAGTAACAGGTTTATGTCCTATTTGTAGTCTTGAAGACAAACAAAGTCTCTACATTGTAAATAAACCAAATATACATAGCTTCATGGTGTTAAATAACTCAAAAAACAAAGATCTGTGTTTGTTGTAGGATAAACTGCCAAATAAAACGCCGCAAAATTGCCGCTAAATTTCCATATTTGTGCCGCTAAATTTCCATATTTGTGCCGCTAAATTTGCTAATCTATGCCGCTATATCCTGGGGGATCTAACAAAGGGAGTAAGAGGGACTTCATCAAAACCTCTAATTTGTTGATGAAATCTGTTTCTAGATGTAAGGTATTTAACGGACCTGAGAGTTTAGAGATAGCGGGGGGATTGTTAATCTCCAGGGAGAGAGAGGGTTCTACCGATTTAGAGGATCTTATAGAGTGGGAAACAGAGGGACACAATTTTTGTATTTTCGTTTGGGTTATCACAGATGGAGATCCCCTTATTTTCCTTTTTTTTGTTTCGCTATGATGCTGGTCTATAATCAATGGGGAAGCTGAGAATAATTTTGGGGAATTTGATAATCCAGATGAGGTTGAACAAGGTGAGGAGGAATTTGAAAGATGCACAGCATTAGCGTTAGCGGTGGATGGTATATCATCATTGTTCTCCACCCTTACCGCTTCTAGGGGAGAGGAACCCTGTGCTAAGTCCAAGTGTGTCCTCCCTGGGGAAACGGCTTGGGCTAATGACCCCAGAGAAGAGCGTTTCCCAGTTAGTAAATCTAATGAAAGACGCTTCTCTGTATCAGCTATTTCTTTTTCAAGTACATTTGTTACCCTCTTAAAAAATTGATCAAGGACAGTCTTACCATGTAGTAGATGTCAGGGGAGTGGCCCGTCCCGTCCCTCGTCGTCCTTTGACGGCCTTAGACGGCCCGCCCTTTGCCCGGGCTTAGCCCCGGGCGCTTCCGCGGGCGTCCCGCGTTGCGGAGGAAGCCCAGTTGGTTTTAGCGCCTCCGGGCGCGGGAGTGGCTGTGTGTGTGGGCGGGACCCAGCAGGGAATTGTGGTCAATGCAGTCCTGATCGCGTTCCTCCCGCTCAGCGGCCGCTTGATGTTCTGCCTGCGGCGGCGGGGAGGAACAGGGGTACTGCAGCAAGGTCCTGACAACGTCGGCGGTGATGAACAATGGACACCCAGGTACCAGCATTCAGGTTCAGTGTCCCGTACAAAGGCTCTCGCTCCTCAATGGGAGCCCAGCTGGTTTTAGCGCCTCCGGGCGCGGGAGTGGCTGTGTGTGTGGGCGGGACCCAGCAGGGAATTGTGGTCAATGCAGTCATGATCGCGTTCCTCCCGCTCAGCGGCCGCTTGATGTTCTGCCTGCGGCGGCAGGGAGGAACAGGGGTACTGCAGCAAGGTCCTGACAACGACGGCGGTGATGAACAATGGACACCCAGGTACCAGCATTCAGGTTCAGTGTCCCGTACAAAGGCTCTCGCTCCTCAATGGGAGCGCAGCTGGTTTTAGCGCCTCCGGGCGCGGGAGTGGCTGTGTGTGGGGGCGGGACCCAGCAGGGAATTGTGGTCAATGCAGTCCTGATCGCGTTCCTCCCGCTCAGCGGCCGCTTGATGTTCTCCCTGCGGCGGCGGGGAGGAACAGGGGTACTGCAGCAAGGTCCTGACAACGACGGCGGTGATGAACAATGGACACCCAGGTACCAGCATTCAGGTTCAGTGTCCCGTACAAAGGCTCTTAGAGAGTAGGATCCCGCAACATATAAGTGCTCAGAAATAAGTGACAAGACACCAGTGTCAGAAAATAAAGACCATCAAAAGGTGCAAATATGAATGAAAAAAATACCAGAAGTTCATGGAGTGGGTGGCACAACCAGTGCTGCAGGCCCACTAGTAGCATTTAGATTACAGGCCCTGGGTATATGGTATACCACTTTACAAAGGACTTATAAGTAAACTAAATAGTCCTGAGGCCTACAAAAAAAGTCAGAAAAAGAGGAGACCCTTCGGAGAGGGCCATTTTCTAACAGTAGCTAATAAAGGATTAATTCATTTATTGTACAGTATGTTCTGTCCTTCTGTGTGGTGTGTCCCCTTTAAGTAGTTCCCTTAGATAAAGGCTCTGTATATTCTATTTTTTATGGATTGTATGGCAGTTTCTGGAGGAGCTTCATCATAGTTTGATCTGTGGAGACGGTTCCTTATTTCTTCCTGTACTCAAATTCATCTTTGCAATTGGAAATAGTCAAAATCTACTTCTACATGATTACTACACTTTGGGCAATTAGACTTGTTGGACCTTGTGAGAAACCCCTGCACAAAATTGCTGGCAAGGAACTGTTGTTCCTAGAGGAATATATTATGATATGGTTATTTTCTGAAGTACTGTTGGATTATTGACTACATCAGATAAAATAAGTTATGCCTTCTCGCTTCTCGTGCTCGCCTGTGTTTTTAGATTTTGGCGAGCAAGTGTTAGTCGATTTGTACCACCTCATGTCCCTTTCTCGCATTGCTGGAGGCAATCAATCAATCAGTCAATCAATCAAACCACTTTATTCGGCTAATCAAAGCCATAAAAGTACACTACAATAAACAGTTTACATAAAAAGCTGAATAGAAACATATTAATACATTTTAAATTCATTAAAATATACCACATACAAACAATAAAATAATGCCAATAAAAACAAATGACTTATAGTTCATTAATCATGCGATAAAAGCAATGATATCTATATATGAACTCAATCAACACTTTAAAATATCTAACACCCTTTCTTCCTATGTCTGACTGCCGCCACCCTAAAATTTGCAACATTAAAAATCTCCCATGGGTTATTTAAACAACTGCAGATATAATAGGGCTGGTCTAACTTGCACAAATCCCTTCCCTTTAAAATGGGTCTTAAAAACGTTCTCCTCATGGGGCTAAAATGCTCACAAAACATTGTAAAGTGCATGGTGTCCTCAAAGAAAAATTATCACATGTACAGGGACCTAGATCTTTTACCCTGCTCCAGCCCTGTACATCTGCTAAAGACAATGAATAAGATAAAAATGGAACCTAATTTGAAGAAATCGATGGAGAGGTTTTGTAACAATTAACAAGTATGGTTCTATCCGTGGGACTGTCTTTAACAGCAAATGGGCTCTCACCGTGAGTTTCACAATCTCCAATGCCTCTCTCTTTACAGACATCATATTTAAGAATTGGGCTTTAACACATGCCACGTCCTCTTTTCGGAGTAGCAAAAGTTCCTGTAGCAAAAGTTCCTGTCGCCCCAATTTTCCGATCATGGACTTGATGTATTGTATCTATTGGATTTTGCCCACCTTATCCAACGCTATGCAGTCCCTAAGGATTTCTCTGTTCAGTCCCAATTCTGTATTAATCCATGTCTTTAGCCAACAAATCACAGGACCCATCCCAATTTGATCCTCAACATAGCCACTGCCCAGCTCTTGGTGATTAGCAAAAGTAGAGGTAGATTTGGGGACCGCCAGGAGATATCTCATAAATTTGTTTTCAACTTGCTGGAGTACCACTGTGGGTTTATTTCCCCAAATCGCAGACCCATGTGATGCTATTGCAATGCTTTTAGAACCACACATTTTGAGCAAGGCTTCAAGAGGCTTCGCTCCCAATTGGGAAGCAAAACCTTGAATGGCAGCTATGGACCTTGACATTGACCGTTTTTTTGCCAGTAACTGGGGAGTCCAAGAGCCTCTTTCATCGAATAAAACTTCCAAATAGGGGAAAGAGGAGACCCCTTCACAATAAAAAGTTTTAGATTTTTGTTGGCCTCTGCTCCATTGTCATCGTATGCGATTTGGTTTTATTGACAATAAGGTCCAGGGATTTCATAAAAGATCTAAAGGAGTCCAAGAGTTTCTGCAGACCAATTGCAGTGCGGGCCAAAAGAACCACATCATCAGCGTATAGGAGAGCAGGAATAACCCTGTCCCCAATACGTGGAATATCTAAAGTGTCAGTATTAAGGGAGGTATTTAAGTTATTTATATAAAGTAAAAAAAGCAAATGGGCTAAAATACAACCCTGACGAACCCCTTTGTCAATTTTAAAGTGCTTAGTGCATTTACCATCTTGGTTGACTCTTACCCTAGCATAAAGATCCTTATGAAGATCTGCGAAAAAATAAACTAAACAGTCGTCCATCCCCATATCCATCAATATTGACCATAACTTTGTTCTATTTACTAGGTCAAAAGCCAAAGACAGGTCCATAAAGGCCAGCTGCAGCGTACCTTGTTTCGCCACTGTATATTTCTCTACCAAAAGGTGCAGATTTAAACATTGATCTATGGTACTTATACCTTTTCTAAAGCCATATTGCTGGAGGCTTTAGCTGTTGTACCAATCGCTTATCTCACACTCTCTCCAGTGGATACCAGTTAATATCTTTTAGGTCTCACGCGTTTTCGTGAGATGATTTAGCTGAACTACCACGCACACACCTCGTGATCTCTTCAGCTGGCGCCTGTACTCCTGTTTCCTGCTTGCTTGCTGTTCAAACATGGCCTCGCAACTACTCTAGGTTTAAACAGATACACCTGAGCAGTCTCCTTTAATTTATGCGCAATTTCTGTTTCTTAGCATCTAGAACATGCATCAACACTTTCTGGTTTTTATTTCCAAGGACTAGAGAGTACATCTTGGTGCAATCAAACATCCTGTTGAAACACAATTTTTTCCTACTGTCACCTGGAGAGCCAGCCTTACATTGGTCTTATTGGAAAACGTCTTTATTACCTATTTAGAGGTCTGTTGTCCATACATTTCACCAGAAAAAAAGGCTTCAATGTTTATGCATTGCTTAGGAGCCGAAGGTCAGAAAATGTTAGAGAAATTACCTGATTTTTCAGATGATTATTTAGACTCCCCCTTTACATCAATCAATGCGTTTGATTTAATTTACTCAAACTAGATAAGTATTTTCTTCCTAAAGTTTCTACTATTCTTCAACGGAATCATTTTGCCATGGGAGAGCAGCTTAAGAATGAGTCTTTATAAGATTTTATCACTGCATTGAGAAAATTATATGCTGCTTTGATGATTCCACGGAGGAGCGGACTAGGCACCAATTCATGTTGAAATTTAAAAATGATAAAAACAGAGAAGAACTTTGGTGTAAAGATAATCCTAAACTCGGAGAGGTTATCATCACAGCTAGAGTAAAGCATTCTATGGCTTGCATTGGTGAATTACATAGAAAAGGTGATAATATTCACAAAATTATTTTGAAGCCAAAACTTTTTTCCCAAATCATGTACATTTAGTATATTCAAAATGTGTTGTTTTCACTGTGGGAATCCCAATCATCTATAGGAAACATTGTCTGGCTATTGGGGTGACATGTAAGGCTTGTGGAAAAAAGGAGCAAGTGTTGTAAGAGTCCATCTTCTGGTGGGAAAGTTAATTAATTATTTTCTGATTGGAAGATATTGTTCTTCAAATGAATGATAATGTTGATAGTGACATCGTCAACGTTTTTTGTGAGCATCTTTCAGATTTAGTTAGACTGAATGGGGTCATGGTGAATATGATGATAGACTTTGGATCCTATCTTTCTCTGATCATGATCTTGACTGTCACTTCAGAGGAAAAGTTACCACGCATGATCTTGATGTGCTTCCGTTCAGTTATGTGGGTAAATCTATTGATCTGCTTGGTTACTTTGAAGTAAACATTGAATTTTGTGGCAACCAAGCAACTAGGAAAATGTATGCGCCTGTCAAAGAAGATGCCATTTCGAGTTGGTCACGCCAAAAATTGCTGGATATATCTTGATACTAATGCATTTCCTCATATGCTTAAAGCCTAATTTGGCTGCCGTTAGCTGTAAAGTTAGAAATGTACCTTTTGCTCTAAAGAGCCAAGTCAAAAGAGATTTAGAACGTCTATGTATTAATTGAACTAGTAGAAGCTACACAATGGCTCACGCCGGTGGTGGTGGCATTTAAACCCAAAGGAGACATAAGACTGTGTGTAGATTTGAAATGACTAAATGAACGGGTGGTGGAAGACAGATTTCTTTTACCAAATATCAATAAAATTATTAGTTTGCTTGCAGGGGCAAATTATTTCACTAGTTTGGATCTTACATCTGCTTACCACTAGGTTACGTTAACCAAAGACTGAAAAGATTTCAGTTCTTTCATTTCTCCTTTTTGGGCATATCAGATTTAACCGTATGTCATTTGAGTTGTGTTTGACAGTAGCAGTTTTTCTGATTAATATCAATTTCATTAGAGCATCTAGCCAATGTGATTTTATTTTCAGGATGATGTACTTTTCTGCAATGACTTAATCACATGAATGCCATTGGTAATTACTAGAGGTTTTTGGAGAGAAAGGCATCACTCTAAGACTGAAAAAGTGTAAATTCCCTTGCGAGGAAATCTCTAAAAATGGTGTTCGTTCTAAGAAGATGTTGGTTAAGAACATCCTTAATTTGAAGGCCCCAACTAAGAAGGAAGAGGAGTAAATGTTTTTAGACATAGCAAAGATTTACTCCAATTTTACCCCACGTTTTGCCAGCCAAACCTATGTTATCAGCTTCTAAGGAAAGGAGAAGTTTTTGCTTGGAATGAAGAATGTGAGAAGGAGTTTTTGATTATAAAAGATTGGTTGGTCAACACTCAGTAGCTAAGTAGTTTCATACTAGGATTTTCTTCTTCTTTAAACTACAGATGCCAGCCTTAAATGTGTTGTGGCTGTTTTCAGGCAAATGCAGGATGGACACAAAGTGGTTAAGGAAGTAGTAAGTAGGTATTCTATTATCAAGAAAGAAGCATTGGCTGTGTTCTGTGCGATCAATAAATGTAAGCAATTTTTATGGGTTACCAAATTTGCAGTTCATTTATATCACAAACCTTTGAGAGAGGTGTTTGCTAAAAATGGTTTAGATGGCATTTGTCTTGTATTTGCAAATGATACACTACAAGATTTTCATTTTGAATTTCGATATATTCAAGGAGTTTCTAATTAGGCTGCGTACTGTTTGTCTACAATCCAGCACAATTCTGTGGAGGATCAGGAGTTCTCTGATGTGTGGTAGAAGGATCAGGAGTACATGGTTAGTGTGGTTATGTCAGGTTGTGTATCCCTTAAAGACTAGCTAGCCGAGTTGGACAAAGACTCTGAGTTGCAAAGAGTTGTTGAGATGGTGCCATCTGGAGTTTATGAGGCTAAGTATAGCAAAGAATGTGAGTGGAGTAAAAATATTTTTCATGAGCTCTCTGTTTAAGGTGTTTTGTTTTTCACAAGCTCATGGTTCGTGGTTTCAGAGGGTGTGCATGAGCCATTGACGACCCTTGCTCATAAAGGGCATCAAGGTGTCAGCAAGTCCAGAGGGCATTTGAGATCTCTTTACTTGTGGCCTGGAATAGATTTTCCAACAGATAGATTAATTAGAGGATATATATTCCAGATGGCTAGAGGTGATATTTGTTCGTGACATTTCTCTTGTTCTGTTATTAAATTCTTACTGAAGATGTTTGCTAGGGAAAGTAATCCTAAGGCTCTGCTGATGGATAATTGAATTTAATAGAGGTTTACTGCTCAGTCCTCCACCACTTCCTGTGTCCTCGGCCAGGAATCTGGGTTTTAAATTTAACAACACCCTCTCATGCACAGCCCAGATAGGACATGTGTCCTCTTCCTGCTTCTGGAAATTGAAGGCGTTACGGAGATTCCTCCACCTCCTACCAATGGACTGTAGGAAAACAATTGTCCACACACTTATAACATCACAACTGGACTATGCTAACAATCTTTACCTGGGCCTACCAGCCTACCTGTTCAGGAAACTGAAAACAATACAGAATGCAGCCGCAAGGCTTATCAGAAATTTCCCACTAAGGCATCACATCTCCCCCCATCTACGTAGCCTACACTGGCTGCCCGTGAAAAAATTCAAAGAACTCACTCTTGCTTACAGGGCAATAAACGGAGTTGGCCCCCACTATCTACGGAAAAGAATCCATAAATCCCATCAAACAAGGAATCTAAGATCCAATCATAGTGAACTCCTCGTCACCCCTCGCTTTACCAAAGCTAGAATGGGAGGGCGGTCCTTCCCCGTCAGAACCACGACCCAGTGGAACTCCCTGCCAGAACACATCAGAAAGGCCAACTCGGAGTCTAGCTTCCGGAAATCCTAGAAGACATGGCTCTTTAGTCTTCCTTAGCACCTTGCGTATTCCAACATACTCACCCCACCTCTTTCTTTGTCTCCGCTGCTAGCGCAGGGACACTCCCATTGGGGAGAGCCGCGCGCTCTACAAGCTACGTAATAATAAATACTGGCAAGTCTGAAATTGTGACTGTGAGAGCTATTGTGCATAAAAGGTGTATATTGTATCATCCCTAAACTAATAGACTGATTGAGAGGTTAAGGAAACTGTATAAATGACAAAAATCAGCGGAAGAAGTTCAAAAGATTATGTGTTTGAACATGTCATGCAGTATAGATCTACGCCACATTCTAAGACAGGCGTTACTCCACTTCAGTTGTTTCACAAAAGGAGGCCAAGTACAACAATGTGTCTTTTGTGGGAAGTAGGCAGATTGGGTATACCTAGGGTTTCTGGAGAGATGATTGTGTAAAGGGTGAAGGAAAATGAGTTGAGGTAACAATTCAAGTGCAAAGAGTATTATGACAGAAGCAGAAATATAAAAACCTTGATTGTCAAGGTTGGTGAAATGTGCATGTGAGGTTACTATGAGGAAGAAATGGAAACTGCCAGTAAATAATCCCCAGAAAGATGTTATGGTTCATAATGATTCGATTCAGTTGGGAGATGGGAGAATCTGGAACTGCAGTTTCATTGTTGTAATTAAAAATGAGTTTGGTAATTGCCATATGTATATTTTGTTGTTCTTCCATTGATAGTCCCTATAATTTGTGCTCATGCGTATCAATCTTTATCTTTCTATGTTTTTCCCCTGGATTTGGTCTTTGTTTGTGTTTCTGTGTGTCGACGTGTGTTGCTGTGTGGTTGTTTGGGTGGTTGTTGTCTGTCTCATGTATTATGTTGTGTTGTATTTGTTTTGTTTTGTTGGGAGGAAGTTGTGTGGTATATTCTGTACTTCTGTATGGTTTGTCCCATTAAAGTGGTTCCCTTTGGAGCAAGGGTCTGTATAGAATGTTTAGGTATGGATTGTACAGCAGTTGCTGGAAGAGTTTCATTCGAGCCTGATCTGTGCAGAGGGTTCCTTATTTCTTTCTTTAATAAAATGTGGCTGCAATTTGAACCGTTGGAATCTCCTTTTTCTGGATTATCTACATGATAATGATCAAAGTGTTAACCAAATAATTTGATAAATCTTCAGATAAACTTCTAATTGTTCAATTTGAATGGAATATTGACCTGAAAATGATTGATATTGATGATTCCATTCTTTTTTTATTGAGCAGAGCATCGAGGGCAATACATGACAAATGCGCAGACATATTAGACTTCGTTCGTGCTAAAATCGTTAACTTCATCATTTCCAGGTAGCAAACAATGGTACAAAAACGATCTCTATTTTCTTTTAACAAACACAGCTATCCAAAATACTTCTATAATACCAAAGTGCTAAAGTGCAAGAGACAAAGTGCAAGTGCTAGTGCAAAACATGTAAAACAATCACGATCGTAAAGTGCAAAAGTGCTAAGCAGCATACATTTCTAAATCCTCCAAATATTTAAGACCCAATAGACCATCAAGACAATTCTAGATTTCGAGTAGTATTATCACTCTATTGGGTTTTCCACCTTAATTAGAAACTTCCAGTTCTTTCCAAATTTTCTGGTAGCTCCCACCCGCTTTGCATATGCTTCTTCAAAAGCCTGCGTCCTTTTTCATTTTATTCAGCCATTTCTCATATGTGGGAACTTACCTGGACCTCCAATTTTGTAAGATTAAAGAGCGGTCAACTGCACAGGTAATGGAAAGAAAATTTGCTTCGGCCTCCGTTAAAAGTATTTTATTTTTGCACATGCCAAACAGAGCGGCTTCAGCCTCCGGGGATAGCCTCTTCTCAAATGCCCGATTTAGAACCCAAAAACTTGCCTCCCAAAAAGGCCCCAGTCTCGGACACAAAAAGAAAATATGGAGCAAACCCCCTTCTCCGTCAGCCTGACACCGAAAACACCTATCTTCGGCATCCGAATATCCTTTCTTCAGTGCACTCGGGGTAAGATAGGCCAACCTTCGGGATAGAAAAGCCATTTTTTTGTTGTTGGCTGCTCTCAGAGACTTACTTCCCCGAAGGCATAGTGTTTCTCATTCGGGGATAGAAAAGGTACATTGTGTTTCACGGGCCAACTTTTCCAGATGGTTCTCAATTAATGGAAGTTAGCCCTGATTTCGCAATAGACGATACCAATTCCCTACCCTACTTATTTTGGACCCAAAGAGCGCTATCACCATTTTATTTGGGGCATCAAATATACCTCTCATACTTTTAACAAAGTAGACAATTTGTAAGTCTTCAAAGAAGGTAGGCCTCCTCTGGCTCCCATCCCTCAATGCCACCTCTTGCCAAGAGATCATCCTATTCTGTATTGAAAAGTCACTTCGCGTCCCAAGCCCGCAACTTTCCCAGTGCTTCAGGTGACCTGCTTGAATTTGGAGGCCGAGGGTCTTACATTCTTGTAACTTTAAATAATGAAGCCCGGTAAAGCCCGTCATTTAAAAAAAAGACAAGAGTGTAAAAGAATAATCCTTTATTGTCTTATACCGAGTTTTTTTCGGCAATTTGGAGGTTTTTAGGAATATTAGAATCTGAGAGCCGGTTTCCTGTACCATTTTTCAACAAAAAATTTATCTCTAACACCCTTTGAGCCCATTAGACCCGTCGATAGGTCCATAAAAGCAGCATCATAGTACGTTTTTAAATGGGGTAAAGCCAGACCTCCTTGCTCAATCATTAATTGAAGTGATGTAAGTTTCACCCTTGGGGTTTTCTTTCCCAAAACAAACTGTCTAATTAGGGTTTCTATTTATTTGAATAAACATGTCTTAATTTTAATAGGAACGTTAATAAATAAAAAAGTAAGTAACGGCAATACGGACATCTTGATAAGGGAAACCCTACCCACTAAGGTTAAGGGAAGTAACAACCACGGATCTAAAAGTCTCCTTATTTTTTCCAGCATTCTCACATAATTCAAATTATATAGCTGTTGGGGTTGATTGGACAAAAATATCACCATATATCTAATTGGGTCTGACTTCACAGCTTGCGCCCTAAAACAAAGTGGAAGAAAATGTATATCTGAATTTAAAAGCAGAACTTCAGTTTTATTTGGGTTTATTTTATAGCCCCCAATTAGCTCGAATTTCTTAAATTCCCTCAATACCGTTTCCAAATTATGATTAGTAGGCTTCAAGTATAAAATGATGTCATCCACAAAGAGTTTGTTTGGCCATGTCATAGATTGGGGCCTTGATTGCAGCATTATCACGTATTTTGATAGCCAACGGTTCTATAAAAAAGGTAAAAAGTGATTCCATTCTTGTGCGGGCAGAAAAAAACATTTTTATAATGCCACTGTCAAGCTCAATTACAAAACCAATAGTGTTATTATTGGTACCTGTGATTTCTGTTGTAAAGAAGAAAAAACTTTATATAGTGAATATTTGTGTATTTTCAACAAATCTGTGGGCCAATATACATTAAATATTTTTCCATCACTCATTGTTTTTTTGATTGATCTCCAATTAAATTATGTCTTTGTTAGCAAGGTACTTGTACAAACGTGAAGCTTTAGGGTACGAAGACAGTACACAAAGTAAATTATCATTATTGGAGAGTATTCAAGTTATAGACGAGAGACTGAGACAGCCCTCCAAGGATACCTTCAACAGAGACTTAAACCTTTTCTGAATTTGCGTCAATTAAATTTATCTTGGAGCTAAAAAAAAGAAATAAGGACAAAGGGGCATATTACCAAGCCAGGCGATAAAATTATCGCCGCTTTAGCGGCAGACAACTGCCGCTAAAACGGCGATAATGGGCTTGATAATATGCTCTATGGAATTCCAATTGAAGCACATGTTAGATGTGAAGGGATAATTTTATCGCCTGGCTTGTTAATATGCCCCAAAGTCCTTAAAAAGATCTAGCACTCAAATCAATTCCTTTTTCTCCCCGATTTCCAGTAACCTGACCTATTATTTGTTTTAATATTTATATTATGCAAATTAGATAAACTAAGGAAGTTGTCATGATATGCTATATCAGATATTTAGAAGAGATGTAATATTTTATTAGCATTCTTGTACAAGACACAAATTACAAGGTCACATTGAGAAAGAAATCAATGAAAGATTTCTCAATATCAACCCACAATGTATTGTTGGTGTTTTATCATTCACTCTAGAGCCACAGAGGTAAAAGGTTAAACAGTTCACCTCCAGATCTATGTGTAGTGCAAACACACAGTCAATCAGATGTGGAAACGTTGACAAACACACACTGGAAAATTAACAGATGCTGTAAGGAGGATTTTAGATGTACATAGGTAAACATGTGTTTCTCTATAATGATATGTTTGTGAAGCTGCTGGTGCAAAATTATTTGCGTGGAAAGGCCAATGAAAGTCATCTCACAAAAATGCTAAGAGTAGTGGAAATGACCTGACACCCCCAAAGTCATATTAAAGTAAAGACCTGCCCTAGCCTTAATTCTTCATTTCACTCTTATTTGTCATAGAAGGGCTGAAGACAGGGTAAGATTAATTTTGTCCTGTTTACTAATCATTCCTGCTATTTCCTTTTAACCCCTCAGACCAGGGTAGAAAGGACAATCCAGGGCTTCCATCCTCTATGCGTGCCTACATGAACATGACATAGATGAGGAGATTGATATACCTGTTGAGTTTGATGACCTGGAATAAGCATACATACATTGATGAATCAACATTTTGTAGCCACCCATCATTGTCAATATGGAAATATTTTAAGGTTAAATGGTAAATCTGCCACCACAATTCTGTTGGCTCCCTAGAGGACTACCCAGTACTTTCTTGATATAGCATTATTCCTGGATGCTATTCATTACAGCAAGGCATTGACAGAAACAAGTGGTTTCCAGTATTGAATTACGAGGGTGGTTTGAAGTGGAGAACCCAATTCTGATCTGGCATGGGAGACTCTGAATTTGACTTTGGAGCATTAGTCTCTGCAGAGAGAGCCCATGTTATGGATAGGCTTATAGTCCGATTTCTCTTCTCATTTCCCACTCACAGGATCCAGTGTTAAGATGCATCAGTGTTATTAGGACCTGTCAAATTTCTTCTCTCTAGACAGGAGAGAATGGCTTTAGTTTCTAACCCATCAATCATCAATCAATTAATTTACTTGTGTTTGATTAGGCACCACATGAAGCCTGTAGGCATATTCAATGGACAGGAAGGTGAGAGCGAAGAGTATAGAGACAAGAATCTGCGAGGCAAGAACAGAAGTTGGAAGATGGGAAAGTGCACCAACAGGAATACTAAATCCAAGCTAGAATTTTCTAATTCAAACACTCATTTTTAGGTTGGGGCTATAGCGGCAGCGTGCAAGCGCTGCTCGCTTTGCGAGGTATGCAGTATTCAGTACGGAGTGGAAGCTCAGTGGAAGCTCCACCCACTCTCCGCCCATCTTTTTCATTGGCTTAGTTTCTAAATGCTGCCTTCCATTTGGTTTTAGGCTCGTTAGTCCCTCCTTATGATGGGCATGTCATCATTTGTATCCTTCCATGATTACTGGCCCCTTTACTTCGAGTGTTGCACAGTACGTTTTATTTATACTGTGAGCACTATTTTCTTTCCGTGCCTCCCCCTCTCGCAGTCCGTGCCTTCTTGGGGCCCCCCCACTCCCGTTGTTTGTGCCTTCTCAACCGCCCGCACTCCCGTTTGCAATGCAAAAGGTCTCGTGTAACTGCGAGTCCAATTGCATTGCAGATGCTTGTTAAAAACAGCAGGCACTGAAACGCTGGGAACATTTTGCTGCAAGCACTTCGTGTGTTTAGTTAATCTTTTACACCATGGGGTACTGGAGCGCTGCATGCGGGTTATCCTGTTTAACCACATGGGTGTTGGGATACGTGCATGCAAGTCGCATTACCACCGTGATCTCAGCTGCACTCTGCCAAAGACCTGCTTGCATTAGAGGCTGACCCCTGCTTGCCCAAAGTTTCTGATGGCTGCACTTCTGCGGTCCCGTCCTCTCCGTCTGGCTCCATCATAAGAGATATTGGAGGTAGCCACAATATCACATTGAGCTGGTAAAAATCAGCGTATTCTAACCAGGAGCACTGGCAGATGGGAAATGGGCGGTCCGCCCAGGAAATGGTCTTGAGACAGGAGATGGGCGTGGCCTAGTACCCGTAGGGATGTGGGGGAGGAGGAACGGCTTCTTCCAGGCACCCCGAGAACTGTTTGCCCAGAGAGGCAGGTATTCTTCGTGAGAATCGTGACTGCCCAGATGCAGTCTCTTGTTTAGCTATAAGGAAGGCGCAGTCACTGTGTGCCCAAAAACAGAAATGCTGGGTATCATAAACAGCGGTGGTTTTTAGAGGGCGCAGACATCCCAAGCAATGCTTCTAGGCGCTGCCGCTGGTGACCATTGACAGATATTTATGGTTACACTACTTACTACCACTACTTTATCAACATCAGAAGGATGAAGGGTTAACGGCTAGAGCTGATGACTTTAAGGGTTGGGAACCATGTTCTGGAGCTTTGGCTCAAACATCCTGTGATTCTGCACAAATCACTTGATCTCCCCATGCCTAAAAAAAATGAAAAAATGAATGTGTCAATCTGTAAAGCAACTGGAACTCATGTAAAGCATTCTGATAGCGTCGGGTCGACTTCGCTCTATATAAAACTGAAACAAAAACAAGCATTTGCAATGCAATAGGTCGCGCATTTACACAAGTTTAAGCTATTGGCAATATAAAGGACAATGCCTTTTATTTATGTTTTGAAAACCAAAGTATAAATAAAAGGCATTGCCATTTACAAGGCCAATAGCTCAAATGCGAAATGTGAGACCTATTGTATTGCAAATGGTTTTTTTTAAACTAACAGTGGGTACAGCCGATCATTTTTGCGAGCTTGGTACAGTTCTTGACGTTTTCCCATTTGGCATACTGTGTTGCAGTTCCACAGCACTTGCTTCTTTTCATCCGGGCTGATTCAAGTATGTTTTTATCGCACCCACCCTGCCAATAATATGTTTAGGACTGCTACCCAGAAATGCTTAGACATCTTTCAAAAAGTGGTTCCCCACCCCCACCTCGATCTTTAAAGGGCTGTGTGGCCAGAAAGGCATCGTTCAAAAACTGGTTTCACCCCTTCCTATTCTGCTAACGGAACCCCTTTGTGTGTTTTTATTGTAGATTTCCTTGAGATTTCTGGGGTGTTCCTTTGGAAAGGGGGTGGTGGCAGGGTTTTTCCTATCCTCAGGTGAATGTCTTTCTGAAAAGGGGGCAGTGGTGCTAACCTCGTTGGAATGTGGGGTGCCTGAAGTACTGCCTTCCGTGGCTGCTGGTAGGGCTGCAGCAAATTCTTTGTATGTTTGGTGAATCTTGGAAGGGTGGGTGAAAAGTTAGATGTAGGGTGCTAATATTTTTTTAAGAGGGCTGTTAAGAGAGTGTTTCAGTGGTGAGGAGGATATATAGTTTCATGGGGACAGCATAGAATGTTGGATTCATTGTGGGGTGCTAATTATAGGGACATTCGCCAGTGGAGGAGCAGAAGGCTGTCATGCTGTGGTGCCGTGGCAGGCATCGGTCATCCCCAACCATGTGGGTCTGTAGTAACAGCTCTCGTACTGTGGTAACAAGTGTGATGTCACAGTACCAGTGCATTGTCAGCACTAGACGGGTCCCTCCAGTGGTAAAGACCAGATCTGCAGTGATCGACTGCAACAAACCCTCCACCCCATGCATGAGTTCTGGGCTGACAACCCACTACCCCACTTGCTCTAAGTACTGGGCAGTAACAATCCTGAATTCCCAGTGATGACTTGTGTCATCCCACTCCTTTGATTCCCAGTGCTTTGATGTTGCAACCCTAAACGCAGGACTGTAACAACCACAATTACACCAATGCCTGAAGTGCAACTGTAACAGCCCCCGACTGTGAAGCACGGGGCTGACTGTAATAACACTCCACCCTTGGGTATTAAATGCTCTGATTCCCCCCAACCCTACCCCATGCCTCCAGCGTTCATGCATTTTCTCCTTCCACACACCAGCAATTTCAAAGCATTTACAGTCAGTCTCTCGCCCGTTTAGTTTCACCTCAAGTTAAGATGGAGTGATAAAAACACGATAAAAGCACATCTCATGTCCTCACACCCTGCGAAAATACTACTGATATACGGGGTCTGTGAAAACACACACCTCCAAACAAACACTGAAGGAATGGGGTGCCACGTGCTCGCAAATGCGCTTCTGCACCTCATCAGTTGGAACAATGTAGCTACCCACTGTGAGAAAGTACTCACTCCTCCCAATTACATGTCAGACATCAGTGACCTCACTGATCACTACAACTCCATGAGGACAAAATTATTTGACTAAGTAGCCCGACCACAACTCAAAAGAATACTGGTCAAAGACAAAAACCCATGGTTCAATGGAGCCCTGAACGAAGAGAGACGTAAACTGAGACTAACTGAATGGAAATGGAGACAACATCCCTCCTCCCTCCAACTCAAACTCCTAAGAAAATTTAGAAACTCCTATAACAAAAGTATTTTACAATCAAATAAAGAGTTCTTCAGATCGGAACTAGACAATGCCAAAAATAGACCGAAGAAACTCTTTGAAATGCTAAAACAACAATCAAACAAATTGTCCAAAACCACACTCATGAACTCGAAATCGCAGCTAAGTAGTGAAGAATTCTCTTCATTCTTCACAGCTAAAATCAACTCCCTCCAACACGAGCTCAGGATGGCAGCAATCAACTCAGCTACCCTCAAGAACACACAAGTCGACAATCCTATCCAACTTGATCTACCTTTGCCTAAAAACAACTCTCATTGGTCTACTTTCAAACTTCACGATGTAAGTGATATTTCTAAAACCTTAGCAACTATCAAAGCCAAGAAACACTTCAATGACCCTCTCCCCTCAATCTGCCTACCCCACATCTACCATATCATTTCCCCTCTCTGGACAAAAATCATCAATGCTTCGCTCTCGCAAGGTCACATCCCGGATTGCCTAAAAAATGGTCAAGTCACCCCTATCCTAAAAAAAACAACAGAAAATCCCTCCGACCCTAACAACTTCCGACCTATAACCAACATTCCCATGCTAGCCAAGATCTTGGAAAAATATGTTCAGCAACAATTAAACACATCACAGATTTCAAACTACTGAACAACTGCCAATCGGGTTTCAGATCCGGTCATAGCACAGAAACAGCAATTCTTCATATTGTCAACGACGCCCTACTCACTCTCGACCATAATGAAACCTGTCTACTAGTCCGGCTCGACCTCTCATCAGCTTTCAACACTGTCAATCATGACAAAATTCTAAAAAGACTGGAATACAGGATGGGACTATCTGGAACAGTCCTTCAATGGTTCAAATCCTTTCTGGAAAACAGAACGCAAACGTTCATGGTAAATAAAAATCTCTCTCCCTCTTCCCCTACCTACTAGGAGTACCACAAGGCTCAACTTTATCCCCCATGCTATTCAACCTCTATGTCGAACCACTAACCCAACTACTACAGCAGGCGAATATCTCCTTCCACATGTACGTAGATGACACTCAACTTTACATCAAGGACACTTCCATTGAAGAGATCAAGATGATGAATCAAGCTCTTGAAAAGACAGTCCACTTGCTAATGACCAACTTCATCAAGCTCGCAAAAAACTCTCCGGTGATAAAGGAATGGACCAAATTGATCACTGCTCTAAATTGCACTCCGATTCTGGTAGACTCCACCAAATCTCTTGGAATCACACTGGATAAGAACCTTAACATGCAAACACACATCAACCTGTTGACTAAAAATGCCCGCTTTCACCACAGCTATCTCAGAAAAATGAAACCATTTATTGAGAACCGTGACCTCAAAACTGCAGTTCAGGCTTTAGTCATTTTGAGGTTGGAGTACGGATGTACTACCCTCTCGGGGGTTCCCAAAATCTCAACAGCCCCTTTAAAAGCATGTCTCAATGCAGCAGCAAGACTCCTAACAGGATCTAGGGAATATGACCATATCTCGCAACACCTGAAGGCACTCAACTGGCTACCCTACGAAGCTAGAATTCACCTAAGATGGCCTGCATCACTTATAAAGCGTCACACCACAATATCCCCCAATACCTATCCCAGAAATTTACTATATCTGGAGGAAATAGACACTCTAGGAGCACCGACAATCTACTCCTGAAACCTTCACGCTTCAGCAAGAAGAAAACTTTTGACAGAGCATTCTACGGAACTGCACCAAGAATATAGAACTCACTACCTCCGTGCATCAGAAAAATCTCCTCAATACCATTATTCAAAAGGGAAGCCAAATCATTCCTAATGAGCAAATTCCTCCCGTAACTCCTTAACAATCCTCACTGTCTATTCTTCCCATGATGACACCCTCGCATTTATGATTTACTCGTACTTGAACTTGTTCCCACTGCACCGAACAAATCATCTCTATTATAGCTTTTGCTAACTGCCGAACCTTGCCAAAATGTTTTTATACCTACTCTGATCTGCATTATAAAATGTTTTCTTTTACTTACTCTGCTCTGTATTGTAAAGCGCTCTGATACCCTACTCAGGGTCTTCTTTGCGCTATAGAAAACTCAAAAATAAAGAAAGAAAAAATCAGCTACAAAGCACTATATAAATGCAACTACAAAACAATACCTCATTCTAACAATTGGCACTTTTCATACACAAAGAACCATTACGCTATACTTACACTTGAAGTTTAAATTCACATGCAGTGACCAGACCTCCTTTAATTGAATTATTTTTCTGACAGCCTGTCAGGCATATTTCCGGATCGTCTTTCATTTAAGAAAAGGGCAATATGAGAGTATACTTTCTGAGAAGAAGCAGGTCTTTGGAATTCTTTGATCTCCATGAGTGCTAAAGACACATCTGTCATGTTGGGTTAAATCAAAGTTCAACTTCTGTACATTTGTACTGGGAGAGCGCGGGTTTTTAGGTCTCGCCTAGGCAGTGCGCATGCGCTACTCTGGGGGGGCCTTTAGCCATCAGTCTGCTCCTTTTCAAGCACTGCACTCGTGCTTGTGCTGGCATCCACCTTGTGGGAGCGAGCAGCGGAGCTCATGGTAATTGGAAACATATGGCTCTCGCGCCGCCGCTGCTTGCACCCGCAAGGCGGATGCCAGCACAAGCATGAGTGCATTTGCCTGCTCTTGCGGGGCTGCGCCACGCTCCCTCACGCTTGTTCTGTAAATCCTGGGTGACCACACGGGCCTCTAAAGCTTAGAACCTCATGAGAAATGTCATCTTTTAATCTGTAATAGAGAAGCACTGCCATCAAGTGTCCAATATGATGAACTGCACTGAGCGCCATTACTTTTACCTGATCTGACCAAAGCAGGCTGACACTGACACCTACAGTATATCTCATGAAGTTTGTATATGTAATGTACTAGCTCATCCATCCTTTTAGCAGAGGCAGCAGTAGTAATGCTTGCTTTGTAAACAACGTGTCATACACAGCTGTGTGCTCTCTCTTCATACAATGATCGCTAAGCAGCGACACACTCAGTGAGTGGACCAGCGTGCGTGTTCACAGCTAAAACACCTGTGTGTCGCATCTAGATAACTTTGTGTAGAATTTTATTGAAGTTATGCAAAAGAAACAGCATTTTTAAAATGAGCGTGAAGATGGGTTGGTGTCCGGTGGGGTAAAGTCAGAAAAGCTATTTGGATCGCCATGTTGGATGTGTGGAGCATGGGAGTCGCATAGATCAGAACTGCTTTTAAACTCTCTGCTATCTGCTCCTCATCACTCGGGCACCGTGCTTAATTGTTCAGCAAAGCACGGAGCATACAATCGATGGCGGCCTTCCTCGCTCTAATGGTACTTTTATTTATGTTTTAAAAACAAAACAAAAATAAAAGGCATGGTTATTTGCAATGTCAATAGCTCAAACTCGCGTAAATGCGAGACCTATTGTATTGCAAATGGTTGTTATAGTTATACAATTTAACTGAATTTTTTTAGGTTGTTTCATACTTGAGGGTCAAATGAAATAATGGCCCTGCATGTTTGTATTGGTGGTCTGAATTTGATTGCAGGAGTGGGACATCGCTGCAGTTAAGCTACTGCACAACTGGAAACATAAGTAAGAAATTCCCTTTTCCAGCACCTAAATATGAGTCCCAGCTCAGACACAGCTGCCAAGTGGCACCACGTCATGTGTGACTGCTTCAGGCAGTTTTAGCCCTTTAGCTTACAGTATGTGATGTTCCATTCTTGGACTTATAGTGTCGCTTTTAATATTGAAAACATGGACAGAAAATCCCAGGATGCAATTTGCTGCTAGCTAAAAAAAAAAGCGAGGACTAGCTGTACAAGACGTAGGCTACATTTATGCTCTGACTGCATGCTTAGAGGTAAATAAGATCGCTATACAAACACCAATTCCACATTTTGCAGTAGTCACCACACCGCCACAATTTTCCTATGAAAAATATCGGCAGTTCAAACCAGCTGAAATTTACAGGAGAAATTAAGTGGATAAAACTGGGCAAAATTCAATACAGTAAACATTGATTCTGCAGACAGTCGCACACTTTCCAAGCCATTAATGCATCAGCTAAAAAAATTCACACCACCACATTAATTAAATAACACAATAACATGACGAAGTTCGGGTGTGTGTGTGTGTGTATATTTATATTTACATTCATATAGTTCTCACAACTCTTCTCTGTGAGATCGATATATTGATTGCAATAAAGTAACACGTAAGTCAAGAAATTAGGAACACTTTTAAAGTCAAAATGCTCAGGCTTGGGAAACTGGTTTCAGGAACAGTACATAGGCAGGGGCGGCTTCTCTGCCATGCCGATGGAGCGTCACCCCACTGCTTAAAGGCAGAACATGAAAAATAAATTGATAATAAAACACTTTTATCATTTTATTCGTCATTGACTAGGCCAAGTGTGCTGCGTCCACCGAGTGTCGTGCAGGGCCAACTTGCAGCATCACCAGCAGGGGGAGGCGGAGTAGTTGGCACTGAAAGTGTGCATGTCAGTTTAGCCGGCCGCCCACAGTATTACTTATAAGGTCCCAAAGGCGAGACCGATTGCATTGCATAATGCGTCTTTTAATAGGTCTTGCTATAATATCGATATTCTCATTTCTTCTTTAGTTGTAGAAGGTGCTATTTACTCCTGTTTTTCAGCAGCCCCTTCTCCAGACAGTCTTGTTTTAATACACCTCTTCCCAAGTAACTTACACTAACATGTTTTAAATTAAGTGGTTTGTTTGTGTGAAGTGCATGCACTCAGAGGCACACAAAAATGATATACAAGTCGATCACAGCACAATTTAAGGACAATGCTGACAACAAGAACATAAGCAACACACAGAAACCTTTACACAAAGAATAACTAGCTCCACATACACACCCACCACACAGGAACACGACTGCAGAACGAAAGTAGGAGAAACCCTAACAACAGTTAGAAACAGACACTCCAGAAAGGTGTTAATGAACAGGTACAGTTCCTGTGCAACATAGCAACCACATAGCCCCTGGTTCATGCTTAACACACTCTGCATTAGCAAGATCATTAATCACACCCTTTTTACCCATGCTTTTCAACATATAATCGGCCATGCTACTGAGTACATTAAAAGTGTGATCATTGTTCTAAAAATTACCATTGACAACACCACTACACCATCCTTGACCTCTTTTGCCTGATGGGGAAAGTGCACCAAAATAATCCCTTCCTTTCACAAGTGGGTTTCTTAACACATACTCAATCCTAACAATTCACATTGTTCCATCATGCAGAATTCTCCCACAATAGTCTCTTCTGCACACCTGTCCTCACATGGACAACACCACTCAATCTCTTCCCATCAACCTGCTTCCATACCATCTGCTTCATGTTAATTCTTGTTCCAACAACTCTACCACTAAGCGGAGTAAACAGAGACATACCAGTGCTTATTTGAAGTGTCATCCTCATTAACCACAACATCTCACCCAGAACCATTTTCCAACTGACCTTGTAAACAAGAGCTAACTAAAGCTGGTCCTTTACCAACCAATTGACTCTCCCCACTAAGCTGTTACTTCTTGGGTGGGTAAAGGGTATCCTTATGGGTTTGAGGCTGGCATTTTGCAAGGATTGCTTAATTTCAACTGAGGATATCTGTGACAGCATGACACAGGGATTTCTGAGGAGTTTTCTGCTGGCTGATGCTTCACTCATAGGCTGCTTGTGTGTATGCAACAGATCAGCACATTGCCTGACCTTGCCTGGCTGGGCCTGTAGTGATGGTGTGGGAATGTCAGGGGCAAAATTAGGTCCAGGCTTAAAGAGGAGTGCTTGATCCAACAGGAGTGCGCTTCCTCTCACTAGGCCCGTTGAGCATTGAATGAAAAGCTTTGTGGAGTGCTAAGTGGATAGGGGAGGCAAAAGAGGAGCATGCTGCTCAGGAAAGAGAAGACTGAAACAGCTGGGGAGCACAGACCACAGATGGTAACCTCACGCCAGTGAAAAAAGACAGTTCTTTATTGGTAAGATACAGCAAACCGAGCAAACCGAGCCCCAGCAACAAACACCTGATGTGCATCCTGCTCTACACCCGCTCCGTTCACAGGCATGCCGTCGAACTCTGGAACCTCCTCAACTCGACAGCACCAGACATCGCCTTCCTGACGGAAACCTGGATGAACGCCTCCTCAGTGCCCGACGTCGCCATCGCCGTCCCGGAAGGCTACAAAATCACCAGGAAGGACCACGTCAACCAGACAGGACGAGGCATCGCCATCATCCACAAGAACACCATCCACATCACGACCAACTCCGATGACACCTTCACCTCCGCCGAACACCTCCACTTCCAGATACACACCGACCCCAAGACCACGCTTAGAGGCACCCTCGTCTACAGACCACCGGGACCACGCACACAGTTCAGCGAAGACATCACAGACTTCGTCAGCCCGCACGCCATCAATTCCACCGACTACATCCTCCTGGGGGACCTCAACTTCCACCTGGAGGACAACAAGGACCGCAACACCACTGCTCTGCTGGACAACCTGGCCAACCTTGGACTCAAGCAACTGGTAACCACCCCCACCCACTACGCCGGCCACACGCTTGACCCAGTCTTCTCATCCAGCAAATACGTCACCTTCAGCCACTCCACCAATCTCCAGTGGACTGACCACAGCTGTGTCCACTTCAGCTTCAGTAAAACGACGACCCACCACCACCCTCAACAAGCCCCCCGCAGGAGCTGGAACAAGATCACCAGCGACCAGCTCACCACCTTCCTCAGCCAGAACCCCCCCACCAGCTCAACGGACCCCAACGAAGCCGCCAACAACCTCACACAGTGGATCACCAACTGCGCAGACGCCCTCGCACCACTGAAGAAGAACCCCCCCAGCAGACGCGGCAGCAAGAAAGCCTCCTGGTTCACCGACGAGCTCATCACCTCCAAGAAGAACTGACGCTCCCTGGAGAACACCTGGCGCACCAACCAGACCACAGACGACATGACGGCCCTCAAACACGCCACCCGCAAACACCACCAACTGACCCGCGCCACAAAGAAGACAGCCTTCAAGGAACGACTGGACAACAACACCCACAACAGCAAGGAACTCTTCAGCATCGTCAAAGAGCTCTCCAACCCCGAAGCCGGAAACAATGACATCACTCCCTCGCAAGACCTCTGCGACTCCCTCGCAGCCTTCTTCCACGACAAAATCGCCAACATTCACAACAGCTTCGGCCCACCAACCACGAACCCCACCACCGAACCGATGCCCCCCACCGCCACCCTCCGCACCTGGACCCCAGTCAGCACCGAAGACACAACACGCACAATGAACACCATCCACTCCGGATCCCCTACGGACCCCTGCCCACACCACATCTTCAACAAGGCCGACCACATCATCGCACCCCACCTCCGCGACATCATCAACGCCTCCTTCAACACCGCTACCTTCCCGGAGTGCTGGAAACACGCCGAGATCAGTGCCCTGCTGAAGAAACCAACTGCAGACCCCTCCGACCTCAAGAACTACCGCCCCATCTCGCTCCTCCCGTTTCCTGCCAAAGTCATCAAGAAGACCGTCAACAGACAGCTAGCCGCCTTCCTCGAGACCAACGGATCCCTCGACCACTCGCAATCCGGCTTCCGAGCCAACCACAGCACGGAGACCGCCCTCATCGCAGCCACAGACGACATCAGATCCCTAATGGACAACGGGGAAACTGCGGCCCTCATCCTCCTGGACCTCTCCGCAGCGTTCGACACTGTCTGCCATCGCACCCTGGTACAGCGCCTGAACAACACCGGCATCCAGGAGAAGGCCCTGGAGTGGATCACCTCATTCCTCGCCGGAAGAACCCAGAGAGTCCGCCTCCCCCCGTTCCGGTCAGCGGCCACCAAAGTCATCTGCAGCGTTCCACAAGGGTCATCGCTCAGCCCCACCCTCTTCAACGTCTACATGAGCCCCCTCGCAACCATCGCACGTCAACACAACCTCAAGATCATCACCTATGCCGACGACACCCAGCTGATCCTCTCCCTCACCAGCGACCCGGACGCCACCAGAGCCAGCCTACACGAAGGGATGAAAGACGTCGCCGAATGGATGAAGAACAGCCGCCTGAAACTGAACTCAGACAAGACGGAGGTCCTCATCCTGGGATCATCACCCTCCGCCTGGGACGACTCCTGGTGGCCCCCCGCCCTGGGAGCCACCCCCAAGCCAACGGACCACGCACACAACCTAGGCTTCATCCTGGACTCCTCCCTCTCGATGACCAGACAAGTCAACGCCGTCTCGTCTTCATGCTTCAACACCCTGCGCATGCTTCTAAAGATCTTCCGGTGGATCCCCACCGACACCAGGCCCTCGTCACCAGTCGGCTGGACTACGGGAACGCCCTCTACACCGGCACCGCCGCCAAACTCCAGAAAAAACTCCAACGGATCCAGAACGCCTCAGCACGACTCATCCTGGACATCCCCCGACACAGCCACATCTCCGGACACCTGAGAGACCTGCACTGGCTCCCCGTTAACAAAAGAATCACGTTCCGACTCCTCACCCACGCACACAAGGCCCTCCACGACCTGGGCCCCAAGTTCCTCAACAGCCGCCTGACCTTCCACAAGCCCACCCGCCAGCTCCGCTCCGCCAGCCTCGCTCTCGCCACCGTCCCCCGCATCCGCAGAGCCACCTCCGGAGGAAGATCCTTCTCCTACCTGGCAGCCAAGACATGGAACTCCCTCCCCATCCACCTCCGGACAACGCAAGACCATCTCGCCTTCAGGAAGCGACTCAAGACCTGGCTGTTCGAGCAGTAGCGTTCCCCCCCCCCCCCCCCCAGCGCCTTGAGACCCTCCGGGTGAGCAGTGCGCTATACAAATGCCTATGATTGATTGATTGATCGAACTGGACAGCTTGACAAAGCAGCAATAACTGGCAAAAATATAATCTTACATTCAGGATAAACAACAGTAGAATTATAAAATGGATCCATAAATAGTTTGACAGTGGCACTCCCTACAAGGAGGGCTGAAATTCATGCATACACACGCCAGCCACACATTCACAGAGGCAAATACACCCTTAAACAGCTGTTTTTAGAAAATCCAATAAAGACACTTGTGTGTAGAAACCAACAAACACAGAGGCTTCAAGGAAGGTAAACCAAAGGACACACATAACAATGTTTAGCAGTAGCGAAAGGGGGGGATGTGCCTCGAAGGAGCACAGCATGAGGAAGGAAAGCAATGTTCCTGGGATGGTAGTGGAAGGCACAGTAGGTTCAACTCCCTGTTTACACATTATACTTATAGGTAAGTTAAATATACTAATTAGGAGTAGGCTAATTTGACCATGTTTAGAGGGGAGTACAGACACTCTACTACTGGTTAGCAGTGTTAAAGTGCACGGAGTTCTAAAGTCAGCAAAGTATATGGACCAGCAAAAAGCGAAAAATATGAAGTGAGCACAAAGAAAAGGCAGATTTCCTACAACCACCTGTTTTATCCATTCTAGTATTGGGGTACCCATAAGGGGTTAGCATGTCTATCAGTGGCTGCAGGGTCTTATTTAGCCATGTCTCATTCACAACCTGCATTGTGCTCTTGTGTTACTCAAAGCTGCAGATAACACTTCAGGTGCCTCAGGTCCTTCTCCCTCAGACACGCACACACACACACACAATTTACAATGATTCAATTAAATAACAAGCAATGGCAGTGCTGAGAGGTTCATTTATTAACTAGACCTATTGGATTTGCTGATACTTGTTAAGCATGTATTTGATTAGTCAATTTAACAAACACTGGGCCATATGAACAGAATTTAGGGATTGCGAGTTCCTCATTGCAATTCTTTGTAAATTGCAACTAGGGAATTGCAATTCCTAAAGTACAAAAATGTATAAGTTAGTAATAGTGATTTCTATTGGTTTCGCAATAGAACTGCCTCATAAATATTAATAAGGTAGGTCACAATTTCAGACCCATAAGAATTGCAGCCATCACGGGTGGTGGCCTGCTGAGGTCAGCAGACCACTGTGTGTGTGATTGCTTTTAATAAAGCAATCTTTTGTTTTTTTGAAATTCATTCCTTTTACTTAAAGTTAAATGGTATGCATTTGAAAAAATAAAATTAAACGTTCAAGTTTGGGACCACTGCCTACTCTTAAAAATTATTTGCTTCAATATTCACAAAGGGGAGGGGGTCTCCTAGGGATCTGTTCATATTTGAAAATGGTTACCACCACTTTCGAGGTGTCAGTAAAAAATTAATGTTTTGCGACCATATTTCAATCACAAAACATTCATACATACAAATGCAATTCAGCATTTGGATGGGACATCCTAAACATGTCCCTTCCAATTACCAAATCGCTAAAGACAAATTGCGATTTAGTAACATGTTAACGATTCGCAATTTCTGCTCTGTCCATATGTAAATGCATTTTTGCAGTGGCAAACTGCCATATTCTCCGAATCGGGCTGTTTCTAACCATAAAACTGACTTTGTACATATGGCCCAATGTGCTTAATGTGTATTACAGTTGTCTTGCAATGAATAATAAACAATGACACTAATATGTGAAAGGATATGGTGTTTCAACAAGTCTGTGTTGCTGACCTCATGCACCCAATAATTACAAAGCACTCATTCACTCACTTTTTCACCAAGTGGGTTCATACCAAAATCCTAGTCTTTGTCCTCCCCTTGGCAGAAGCAGCAACTGCAGGCCCGCCCAGCAAAGCACACACAGCAAAGAAGCAGTAATCCTCATCACAGATCTCCAGCTCTTCTCCTTGGCAGAGGTTCCTCTTGAGTCCAGAAGTGATCTAAATGTCTGAGTTTAAGGCCCAATACTTATACCCCATGTTATGGAAAGGGTGACTGAGCCCAGTTCAAATCAGTTCTGTCATATTCGGCCCAGCTTCCCTACAGGAGGTGGAGAAAGCATTGTGCAAAAGAGAAACAGCCTATTCAGGTGCTAGTGAAACTCCCCCCACCACTCTAAATGCAGCCCAGGTCTATTTAGCCCAACTATGAGTCACCCAGGAGAGGCAAGACACACCTCAACCCCCCTTGGGACTGTCTAGAGTGAATGCTCATCCCCAGCTCCTATCACTCCAAAACCAGACAGTGAATATGCAAACAGGCAGAGGCATACATAATGATTAACCAAGAAAATGCCTACTTTATGAAAGTGGCATTTTCAAACACACAATTTTAAAACCACTTTTACTAAAATATGTTTTATTAATTTACGAGTTCAGAGAGCCTAAACTCCATTTCTCTATCTTATCCCAATTAATAGTAAACTTTTGATGTTACAGTTAAGCTCCCATGTTAGACTATGGGACAAACAGCCTTTCAATAGTGAAAAAACAAAATACACAGTATTTCACTATCAGGACATGTAAAACACAAAAGTGCATATCCTACCTTTAACATACACTGCACCCTGCCCATGGGGGTAACTTGGACCTACATGAGATGTGCCTTACATGTAAGAAAAGGGAATGTTAGGGCCTGGTAAGTGGGTGCACTTGCCAGGTCAACATTGCAGTTTTCAACTGCGCCCACAGACACTGCTGTGGCAGGTCTGAGACACATTTACAGGGATACTCATGTGGGTGGCTCAACCAGTGCTGCAAGCCCACTAGTGGTGTAGTGAAGACAGGGTTTTTCCTGCACACATTGCTATGTTAGCATAAGCGTTTTAGATGTTAACGTCATCTTGCCACTTTGCTGCTTTTGCACACAACACTAAAGGTAGCTGTTATTATAAGTAAAACTGCCTGCTTGCTTTTTCTTCACATGAGAACGGTCTGTTTTTCACATCCCTAGATGTGCACCGCAACCTTAGTCTGAGCACTATGTGAAGAAACCGGCAAGGTCAAATAACAATGTATACTGTTGAATTCAGGTTGATCGGCCCGCGATCTAGACACTGTAGGAGAGTAGGGTCTGCTTTCTATGTTCACCCCCACTTTTTGCTTTTGCTTCACTGGTTTTCGACTTAGATGTGGCTGTGGGCCTGCAAATCAGACCCACAGCCCAGATGTTCTCTCTCTAAATTCACACTATGTACTTTAGGTGCATAACCCAATTGGTAGGAACCACCTTATTGGCCCCTGTATAGTGTACCCTAGGTACCCAGGGCATAGGTGTACCCAAGGCCTACCAGGGGCTGCAGCATGTATTATGCCACCCCTGGCTTGGCCTTCCATTATGACACAACTGGCTGATCACTCAGCTGAGGCAAGGTCGTGTAATCACCCCTTGCTTAGGTGTAGTATTCCTATACCTACCTTATATATAGACACATGTGTACCTATCAGCCACTCCTATGGCAGGCCTTAACAATCCTGAAAGCAGAGTGCTTGGTAACATGTGAGATGGTGCTCTAGCATGTGCTGAGCCTGTCTGCAGCTTTCGGAACCATGTCCTTATAGCTGTTCTATGATATAGCCTACCATATACTCTTAAAGTACCTTATAATCTTAAACGGTTATGGTAACTATGGTTTGGCTTTATCAAAACATGTCGTGTAAGGTGTCTAACACTTTGGAATAATACCCCCATACCATTTCTGGCGATGAGGATATTATTCCTCCCTTCTAGAGGGAGAAGACATGTTGAAACCTACTTACCCGGTTAAAGTTAACCAGAGCCCCAGCATCACAAAATGGATGCTGCTGCCACAGACACAAGTCTGACCTCCTGCTGTGGGGAGTCGTTCCAGCGAGGAAGGCTTGGACAATAGGTTTCCTGCCTTGGGAGGTGCTAGCACCACCCCAGACAGGCCTTAGTGTATTGGGGGAGGGAGGGATGAAAGAAACTAGACACTGCCTGGGGCACACAAGGTATCCCATGCATAGTCCAGTTCAAACCGGCGCTGGGGCACTCCAGCCCCAGCTCTGGCGCCCAACTGGACAAAGGAAAGGGGGTGTAACCACTCCCCTTCCTGGTCCCACCCATAGGACGGACCTTGCAGGTAGCCCAGCCCACGAGCCCAGTATATCAGTAGGTAGCTGAGCCCTGCAGAATTAGATTATCCTGAATCTGCAACTTGAACAGAAACTCTGGACCTTCGACATTCGACCTCAGGAAGAAGACTGAAGAATCCCCCTTGTGGCCAAGGAGTGACCACCCTGGGCAACCAGGCACCATCCAGCGACCTCTACTTGCTTTGCGACTGATCCTACGAGGGACGACTGCAGAGACTGACCAGTGCCGTGACTTCCAGACACCTCTGAACCAGATCCACATCGACAGCGAAGCGGAGACCTGTGGAGGCGACGAGGGACGTGGGACCGGCAACTTGGGAAAAGTGGCTAGTAACTGACTAGCGCAACTTCTGAGGCTTTCTCGAGGCTGTGCTTGGGGAATTGAGAAGCCCCAATCCCGAGCACCATCTGCAAAGAAGACCAGCTCCCCACGCTTCACGTGTTCTGCATGGGGCCCTTCTGCACCTGAGTTGCTCGACGTGTTGTCCGGTTGCTGGCCCGCTGGCTAGTAACCTCTGCGACGACGAACCTTTGTTTTCATCTTGCTGGTCCGGCTCCTCCAGACTGGCACCCGCTCCTCTGTGAAAGCGAAGCACCCCAGACCTTCCTGGTCTGCACCAGAAGCAAGTCCTCCATCCTGCGTGGGTTCCGCTTGCCAAGGCTTGTTGGGTCCTAGCTCGAAATCGACGCCGCCGACAGTAAGAGCCTTCGTGGGACAGCTCGTCTCCTGGTCCTGGTCATCTTCGACGCCTCCTGGTACCCGTGGCTGCTGCGACAAGCTTCACCTCTTCACCTGCATCTTCACGACATCGCCTGGTTCCTTCCTGGTTCCTTCCTGGCTCCTGGCTGGTGACCTAGACTCTGTCCCTTCTGCTTCCAGGTATCCTTCCTTCTTGATTCCATCCTTGGGATCCACCGGACACTCTTCACTGACTGCCTGGTAGCAACTTTCCTTCAGGCATCCATAGGAGTCAACGACGAGACCCGACGCAAGTTCACACCTATGCACCCGCAGCCCGTGGGCTAGGTAACTTGAGTACTCCGGTGCTCACAAGGGTATTGACTATCCTAGGGTCTAGTTTCCAAGTCTCGACTTCCTAGTTACTCCAGAAGTGTCCTAAAACTGTTAATTTCTAATAACTACTATTTCTATCGACTTTTACGCATTACGCGTGAGTGTTTCCACTCTGCACCTGAATCCCGTGGGCCTCCCACTTCCTAACCTTTGGTAGTATAGTGTAGCCCCAGCGATTCCCTAGGCCTAGGCCTATCCTGTGTTCGTGACAGTGGTTCTTATACCACTTACTTAGTATATGGTTTGCGTGGCCCCTAGGGCCTAACTGTATTACTTACCTGTGTGACTTATGTATGCTTAAATAAGACTGTGTAGTACTTACCTCGAATCTCATAAAGAGTGCTGAGGGTATTTTGACTAGAATAAATTCATTCTATTTTTATATATATCTGTTGTGGTGTCCTTTCATTTGGTATTCAAGGGATTACAAATGGTATAACAGCTGGCTTCACATGCCATACAGAGATTAGCCTAAGACTGCTCTTGTCCATGCTACCACTAGAATAGCTGGTCTATAAGGTTGACTTTACAACCAATCACCATAAGGGTTGTTTAGACTGATACAAGGTGTACACTAGAATTAGTGACATCATATATCAGGCCAACTTCTCACAGACACAACAAGCACACAGCTGCAAATATCTGAAATTCTGGTGCCTTTAATATTGTATTGCATGCTAATGCTGGCACTCTTGGAGAAAACCTTTCCAGACACAGAGAGCAGTGCTGATCCTGTGATGTGGTTCACCTAAGCTGATCTTGGAGGTATGGGGTTCCCCATTCAATATGCACAAAAAATACTCTAACAGATCTGAGAGGAGATCTAACAAGATAAAGGTAGGGGGGGAGAAATGAGAACTCCTAAGATAAGGTTGTGCCTAATACAACCGTGGTCGTGGGGAAACTAAGTATTTCTTTAAGTTACCCTCACACACCCTAGTGGTGTCATGCTTCATCATCGGGTCACCCAGACCCCTAGAAGTCCGGGTGGGCTCGACCACAGTGTTGGGAGTGCTTTTAATATGTTTTACGGCAGAGGGAGTTAACTAGATAAAATACCGCAGGCAGATCCCCAGTATCCCTTTATTCTTGGGTCTGTCTGGGTAGTTAAAATAAATAAAATGGGTCTTTTAGGAGTATTATGGTCCTAGGACCCTAGTGCCGACATGTTTCAGTCCAAAAAGGGGGCCAAAAAATGGTCCAGGACTTTCTTCAGGGCAAAAAAGTAACTCCCCTATGTGAGTGAAATTACTCGTAATGGGGTGTCCCTATCCTATCAGTATGGTGAGGGCAGAGTAGCTGCTCCACGTGATTTGATTAAGAGTGGATGTATGTCAACTGCCAGGCTCCATCTGAAAACAAAAAGTAAAGACAAACAACATATAAAAATATAAGCGGTAGAGTTGTCGCTTGGTTCATTTCTCCTTGAGCGGTATAGTGGTTACCGCAAGTGGACATGCGTGTATCTATGTGCGCATGCTCTCGTAGGGAGGAGTGTCCTCCTATCGTGCCACTCAAAATGACTGTAACATATCGTTGTATTTGTGACAGGCATACTGTGCGAGTGGCGAAATGATTCGCATCCTAGCGATAACAGCGTGATGTCTGTTTTTGAAAATAGCGTGCACACAGTGTCTCCAGATACTAGTGCACATGAGAAACGTGTATGTTCCTGGTGATACCAAGATCTTACTACGGGTGTGTTATTGTGAAAAATGATGAAGATATACACAAACTACACATGCATACAACACATTCATTCGTGCTAGGTCTACAGATATACTTTACCCAAATCGGGGAGGTTGACTGAATCTCACAGGACCAGAAGGCCAAATTGGGCGGTCCTGGGGGAACCGTGAAGAAAGAGTGTGTCACGGAGCAGACTGAGTGAATCTGCCAGCATGTCGTTCCGAATCGGTGGGGCCAAAAAACGAGTGCTGACACACAAGGAAACTGGGACATCGCGCTGGTCAAATTACTTACTTATTTAAGATCAGTCGCCCTGCCTGCTACCTGTTTGGTTCTGGTCCTCGGCTTCCGCAAGTTAGTAAAGCAAGAGTCGCGCATAAATAACATGGAAAGCGCGCCGGAACATCGGGCTGATTGGAACCACGCCCCTCGGTTACAGGAAGTGACGTAATACGTCACGGCGTGTAGTGGCGATGGGAATTGTAGTTTTGTGTATAGGTAATGACGGTTAATACTAACGGGCTGGTGATGGCGTTATCCGGGGAATGTCAAATGGGATACGAGTGCAAGTATAAGCGCTCGTGTGTAGTAAAAGCGGTAAGGACGGGAAATGGACAAAAAACGATAATTAACGAGCACCGCAGAAAAAATGGTAATAGCCAATTATGCCCAGATGTATAGTATATGTTAATATAGTATTGACTGCAGGTCCATCGACGCGGGCAGTCTGCAAATTGCTGTTCATTAGTACGTTAACAAAAACAGGGATGAATAGGTTGGTTCAGTTATGAACTCGTGTAAAAATAAATTTGGAGATCGTTTTGCTTGGGTGCAATGATGCACCTGTGATGGCATCTGTTGTCGCACTGGTAGTATTCATTTCCAGTCCGGCATCTCGGTGAAGGGTTGATGGGGATGTACAATATCAGTAGTAGTCATTTAGACAATGTGTCTGTAACTCAGTGTTAAGGTGTAAAGTGGTGGACACATGGGGTGATTATTTATTAAGTTGACTCCACGGTATAGAGTCATTAAGTCCCTTTTCATGTGTTCTCAAGCGATACACCCAACGTTGTTCTCTCTCTAGGAGTCTTTTCTGTAGATTTCTGGTACCATTGATCTTCTCGATGATTGTCCATCGTATGTCTGTGTCTTTATGATGTTTCTCGACGAAATGTGTTGTTAGTCTGGTAGCTGTGATCATACGTCTGATGGTGCTTCTATGTTCGCTTATCCGAATTTTTATTTTGCGGCTGGTCATGCCTATGTAGGTCAAATCACATGGACACTTGATGAGGTAGATAACTCCTTCAGAATTACAGTTGGTATGTGATCGTTGTTCCCAGGGGGTGTTTAGGCCAAGTTCGAGTGTTTTGCTTGGTCTGGTGAATTCACAGGCTACACAGGACCCGCAAGGGTAATGTCCGGTCACTGGTGGTGTATTCCATAATGTTGTTTGGACGTCACCCACATTACCATAAGTGTCTGTATGGATCAGGGTATCTCTCAGACTACGGTTCTTTTTAAAAGAGAACATGGGTTTCCCCATTCAAACCTAGAGACCTTCTATTATTATATAAAACTAGCTTATTAGCCAGGGGAGGGTGGTACACAAGGTATTATAGGACCTGTTTCCACTATCATTATAATATGATTTCTCCCTTTGTTTTTTATGGAATTGTAACAATGCTGATAGTTTTAAAGTACTGCATCTTAGAGCACGTAGTTGAAAATAAACATTTTAAACTTTTCCGTGTCTCTGATTACTCACATTTTAGACTGATATGAGAATAATAACGAAAAGGTGTTCTTGATTCCCACCATTCCTGAGAGTACTCTAAGTCGCTTGTTTTGGGTTGTCTAATCATTGGTAGCTTCGATATAATACGGAGAACAAATGAGACACTGATGCTAGTCGGATAGGGGTTCTAGGTACTGAGGTGAGTTTTTTGGTACATCACAATTCACTGAGCTCCTGGTTTCCTACGCATAGTTCTGTGCATGAGCAGAATCCTCGCAACATGGCGCACCTAACGTTTTGGTCTTATGATTGAGACGCCTTAGTAGTGCTTATATTTGTCCACAACACCCTCACTCTTGTTTCCGGATAACGGGGGTGACGGTTTAAACCTACCTATATAATTGAATTATAGGTTCACTCAAGCTTGACAATTAAAAAGGTTTCATTTTGAATTACTACCCCTTTTTGTGCTATGGTTTAATATAGATTGTTTTTCTTCTGTGCCTCCTTATGGCTGAAGTTGCTATTGCAGCACATAGTCGTGCACCTCTCTGGCGTCATTTGACGCAGTTCGGGGTGCCAGACGATGGAATGTTAATTATCTTTATAGTGAGTGCATATGCATTGTTTCCCTATGAGCTTTTTTACTCTTGGGTTACTTTTCCGGGGGCGAATGTGGATGATAAGACGTTCCACTCGTAACTCCTACGGCAGTTCCAGCAAATTACACGCCGTATAGGATGCAGGAGATTCCGATTTCCGCTTGGCAGCATTGTATTTGGTTTAATGGCGTCCTCCCCCACACCGTAACTCCGGTTCGGTTAGGTCACTTGTCCATTCCTGGGGCCACTTGGCCAGTCTTGGCCGGGTTCACACCTCATCCACGTTATTTGCTAGCCCCGATTGATGACTTACGTCAACTACATACCGCCTTGATTGCAGTACATAGGGCTTTGGTGCAATACATCTCTCGCAATGTCCAGGTGGGGCACCTGGAGTTGCGGCGCAACCAGTTGGACCGGCTGGGATCACTATTAGTCCCGTCATGGTTAATTCGGTAATAGGCAAGTGCCCCCAGAGTAAGGATGATATGCCTTATTGGCTTGCTGAGAAATTTGACCAGCTGGAAGCAGTATTTCCTAATTCTACTCCTGTGGAGAAACACAGGATTCCTACAATTAGTTTGCAGAAAGACTTAGTCCCCGAGGTAACAGATTGTGAGAACTGGGGTAAAGTATTTGCAGCGGTCTACACGAAGTGCTTTGGCACACCGTCTATGACTGTGTTGCCCTCCGTGATTAAGCGTGTTCAGGATGAGCACGGTCCGGAGGTGGCAGTCGAGTTAGGAATGAGGCTTGTCGGCGTGTTTGAAGTAGTTGCTGATCTCTTCCTTGCTAACGTAAAGGGAGATGCAGTTAACTTTCAGGTGTCGAATGGGCTGCGCCTTGTCGCCGACGTCGATAAACCCTGGCAGTTACCAAGAATTATTGCGGAGGCTTATAAGACCATTGGCCGCAATAGTTTGGGTGTTAAGCCTTTTGCTAAAACAACAGCGCAACCGCAAACTCAAACAGTTAGGTCTACTAAAGGCGACCCTCCAGCTTTTCCTAAACAAAATTGGAAAACTAAGAAACAGGGAAAGCCGCAACAGAAACAGGGCTCACGTCTCGCATCACCAATACCAGTGACTACTGAACGCACGTATGAATTGCGCACAAGAGTTAGGTCTCCTGATAGATTTCAGGTTCCTGAACAACGTTCTCCTCGTTCTTCAGAGGAAACATCGGTCTCGCAAGCCGGTAGAGGTGAACGTGGCAGAGGTCTGGGTGCCCCTCAAGGACGCAAGCAGCCCCGCCCAGCTGACAGTAAAGGCAAGCAGGACGAATTTGCACGTCAACGACCTCCGTTTCAGAAAAAGAAAGTTGCTGCACTAACAGCGAGGTATGCCACAGAGAGAGAGAACACAGCTTTGGAACCTGACATGGGCACTAACGCTGCTAGACAGCGCAGCGGAGGTTACAATAGTGCGGCAAGCACTGCGACCATATCTGAAGGCGACAGCAACTCACACATTTATTACTGTAGAAACTGCTGACACTGGAGTGGCTCCCCCTGACAGACTATATGACATAGTCCTTTTAATTGAAGGTGACATACATCGTACCATAAAAGGGATTTTTGGGGAATATCTGACTTCTACATATGACATTTTGTTAGCAGAGGCGGACTGGCCCCCAGCTTTCGTTTTGGCCGCTCCAAGAGGAGAGGAGATAATCCTCCCATCTTTCGCGCACACAGTGCCGAAGGAGCAAGCTCAGAACTTTGCAGAAGAGTGGGCACAAGTGCTTGCTCCGGCATTGTACCGTACACAGGTTGGGTGGGAAAAATTATCACCAAGCCATGAGATTCCGTTACGGTCTATGCCACAGCCACAACCCCAATATGCCATGCACCGGGAAGCTAGATCTCATGTCGCAGAAATCCTTGAACAATTGGAATATCAAGGTGTAATTGAAACATGTGTGTCACCCATGAATAATCCTCTTTTCACTGTAAACAAACCTGATGGGTCATACCGCCTAGTTTTGGATTATCGGCATTTGAACTCTCAATGTCGAACATGCACGGTACAAAACACCCACAGTTCTGCCCTCTTTGTTAGTCTCGTGAGAAAAAGGTTTAAGACCACACTTGACATTTCCAATGGCTTTTATAGCCATAACCTGTCCTCTATTAGTAGTCAATGGACAGCCTTTACTTTGGTGGCAAACAAAAACAGTTTAAAAGATTAGCCATGAGCTACAAAAACAATCCTGTAGTCTTTGCCGCACATGTAGTCTCTTTGTTAGAGAGCATTGACCCTGATGCGTACTCGTATGTTGATGATATTTATCTCACAGGCGACGAATTATGGCCGCATCTGTGTGGCGTTGACCGCATTATTGTTATGTTTGCGGCCTCGGTTACAAATTCAACTTTGTAAAATCACACATTGCAGAGTATACAGTGTTGTTTTTGGGCTATGAACTCAACAACGAAGGTTGAGGTTTAGCACCTCACTTTCTGGAGAAATGCGCATGTTTTCGTGCTCCAACAACTCTGAAAAAACTACAATGTTTGCTGGGTTTTTTGAATTTCGGGCATACTTACATTCCCGATTATGCCCAGCGTATCAAGCTGCTATATGCCTTGGTACAACCTACTTTTACCAAAGCGAGTTGGCTGCCAGAGCATACAGCTATCCTGCACTCGTTGCGGGCAGATCTTCTTGCTTCTAAATACTTATTGACACGTGATAACCACACAAACCTTGTAATCAGAATTGCGCCTGGTGCAGTGGGTTTCACGTACTTGACGTTTAATGAAGGGGACACCGTCCCCATTGCTTACAATTCACACTTGTACACTTCGGCTGAAATGCGCTTTTCCACCGTCTAAATAGTTTTGACTGCTGTGCAGATGGCGATTTTAAAAGAGATAGCACTGTCGCAAGGGAAACACATGTTGGTTGTCACCCCGTATCCTGCCCTTGAGGCAGTGACGAAAGCCAGTGTACTTAATTCTAAAGCTTTACATCCACGTTGGATACAATGGGTGGCTTCTTTGATGTCTCTGGATATCACTTTCATCTTTGATGCCTCATTGCAGACTCAGGAGTATTTGCAGTATGAATTTATTCATCCAGGATCTCTGTCCTTGCGCCCGCTTGAGGATTACCATTGTATCATTTACACTGACAGTTCGGCGCAACCGGCGACGGAATCTAAGCATGCTTATTCAGCGGCCTGCGCAATAGTGGCTGGTACATTTGTGAATGGAGAATTCAATTCTGATGTCGTGCATACGCAGACATTGGGTGATTGCACCGCCCAATTGGCAGAGCTATGGGCTCTAGTGCTTGCACTAGAGTTTGCTGATCCTCGAGTGACTACTCTTACTGTAAGTGACTCATTCTACGTCGTAAAGTCTTTCAACAACAATTTATTCTTTTAGCCTCAGAATGAATATCTTGATTCCAAAGGTAGCACGATCAAACATAAAATGCTTTGGGTTTGAGTCACAGAACTTAAACAACGTCTACCACTCATGAATGTAATTCATACTCTTGGTCACCAGCGCGTATGAATACACGCTGTTGGCAACAGTTTAGCTGATGAAGCAGCAAAAACAACAGTGGCAACATATCTGGTAGCAGCAGTTACAAGATCCAAAAGTAAAATTGATGATGACATCTTGGCAGCCATTGCTGCAACAGAGAAGGGTGATAATTACCCTTGAGGTTTCCCTTCTAGATACTCTTATCATTTAAGTCCTGATAAAGTTCCCTATGTGAGAATTAATGACGTTGGTGACATGTTGATTCCCAACGCGGACCGCAGACTTGACTTGATAACAGCCGTTCACGAAGGTATGGCTTCAGCCCATGCAGGCGTCTCTGCGACTGTTACTATCTTACAACAACGTTACTGGTGGCGCGTATTGTATAGACAGACTTGTGATAATGTCCTTACTTGTGACATTTGCCAGCAGATAAAACCTTTGACTGCTGCGCGTCCACCTCAGATACAGTTGTACATATCTAATAAACCACTTGGGTGTGTTTATTTGGATCACTGCGGTCCTTTCTCCTCTGATACTGCGTATAAGTACATCTTAGTTGCAGTGGATTCGTGCACACGTTTTCTATGGGTCTGGCCACAAAGGAGTGCTGATGCTCGAACTGTCTTCAGGGATTTGCGTGTCTTTGTGGGAATTTTTGCATGTGGTACCCGCCATTTGGACCAGGGTCCGGTGTTAGCCTCTAAGGCGTACAAGGATGCCATGAGGTCTTTGGGGGTCTAAGTAAAATTTTCGTCTCTATATAGGCCTGAGGGCAATTCTGTTGTGAAACGAATGAACCGTGACTTAAAGCAGTCCTTGACAGCTAGGGTTTTAGGTACTGGCAGGAACTGGTTGGCCCATTTGTATAACGTTCAAAGTGTACTTAATAATCTCCCTCGAAGGTCTCTGGGTGGGCGGACCCCATACAAAATGCTCTTTGGCATAAAAATGTTTGTCCCGGACCTTGATGGTCTAGACATGGCGGCGTCGGCCGCACCCTTTGACGTAGATGATCATTCTGCTGTATTACAGAATCTACAAGAGGCTTGAGACAGTCTTGCAAAGGAACACTTGCCCTCCACAACTGTTCTGCACTTAAGATTCCGGTAGTCGGCTGGCTACCTCGAGTTGGTGACCTGGTCCGTGAGAAGTTGGAGAACAAGGAGTTTGGCCCCTCTTATCGTGCACCAGTTCCAGTGCTTGGCGCGCAGGGTACAAGAACAGTCATTTTACCTCCACTTCTTGGTCGCAAGGATAACAGGTACATCTCCATTGACAGTGTCAAACTACAGCGAGTGGCTGATTCTTCTTAGTATGACTCCAGTGGTCTCTTGTCCAGCAATAATGAGTAATTCTGTTTTGGCTCCGGCAAATACCAACAGGCCTGACATTGCCATCGAGATGCATACAGTTACTAATCCTTTATTGACTCCACCGGCTGGTGGTCCCCATGAAGATACACGAGTATACCTATCCCACAGATGTATCGTTGCCTGGTGTGCAATCAAGTGCAGTTGACCAGTCACGTTTTTCATTTGACACTAACTCTACAATGCCCCATCGAAAATTTCTATTTTTGCTGTTTGGTTTAAAAGACATTTTTTAATTCCCCCTTGGACTTACATTTGGCTGGTGATCATATCTATTTTTTTGTTTATGTCGATTGGATTTGTGGTTGTCTTTTTTCGTCTAGTGAATGGACATTATCTTACGGAAAGATCTACAATTAGATTAATTGATGGAAATTTGGCACCTCATCACACATCATGAAGAGGGACCAGACTTTTGTTAATATTACTGCCTGGCCTGTGTTAGATGGAATTGTATGGGATGCTGTAAAATTTCAAATTCATGGCCCTACAGATGTGATTAATGTCCCCAATGTACTTCGTGTTTCTATGGAGGATGTTGTGAAACAAAACATACGCTCTGATGATTGGGATGTCCAAGCCGTAGAGGCTCTTTTTTTTAAATTTGAAATATTATGCTGCTTTTGATGCTGAAGATTTGTATTTAGACTCAGCAAATTATGGAGGAGTTGTTTTGCTACTAACACTGTGGCAATCATTTCCTGCATAAAGCAAATACATTTAGAAATGTTGTAAATAATACACAATGGGAACATTGTCCAGCTCCCATTGAAGGGAGTTCCAAATCACTAGTGAAGAAATTTACATATTTTACAGATTTCAGTGTATCTAAACCTGAAGCCTTTTATTTTAAAATGTCTGCTGAGTCAGCTTCCAAAGTTAGACTGACACATACTAAATTACTATATTCGAAGTCCTTTATGGATGAATTAGCTGTAGGGGGCTGTGAGCTGTGGAAAGATACCATTGATCTTAAATCTGTTTGGGGTTCTAAAACCTGGCAGGCGAAAGGCTCTGAGGCTTTGCATCGTGCGTGCCTTATCCCAAATCATATGTAATTTTTGAATTCTACTATTTTTCAGACCACCCTCTTTGGATTGGCTACTTCTAAAAAGATGAACGCCCCTACTATTCCTGATCTGGGTGCTTATCTTTCCTGGGATAATCATACAGAACTGTCCAGGGATGAATTGCGATCACTGATTACTAATACATCCTTCAATTTTTCCGGCTTAGTTCCCCAAGTATTGTTGTTATGACAAAAAACTTCTGACTCGTGTCAGCATCGTTGTCTGGGACTGAGATCAGGCAACACACAGGTTAGGGTTGACCCCCGGTTTAACACCTCTCATTCTGTTACTACCTATTCAGAGAAAAATTATGTCAAACCTGGCTTAAACAATCAACTTTGGCGTCAGTTAAGCTTCATTTGTCCAAATTAACTGACGATGTTGATTTGAATGACTTTGTTAAGGGCCTTGTGGGTGGCAGGTCCAAAAGATGGGTATATGCTATTTACAACGAAGTTTGGAAATTGTCTCAAATTGAAGCTGCCTCTAGATTGCGAGCTATTGATCAAGCAAATTTGGAAAAAGTGCTTGCTGTCATTGATAATATCATTAACACTTTTTCTTCCAGGATTTACACATTAGATAATATTGTTTCATCTGTTTTGGATATTGTACAGGATGACATGTCTGTCTTATACCATGGTCAAAATCATTTGCGTTCTATAATGCAGTTTGCATGGACTTTACAAACATTGAAGGCTGGGAAAGTTCCCTGGGGCTACATGAATACATCATCATTATTCCTGCTGTTTAATCTGACTGATAAACAACAGTTCATGTCCATGATGGATGCGACATATTCACTATTGAATATTGAAAAGTTGGAACCTTTACCATTCTGTGGCCAAATCGAACTCAGCTGTGTGGCTTATCCATGGGTTAATGACACTACCTTTTCCATTGTTTAAGTTCAGTTCATGTATGAAACACTATGCCTTAGGTAGATATGAACCACTAGGTACTGCTTTCCTACATGAAGTTTGGTCACTCCCATTCACATACAGGTGCATGAGAGAGGGTAAAGAGGTTTATCTAAGAGAGGAGTGCACTCCACACCTGATCACTCAGTAGTTTGTAGGAACATCCAATTGCATGGCGCTTGCAACGTTCAAGCCCCGAATTAAGCTTGCATGTTGAAGGGAAATCCTGTGCCAGCGATTACACCAACTTTCACGTTATTAGCGAACGGTAGCTATTTACTTTTAAATAATGAGGCGTGTTGCGGGATGCTAGTAGGGATTCCGTACATTGTAACTGTCTCCCAACGAGTAGTCTGTTGTAAGAATGTGCTTTTCCCACCCCCGCATGGGAGACTCGACTTATCCATCTGGCCTTCCATACCAACCTTGAAAGCAGGGGTTCAACAAGATGAGCAGAATAAGGGCTCTATTGTCTCAAAAAGAAGTCACCCTAACTTCCTCTTGTGAAACATTTGTCCTTCACATAGCTAACACCCGCACCGAGGAGCATGCTCTTTTAAATACTGATCTCCCCCTTCGTTTCGGTGCTCTGATTCACACTATATTCAATGCCTCATCAACAACTGGCTTGGCGCATTTTTTCAAAGTTGTGGGCTCCGGCCTTGTGACCTCGTTTCAAACATTATTTGGTGTGATACCGGCATTTTTTCATTCTATTTTTTCCAACGTCTTCGATGGGCTTCCATTAATCCTCGCCTTGACTGCTGGTGTGCTGCTGTTGATTTGTTTGCTCCTCAATGGCTGCACAATCTGTGTCACACGACAGTCTGCCCCGGCTGCTCCAACTTCGCAACCGGATGCTTGAATACTATGGAACGCTACCTCTGGCCACGTTGAGCGTAGCCTATGGATTATCCTTCCGGTTCTCATACTTTATTTGCATGCAACCTGTTTTCCATTGCTTAGATTGTTCATTTGAATGGGCTCTGGATTTGTGCCTGTCAAACACAGCATCTCCTGCCCCGGATTATGATCGATTTATGAGTCCCCTAGTGGCTCATGAGTTAGACTGTTCTGTTATTGGGATTATGGCCTATGCAGCTTCACATGGAATCCTAGGAAATTGGGATACATATGCAGCAGCCCATGACTTCCTGGCGCGAAGTTATATCGAAGAACACGCAAGTTGTCCTCTGAAGGTGCTAGAGGCTCCGGTAATCGAAGAACATGTATGTTCCTTTACTTTATTAGATTGGATGGCTGATTCATTTACTGAAGATTACAATGACTTCCTCCTGGAGGCTGTTGCAACATACTGTGCCTATACGTTGATGGATTGAATTGGCAGTTGTCCATCTTCCGAACATACAAACCGTAATTTTTCTTTTTTTTTCTTTTTTTTGCTCCAGAATGGGCTATATAGCGTCCCTGTTTGGTTTTTTATTTTTTTATTTTTCCCAACAAACTTTTCGAACTTTTCACTACCAATTAGACGGATTGGCAATATATGAACTTGGTTCTGTCTCACTCGAACTTGAACTCTGCGTTCTTATGTTACTTCCCTATTTTGTTTGTGGTCCAATCAAGGGAGGGTGTAGTGAAGACAGGGTTTTGCCTGCACACATTGCTATGTTAGCATAAGCGTTTTAGATGTTAACTCCATCTTGCCACTTTGCTGCTTTTGCACACAACACTAAAGGTAGCTGTTAATGTAAGTAAAACTGCTTGCTTGCTTTTTCTTCACATGAGAATGGTCTGTTTTTCACATCCCTAGACGTGCACCACGACCTTAGTCTGAACACTGTGTGCAGAAACCGTCATGGTCAAATAACAATGTATGCTGTTGAATTCAGGTTGATCGGCCCATGCTCTAGATACAACAAACACACAGCTGCAAATATCTGAAACTCGGGTGCCTTTAATATTGCATTGCATGCTTGATGCTGGCACTCTTGGAGAAAACCCTTCCAGACACAGAGAGCAGTGCTGATCCTGTGATGTGATTCACCTAAGCTGATCTTGGAGGTATGGGGTTTCCCATTCAAACCTAGAGACCTTCGATTATTATATAAAACTAGCTTATTAGCCAGGGGAGAGTGGTACACAAGGTATTATAGGATCTGTTTCCACTATCATTATAATATGATTTCTCCCTTTGTTTTTTATGGAATTGTAACAATGCTGATGGTTTTATTTCTAATCATTTGTTTGCTTATGTTAGCCAAAGTACTGCATCTTAGAGCACGTAGTTGAAAATAATCATTTAAAACTTTTCCTTTTCTCTGATTACACACGTTGTGGACTGATATGAGAATAATAACGAAAAGGTGTTCTTGATTCCTACCATTCCTGAGAGTACTCTAAGTCGCTTGTTCTGGGTTGTCTAATCATTGGTAGCTTCGATATGATACGGAGAACTAATGATACACTGATGCTAGTTGGATAGGGGTTCTAGGTACTGAGGTGAGTTTTTTGTTACACCACAATTCACTGAGGTCCTGGTTTCCTGCACATAATTCTGTGCATGAGCAGAATCCCCGCAACAGTAGCATTTGATTTACAGGCCCTGTGCACTTTACTAGGAACTTACAAGTAAATCAAATATGCCCATCATGGATACCCAATCATAGTTACACTTTACACAAGGAGCATTTGCACTTTGACACAGCAGGGGCAAAGTGCACAAAGCATCTAAGCCAGAAAAACCGGATTCCATCACGCTGTCAAACATGCAGGAGGTAAAGGCCAAAGGTCAGGGTAAAACACGTCAAGGATGCCAAGTCTAACACCCAGTGAGCATGGGACCCACTTCTGGGTATATCCTTGCCAGTTAGGACGATACATCAAACACACAAAAGGTGATGGGCGTAACACTTGAAACGGCTGTCTAGTGGTTATCAATCATAACCACTAGCAATTGCTCAGGGTAGCATTCCAACTGATCTTTCTTTTGCACAGTAGGCAACCTCAGTTTAACTCATCCAAATGCAAATCAGCTTTGACCCCACTACAGTAGGTAGTATCAAAGCCTGAACTGCCGGGTCAAGTCATCCTTGACAGGAACACAAGCAACCCAGGACCAGTTTCGCCCTGATTGGGGCTCATAGGTCATGTGTAGCTTGACTCCCTCTCAAATAGAATAAATCTTGGTCACCATGAAGTTTCAAATCACTCCATTAGTTTAAGGCAGATACTGGTTACTAGGAAGCCTTTGCATATGCTGATTGAATAATTACATGCATTTACATTTCTTTCTGGTGGTAGAGACCCTGACAAGAAGGTTTCTTTCTTCTTTCACTATGCCTCCCCCTTGGTTTCACAGTTCGGGAGACGCCCTCTCTTACCTTTCAGCCAGGGGCACATCAAAGACGCATTAACTGTTCAGGAAAGGTCATTTTATTTAAGGGTATATGTAGTGCACATCATTTATGATCTGTATTATATGCCTGTCACTATTGCATGGTGGGTTATTTAATTAAACTAATACAAATTATTTAAACTATAGCTGACAGTGCTGCCTGTCTCCCTGATCAGTGGAAGTTCATTACCTCAACCCCCGGATATCAAGCTGCAGATGGTCAGCGCAAAACCGTTATCACTTAACGGCACCACCCAAGACAAGGAGACCACAAACACTGTAATGACCATCCTGCGCTCCCACTATGCTCTATTCACTGCATACATTAGGCTGCCTACTTCGCGTTTGGTCAAACGCAGCACGAGCAAAGATAGCTCATTATTATCTTAGCAGTGGGTTTACGATCTCTCAGTGGAGGCCGGTCAGGAACCACTCTAAAAAGTTCTCTATACCCTGTGGGTTGATCCTAAAACGTGACGGACAGCCAGCAGGCTGATATCTGAAGTCGGGTCAGCCAAGCAAACAAATGGTTAAAGACATTGACCCAGAGCCCATTTCTGTCTCTGCTTGTTATGTATTGTGTGTAGTGCATACAAAAGACCTAATAATAAAAAATGCATTTGAGTAATGCTGTTTGCATGCATTGGCACATTAAAACCAGACCTTTTGGCTTTGCCAGTGCTTCCCATGCTTGACTTTGACCAGCATATTCTAATGTTCCATACCAAGAAGGAACATTTTTGAGATATGAAATGTAGCACAATATGATAGTATATCATCTTCTTATAAACTGTAAGCCGAATTTACAAAAAGATTTGGTGTAGGGCAGCACTGCAAGCCTTTTTGCTGGGCTGCCCTATGCCAATTCGAAACGGCAGGAATGCTTCTATATTTACAAGATACAGAGGATTTCTGTCCTTTCAGCCAGCGCCGGTGCACAGTTTGCAGAGTGCCAACACAGGCACCCTTGCTCCATGTTGAAAGGATGTCTGTGTTGTTGGCATCATTGCTTTTGTGCAGGAAGGGACACATTTCTGCACAAAAACAATCACAAGACGTTTTTTCCTCGTCCTATGTGTGCTGCAGAATGTGGCACACGCGGAAAGAGGGAAAAAAGAGAAGAAAGTAAAATATTTCTCCTCATTACTCCTGCTCTGGGGAAGCGTTTGTTTTGCCACTGCCCAGGTTTACGTGATGCTGTATATCTGGGGCAGTGGCAACACCCACAGCAATCCCCATGGAATGCCTCCTTGACGCAGAGTAAGGTAGTGCACCGCTTTACGCTGTCTTGCCTCACTCCATATCTATGAGGCTATGCAAAGCCATGCAGGGTAGCTTTGCGTTGCCTCAGAGGTATGATTGCATGGCTGGTGTGACCGGAGCATCAGTAAAAGTGAAGCTCCAGCTGCGCAGGCCTCTTGTAAATAACCCCCTGTGCGTAGGAGCCATCTGTTTCTCCTGGTCTCATGTTCACAGACAACTGAATAGATGAGCAACTACAAAATACTGCAAACATGTAATTCATCTAAAAATGCTCTGACAATCATAAATAAAAATAAAGGAGAAATGAAAACATAATAATTTAGTCACTTAATTCTCCTTCAGTTGTGGAAATTAAAGATGGCTGACTTGTATTCACGAGGACATATATCAGTCTGTAAGTTGATTTCACAATGTTCACCCTTTCAAGACTAGGGATGTGTCAGCCTGTGATGAGGCTTGTGTCAGCTTCTGGCCAACTGTCCCTCCTCATACATATTGCCCTACGAGGAGCCAGTCAAATAGAAGCCGTTTGCTATTTAAAGCAGACACCAGGTCACTTAAAAGAGCAAGTGATGCTCTAAAAAATACAAAAATGTTTCGTTTGTGATGTCATTGGGATGAGCATCAGGTGGTCGAGGCGACCACTGCCTGCTCCACCTGAGAGCAACCAGCGCAATTCACAAAGGGCGAGCTGTCCACTGCAAGTCAGATACCACCTCATTGTGGGTGTCGGTATCTGATCAATGCTTTGCTTCTGCACTTGTGTCCCAAACCACTGATACATGCCATTGTAACTCGCAATTAAGAAGGGAAGACCCTTTCACACCACTCATTGTGACTCACAATGAGTTGCTGAACATCTTTTGCGAGTTGGAATGATTTTTCTAATTGCAAACGGGGTGTAGTATTTCGCAAAACCCTTTTTTTGCAGTCACAAGCCCTGGAATTTTGTGAATCACAAGTTTTACGAATACAAAACCATTTTCTCCATCAGGGCATAAAATTACTACAAAATCACGCATTGCAGCACAGCTAGTAAAGTTGTTGCGCTGCATTGCATGAATAGGAGAGATCAAAACAGCAACTTATCTACTACAGTGGGGTGCTATTCAGCTTGCTGCGTGCGCTGGTGCACGTTTAGCTGCCATGCGCCGACGCAGACACCCTTGCGCTACAGTGCTAGGGTGTCGACATAGACTCTGGATAGCAAGGAGTCCCTTCTGGTACAAAAACAATGCTTTAAGTCGTTCACAACTTTCTATGTGTGCAGTAGAATGCAGCACACACACAAAGAGAGAAAATCGAGCAGACGTGAAAACATTTCTCCTCATCACACCAGCCTCAAGCAGTGTAGGATTTTTGAGCAAACCCTTATGTAAAATTCTTTGTAGATAGGGATGTGTGTCAAAACCCATGAGCACCCACAGACCACCAATGGAACACCCCCTTGACACAAAGTAATGTAAGGCATCGCACTGTGCAGAGCTGCATTACTTTTGGTTACAATCCAACATAAATCACATTTTGGGTTGGATCATAAATTCCGCCACTACACTTTGCGTCAGATTTGTGGTAAAAAAGTAACGCCGAAGCAATGGGTTTGTAAATCTGGGCCCATGTTTTAAATTGCTGCTTCACCTTCTCAGCAGGAAGCGAGGGCCTGCTCTAAGCGCTGAACTCTCCTCAATGCTCACTGAAGAGCATCTCACTAGAGCAGTCTTCAGGCTCCTCAGTGTCAGGAGGGCGTTGTATGCTTCCTGCCTTAAGGCAGGGGCACTGGGTAACGAAACCTGAGGGGGCCTCCCTGCAAGGCACGTGGAGGGGCCCCCTCCGGGCTCAATCAGGAGCTCTGCAGCCAGAGTGCTGTGCTGCTGAGGGGGAGGAGGGGCTGGAGCTTAGGGGCCCTCGCACTGCGGGGGCTGCTGGGCCTGAGTTATGCCCCTGGGCAGGAGCGCCCTCACCCCCTCTCCCCTCTTGCACATTGGTAGACAACATCTCCTAACTAACACTATAAAGGAATACAGCCCCATTAGAAGAGCAAGCGGGGGCCACTGGTGTAACAACACTTGAGGGGCCCCTGCAAGGCACGTGGAGGGGCCCACTCCAGAGCTCTCAGGGCAGAGTACTCTGCTGAAGGGGCCACCAGGAACTTGGGGGACCCCCGCACCGCGGCGGATGCGGGGGCTAAGGGGACCTGTGTTACGCCACTGGCGGGAGCAAGGACACACAAAATATGGGTAAGAAGAAAAGTGAAAGATGAAAGAAATATTGAATAGAACAAAGTGTGAAAGGGGGGAGGGAAGGATGGTGGGATGAGTAGGTGGATAAATGACTGGGTGCATGAAAGTGTGGGTCGATGAATATGTGGCTAGTTGCATGAATGGGTGAAAGAATGAGTGCATGGATAGGTGAATAGACAGGTGGATGGATGGATAGATGGCTGGGTGGGTGATGGATGAGTGAGTGGGTGAGTGCATGGATAGGTGGATGGACAGGAGGATGGATAGATGGCTGGGTGGGTGATGGATGGGTGAGTGAGTGGGTGAGTGCATGGATAGGTGGATGGACAGGAGGATGGATAGATGGCTGGGTGGGTGATGGATGAGTGAGTGAGTGGGTGAGTGCATGGATAGGTGGATGGACAGGTGGATGGATGGATGGATAGATGGCTGGATGGGTGATGGATGAGTGAGTGAGAGGGTGAGTGCATGGATAGGTGGATGGACAGGTGGATGGATGGATGGATAGATGGCTGGATGGGTGATGGATGAGTGAGTGAGAGGGTGAGTGCATGGATAGCTGGATGGACAGGTCAAAGGATGGCAGGGTAAAGGGATGGATAATTGAACGGGCAGTGGAAAGGATAGTAGACTAAACGGGATGGATGGATGAGTGGGTGAAAGAATGAGTGAATGGATGGATAACTAAAAGGATGACAGAGGGGATGGACGGATGGCAGAGTGGATGGAAGGATGATGGATGTATGGATGGGAGGATGGACCAGTGGATGGATGCATTGGTGGATGTCAGAGTGGATAGATTGATGGGGATGAGGAAATATTGAAAGATGCATGAAAAAAGATTGCATGTAAGAATGTAAATGGTGGATATCCGCAGTTGGATGGAAGGATAAAAGGGGTATACAATGATGAATGGATGGATGGCTGGATGGAAGAGTAAGGGGAGCTCTTCTAGGGAGGGGTCTGCTCGCTTGCTTTCTATTGTAATGTGCCATCAGAGCTTTTATTTAAAAGTGTGGGGTACTTTAATTGTCTGGCTGCTCCCTTGCCCTAGGGTATGGGGGCGTCATTTTGCGTTGCTCGCTCTGTTACCCAGACTCCATTAACCAGTATGAACATAAACATCAGACGAGACATCACACGTTGAAATACTCACCCTTAAGCACTCACCGTGAAGGTGTCTGGATTTGGGGGACCCCTCTCCGCTCCTCTGTCCTCTGATTGCACCGCGTGCACTGTGAATCCATCGCCTCCAGCCCTGCATTTATACCGCAGTTACATGGTAGAGGGCGGCTTCTCCTATCCCTCAGGCAGTGGTTGAGCTGACACTTAAAATTGCTATTTCCTGCCACTTACATTGTTCCAGTTTAACCTCTCCCACTTATTGACTGACCTGAATCATTTCAGACCTCATACCCCGTGCCGCCCAATCAGAAGCGAGCGTTGAACACATTTATGTTCTCCTGTAACCACAAGGTAGGTGCACGTGTGTGTGCTGTGATCAGGCGGCCCAGGAGCACCTGTCAATTACGTCAGACGCTGAAGGATTGAATGATATTCGCAGGCATGGATGGAAAAGAACAATAGTCCTGGGGGGCCAGAGAAGGCGGGGGGGGGGGAGGTAGGGCAAGAGAGGGAAAAGAAACAGACCGCTCTCTTGTGTGCAGCATAACCACGATAAACAGGTCATCACACACACATAAAGGACACAAGAATGCACACACAGCAGAACACAGTCACTGATGCACATAGGCCATAAAGATTGGAAGTGGAACCCCTGCACCATGCACCACGGGCACCATTGAAGCAGGAACGCGCGCACACAACACAAGAAATAGAGCTGCGGCACAATAGAGGCACAAATATTTACCGATGGGTGAAGTATATAGAAGCAAATCTTTCGCTGCAGACAACACACAATCTAACATGTATATACAGGTGCAAGGACGGAAACATTAGCATGCGGGCAGAGGGAGGGTGGATGGATGGATTGATGGAAGAGTGGATGGATGGATGGAAGGCAGAGTGAATGGATGGATCGGTAGGTAGGTGGATGGATGGATGGATGGATGGATGGATGGCTGGATGAATGGAAGAGTGGATGGATGCATGGATGGATGGAAGGCAGAGTAAATTGATGGATGGTTGGGTAGGTGGATGGATGTATTGGTTGATGGAAGAGTGGATGGATAGATGGGTGGATGGATGGACGGACGTACGGATGGACGGACGGATAGATGCATAGATGGATATGTGGATGGATGGATGGCAGAGTGGATGGATGGGTGGATGGATGGATGACAGAGTGAATGGATGGCTTGATGGATGGATGGATGGATGGCAGAGCGGATGAATGGATGGACTAATGAAAGAGAGTGGATGGATGGATGGATGGATGGATGGATGGATGGAAGCTATCTCAGGGTATTACACAGAAGCCTCTCTGCACTCTTCAAGAATTGAACTTCTAAGCTTGTGGCGTAACGCTACTAAAGAACTTTCAGTGAAGAGGCACAACAGAGATTGGTGTATCCTTCAGGAACTGATCTTTCAGCTTGTGGTGTTGTGCTACTGAGGAACTTTCATTGCAACGGCACAACAGAAACCCGTGTTCACTGGGGGCATAATTAGCTGACCCTAGTTTCTTCTGTGCTCTCGGACACTTTTTACATCCTAGAAGAGCTATGATCAAACATATTTTTATGAACTAATTGTGACTTGATGCATGGTCAATTTATTTTTGCTTTTATCACTTATTGATCACTTCGTTTCAGCTTTATATCACTTTCTTTGCTTTTGTTTTTTATGTATACTACTTTTATAATGCAAGGATTTAAATAACTGCACCATGATTAATAAACTCAACAGATGGATGGATGGATGGATTCCTCAATCGGAGGGTGCTAATATTTGAATGCATGCGCAGCTACAGACATCAGCAGGAGGGTGGGAATACAAACAAAACGTATTTTCTCTGTATGACAAGCTGCCATTTTTTTTGCGGTTTTTTGTGTGTTTTTGCGGCTTTCATTGTAAAAAAAAACCATTTGTCCTTTTTATTGAGGAAGTAGAAAAGACAAGTATAAACTAACTAATCCATACAATATTCATATTTATAAAGAAGTAAATCCATCAGATTAAATATAATTAAATAGCTATTTATAAAGAATAAAAAAATGCATAGTGATTGCTAAATTCCTCTAGTATTTCATCTCGGGCCAACCGGTCTACAAAAGGACCCTGTATCGCCTCTGCAACGCATTACCGTGTAGATTGCCGCTTCTACTTCACATACATAGTGCAAGGGCGTGGGGGCCTCTGGATGTAGCGAGTGCCTGGCAGTGCATAGCCTCAGTGTCACTGGAGAGAGCCCCTAAAAAGTGCTGGTACATGGATCTGCTAGTGAAGGCTGGGAAACCCTCCATCTGTGACTTTATCAGGGGAACGTACCCATGTGCCATTATTAACCGCATAAATAATGTTAATTAAGTACCAGAGCAGCACATATTTGTGAAAACTGGTCCCAGTTGCATCAAATTCTGCTTGTGTATGCATGAAAGTTGCAATGCTCCATTATGGAATGTTAGGTCCATCTTAGTGAGGCTGCACGTGACCATGTGCGACATACCAGGGCATGAAAAATCTGCAACAAATATGAAGGCTACGCCCAGACATAGGTCCCTTGCAGACTCAAGCTATATGTCACTCATGAGGCCTTACAGGATCAATTCGGTCCGGGGCTGCTTTGTGATGGGCAAGCGTGGTAGGTGACAGCTCCTCCCCCTCATCATGTCAAAGATGGCGCATCCTGTCAGCTCCTATACTACCATTATCTAACTGCCTGGGATCAATATGTAAAGACCAAATGCCAGCTACAGCTAAACATGAGACCCAGAATACAGGCTGCAAGCACCAAATGGTTAGGACTAGAAAATGACAGATTTCTAAAAGTGGCATTTTCAGAATTGTGACTTAAAATCCTACTTAACCATTAAAGAGGGTTTTAAATTCAAATTCCATGGACACCAAACACAGCCTTCTTTTCTGCTCCCAATTGAAATTTACAACTTATAAAAAGTAATGAGGGAATCCAATGTTTTCCTATAGGAAAGGTAGGCCTTGCAGTAGTGAAAAACGAATTTAAGAGTAAAACCTAAACGTGCATGTACAACCTATTAAATGCACTACACCCTGCCCTCTGGCCTGTTTAGGGCCTACACGAAGGGTGACCTGTATGCATTAAAAAAGAAGGTTTAAGACTGGGAAAAGATTTTTTCTTTTGTCAGGTCGAAATGGCAGTTTGCAACTGTACACACAGGCTGTAATGGCAGGCCTGGGACGTGTTTAAAGCACTTCTTAAGCGGATGGAACAATATGTGCTGCAGGCCAACTAGTAGCATTTAATTTACAAGTTCTGGGTACTTATAGTACCACTTTATCAGTGACTTATGAGTAAATTAAATGTACCAATTGGGTGTAAGCCAATGTTACCATATTTAAAATGTTTAAAGGAGAGAGCACAAGTACTTTAGCACTAGTTAGCAGTGGTGAAGTAGGCAGAGTCCTAAAGCCAGCAAAAATTAGGTTATCAAAGACAGGAGGATGGAAGGCAAAAAGTTGGGTGGAAATCACTGCAAGGATGTCCAAGAGCTTGTCATTGTCCAAAACAAACTTTTACAACAGACAGACTTGATGCACGCTCTGTTGATTTACTTCAATGGTGTAACTGACCTGCAACTAACTAACCAGGAATGGGAGGAGTAGTTACAGATCTAGAAATAGCTGCATTAGTTATTACCAAGACCATGCTCATTAGGTGGTCTTGGTGTTGTGTGTATTCTGTTTACATTACCTGAAACCTGTACTCTCACACTCCCCCTTGTCCCACTTCTGTCTAGCAGAACACTCTCTGAACGCCCCCTACTGCTCCTACTTCTCTTGGACATCTATATCTACTAATGTATTTTTCTTTCTTCTTTGCTGGTTTTTCTTTGTTGATGGTAATGTTTGAAAGAAGGCAGGCAGTCAATTTGTTTTCCTCTTTTTGGATTTACTTCATTTGAATTGTTTGAAAGTTTGGACTTGAGGTGCAGGGCAAGCCTACATGGGGAATAAGACAGAAGGGTGTAGGGCCAATAACATTTTTGGGTGAGGCATGTCTGAGGATATATTTCCTCAATCATCTGTAGTTGTGTTTGGTCCCAGGGTTCAATAGATGGCATTGTTACATTTTTAATACATTTTTAATTCTTTTCAACCAGACGTCTGCTGCTTTCATAAAGGCTCCATGGGTCCTGAATGGGCAGAAGGTATTATTTTTGGTCATTTTATTGAATTCATGGCTGGAATGGTTTTATAAGTGGTGACTGCCCTGTGTCTGCTTGTGTGTACTCTGCTGTTCGCTTTACTCTTTTATTACCCATCAGGGTCTCTATATTTTCACTGCTCGCTACTTTCAGTCTGGTACCTTTTACTTAACAATCTTATGTCTTTTTCTTCATATGGGAATCAGTGAGTAGGGGAGGCACGTCATCATACCTATGGCATTAATGAAGTTTTAAGTTTTAAAAAACAATTTCTCATATTCTCATATTTCTCATATTTCTGTAACAAGTTTTTCATGAAGAATAATTGTTTTAACTATTAGCCACTCCGGTAACTGTGGTCGGGGCAGGTGCCGTCTGGATGTCACGGACTTTCGCGGGGTCGGCCGACACTCCTTGTTGTGAGAAGTGATATCCAAAGAACGCTATTTCTTTTTTTAGGAATTCGCACTTTTCACGATGTAACGTCAGGCCACTGTCCTGGAGTCTCCGGAATACGCATCGTAGACGGTTCATGTGTTCCTCCAGAGTCGGTGCATGTACCAGGATGTCATCGCTGACGTTTATGACCCCACTGAGGCCAGCCAATACACTTCGGATGGTGTCCTGAAACACTTCCGCCGCGCTGGACACCCCAAAGCTGAGGCGCTTGTAGCGGCGCAGTCCCACATGGGTAGAGAAAGTGGTTATGGCCCTTGACTCGGGATCCAGCAGGAGTTGATGGTAACCTGCCCGGAGGTCCATCTTCGAGAACCAGTGTGATCCGCTGACCTCCGCAACGATGTCGTCGACCGTGGGTGTCAGATGGCGTTCCCGCTTGATGGCATGATTCGGCAAACGCATGTCCACGCATATTCTGACTTCACCTGGTTGCTTCGGTTTTCGGGCTATCACAATGGGGGAGACCCACGGTGTCGGTCCTTCCACTCTCTCAATGATGTCAGCGGCCTCCAACTTTCTTAGTTCTTCCTTGACTTTCGGCCGCAGATGAAACGCTACTCTCCGATGCTTGAGAGCAACTGGTTGTACTGATTGGTCTATGTGTAGCCGTACCAGGTGGTTCTTTAAACATCCGATTCCGTCAAACAGGTTTCGAAACTCGTCCACCAGTGACTCAACATCCTCCCGGTGTACAGCGAAGGCAAACACCACCAGTTGCAAATGTTCCGCCGTACGACAGCCCAGCAGCATTCCCGCACCCTCCTTGGTGACGTACACTTTTGTGCGAACGGAGTGATCCTCATGGGCGATGTCGGTGGTGAAAACGCCTAGCACCGTGAGTGGTGTGCCGGAGCCATAGGCGAACACCTGTATGGACGTGGGCTTTAGGACAGGCTGTATCGGGAAAGATCTCAGCATGGACTGGGCCATTATGTTTATGGACGCACCTGTGTCAATCAGCACCGGCGTCAGATGTCCTGCAATCTTGACGTTGCACTTTGGGGCCCTCCTTCTCGGACATCCATCAGGTTGCAGGGCGTGAATGACATGGACCGTGCCTTCGTCCTCATCGTCGTCCATGTCATCTTCCTCAGCCTCCTGTTGAGGGGCCTCCACCGCGTTGATCTGCCGACTTTGTTGCCGTTGACGTCCCGCCGAGCGGCACACTTTGGCTAGATGGTTCAGACGACGACACGCCGAACACCTTTTTCCCTGTGCAGGGCATGGACCTTGGTGTGGGTACGGTCCTCCACACATGTAGCAGGAACGAGACGAGGGTGGTGGTTTGCTTTGCTCCGATTTCTTTGAAGTTGCTTTCTTCGAGGTCGTCGCCACCACCGCGTTCACTGGCTCCGTCTTCACTTGACGTTGAAGGGCCGTCTCCATATGTGCGGCGCGCACTTTGGACAACTCCTTAGACCGGCCCATGGTGAGAATGTCGGCCATGGAGATGCCGGGCGTTTCGAGGACCCTTTCTCTCAACTTGACGGACGAACAGCCCTGGATAAACTGGGCCCGCAGCTCGTCATCTGTGTCCGGGAGGGTACAGGTACTTGCCAGCTCCTTCAACCGAGCATAGAAAGTATCAACGGATTCCTCCGGTTGTTGCCTAGCTTGACGTAGGAGAAAACGTTCGTAATCTGGATTTGCCAGGGGTTCAAAATGCGCGGTCAGAGCTGCCTTGAGCGTGGCATAGGTGTGGGGAGGGCCGGCTTCCACCACGGATTTGGCCAGCCGGTGAATGGCAGAACCACCCAGATGCAGTAGCATGGGCCGATGTCGTTCGGGCTTGAGGCCGACTGCGGCATAATAGTTCTCCAGGCGCTCCAGCCACTCTTTCCACTTCGCCACCTGGGCGGATGGTGGGCCGTCCACTATGAACGCTTCAATCGGGGGCACCGTCGTCATCCTCACACCGGCTAGGCGGGGGGTCCGATACAGCAGGCGCAGGCGGACCTGGGCGTGACAGAGTACGTGCTACAGGGGTGGACGCAGTCAAGAAGAAACCAAACCCCTCACCTCCGGCACAGGCAGTGGTGAAATTGCGGCCTGCAGGCACTCAGCAACCAGGCCTCAGGGTCCGGGCGGTCAGCGTAGGAAGGCACGCCCCACGTGGCAATCAGAGGGTGCAGGATAGGCCCCCTGGGCGAAATGCAGCAGTCAGGAACATCCCGCCGGCTCCCAGCAGCCCAGAAGGTACACCAAATGCCTCCACCACAGCCAGCAGGTCACTGCACAGGGCACCCACACAGGGACTGACCAGGAAGCACACAGGCTGCAGGCGGCGTCCTCCTTTCAGCTAAGCAGCACCACCGGGACTTGATCTCCTTCGAGGAAGCAGCCAGGCAGCAGGCCGGTTGAAGAGAGCGCTCCCACACGCGCTGTATGCGCGGCGCCAGGCACGTGCGCGTGCTTCGTCACCGTGACGACATCGGCCCCGATGCGGGCCGTGGATGAGGAGCGGAAGCAGGGAGGCGGCAGGCACAGGCCGCGGAGACGCACGCACGTGCGAAGATCAGCGCTCCGGGAGGCAGCCGCCACCAGAGCGGGTCAGGCAGCGCTCCGGCGCTCGGGAACACACCCGGGCTCCGGGGAAGCAGGCAGCAAGGAAGCAGCTCGCGTGGGTCGGGAGGTCATCAACACCCCCTCGTCGCCAGTTGTTACGTGCTAGGGGCCCCAGCGAGTACAGCAGTTGCGGTAGGCGGGCAGCACAACTCTCCGGACTCAGGGAAAGGAAAATAACACACACCTACACCGTATGTGTGCTTCGGTGCACTGACCCGGATCATCCGGTCCAGCCCCCATTTATTTACTTGACCTCTTCCGGGTCACAGCCTAGACCACCCTCTCCGTGATCAGGGGGGTGTTCCCCTTGAACATAACAGGTGGGGGGGACAAAGGAATTTCCCCTCTCCCTTCTGTTATCGCAGGGCCATTAGCACGCGAAAGCGCTACCTAATGGCCCTGCCTGGAGTCAGAGGCCACCCGCCCTCTGCCTTTTGTTATGCTGCAGGAAGGCTCAGCCATTCTGGGAAGGGCAGAGAACGGAGAAAAAATAAACGCTGTCTCTTTTCCTTCATGGCAAGGACCGTGTCCACTCCTCCTGATCTGCTTCTGGCGGCCGCCCTCCTCTCTTTATTCCTCCATCTCTTTCTGTCTCTGTCTCGCTCCTGCTTACGTGCTGATTTCAAGAGGCAGCTCTTAAGGTACTCTCTCTTGCCTCTCCTTTTCTTTATTTGTTCCGCTGTGAAATTGATCCAAAAAAGGCTGAACACTTTGGCTGTAAATGTCCTCATTTTCTGACCGTTTTCTATTGAAAAGAAAAACCTCGGAATGGAGAGAAAAAATAGTTAAATACCTAAACAAAGCAATACAGAGTGGACAGCAGACAGGCCAGACTGTTATTTACACCCACACACATTAGCGCCACTTTACAGAGTTTGCCAGTGAAAGCGCTACTTTCTTTTTATCTTCTTTCTTTGAACAACATTGTTTTCCCAGGGTGGGTAAGTGCGCCATTCCTAAAGGGACTGCAATACCTGGTTGATGGGTAGAGTGGAAACGTTTAATATGATCGTTTTCAACTTTTTAATTATTTTAGCTTATAAAATGCGGCTCTGTGTTAGAGGATGTGGTCTTTTTTAAACCAGACTGCATACATTTTGAAAGGACATAAGCAATGGACATTGAAAGGGGTCCCTTCCTGGTCCTGTAGCCATGTCTTGAACTTTTCAGGCAAAATCACTTACTGATTTCTGAATAATGAGTTTAAAACCGTTAAGGTATCCATGTTTTTTTCTGATTACAGTTCACATGCTTTGCTTATTCTTGCACTCCCTATGAGTGTTTGCTTTTTCCAGGGTGTTGTTCATTTTTTTTCAGGCAGCATTTTACTGTTGTCTAGTGCATAATTTGAATTTAGTCGCAGCACAATTGAGTTGTGCTGAAGGCAGTGCGAGTTTCTCTCAGTGGGGCAGTATGGTGTTCAGTGTGGGAGAGAATGTGGCACTCTGGCCAGAGCTGCTGAATTTGGAAATGGAGAACCATATTCAGACCTTCATGACCAGTTCACCATACCACACTCCTGACAGAGCTTATTCCGATGCTACACCTTAGAAGGCCAGGTGTCTTAGCACCCGCAGGTGGACCTGTCCACCACAATCCATACTGCAGTTCACTTCCAGTCTTACGGGCAGGCATATGAAGAAGCACATCCTAGATCGACAGTGAATCTGTCACTGAGGTCACAAGACCCTTGAGGCCAGTCCACCTCACCCATTGGTACCTCCATTGGCCTTTTTCCAGCACTAGCAGTGCAACTTGCCAGGGGTTGGCAATGTAGGATTTGCATGCACACCAAACTTAGGGGGTGATTATAATGGCAGTGGGACCGCCACGTCACCCCATCGGTGGCGGTCCCACCGCCATTGGTGACTGCATCACAGCCCGCCATATTACAATGGCGGGTGGTTACCTGGCGGTCGGAAAGACCAACCACCACGCACCCGACGGGCTTCTTGAGCCTGCCGGTGTGGTGGAGGGGCTCGTGGTTCCTACAATGCTGGTGGTGCCTACCATGCACCGCAGCAGGGATTACGATGTCCCTTACCCGCCAGCTTATCAATGGCGGTTCACCTGCCATGGAAATGCTGGCGAAAAGGACATTGGGGGCCCGTAGCAGGCCCCTTTACCCCTGGCACTCAGACATGGGTCCTGGGGGGCATCTATGATGCCCCACAACATATCACTGCACCATGTGGCAGGCACCGATATATTTAACATGTTCCTTTTTTTTTTTACTTTGCTGCGGATGATGCAGCCAGTAGCACCTGCTGCAATGTAAAAGATAGGCACTGCGAACACCGTAGTGGCAGTCGCATTGTAATGCCTATCGTGGGGCCTCCACCTTGAAGGCCAGCGGTCCCATTCCCCGATTCGATGGCGGTGGTACTGAAGTCCACCTGCCATCGTAGTCAGCCCCTAAGTTTGCATTTTATGAATATGATTCAGCGGGAAATAAATTGATGTTTGCAATTTAATTGACTTTGGTTGGCCTCTTATGTATGAGATTTCCCAGTTGAATGTGCCTTTACATTATACATTTTTGGTTGTATGAATTGATTGCATACTACACTCTCCTACAGGTATTAATTTGAGTGTCATTAGGAGTGTCTGGGACCAATTGTTTTCTTAGGAATTGTTTTCTTTACTAACCTTTGCAAAGGGCCCTAAACTTCACAGCAACACAAGTCACATTTCTTTTAGTAATTTGGGATCCGTTTGAGCTACAAAATTGTTTTGGAGGAAATCGTTATATTATGCAGCAGATAATGTATTATGTGGCAAATATGATACAGCCATAGTCAAGTGGAAAACATTTTTCCACTTAATTTTGCCCCAACATTGTAGTTGATCAATTTGTAAGTTCCCCAAACCCAAAAGTCGAGTTTGGGCACAATTTGCATTTTAAAAGCAGCCCTATAACACAGGGCTACTTTTAAACTGACCTCAGGCTTCAGCAGTGCACACATGCAAGCGCAGAAAGGGCTGCTGGCCTCTAAACTGCCATGCCTTATTATATTCTAGGGACTTAAAAGTAGTTCTAATCCCCCTGCCCTATTATGTACTAGGGCCTTATAGGAGAGGTCATGCCAATCATAGGGGTACCCTAACCCATTGTGCACCCTAGTGTATGTAGGTGTTTTCACTGTATTTTTAAGTGCCTCTTTCAGAATAGCACTGGCTGTTTAGGCAGAGGCCAGGGTCAGTCAGTCCGGTACCACCAGTACCAGTCAGCAAAAAGTTGAGGAGTGCCCAGGGCGGCTTTGCAACATTAGAGAAACACAAACTCAGAATGTAAAACATAACACCATGGTTGGGGGGTTCTCTTCAATAATCAGAATTGATTTCTATCCTAATGAACCCATTTTCCAACATTAGGATAGGGAAAGACTGGGGAAAAATCATAACGTTCTAATCTATACATTGAAGTTTTTATGCAGCTCTTTGATGACGGTTAATAGCTCACTGTTCAATGTTAGGATTTTAACTTATAAACTTCAAATACCAAAAGAATATCTCAGACAAAAGCAGTAACTCACTGACCTATTGAATTAAAGCTTTCACTAGACAAGCCTTCGATCTCTCTCAAAAAAAGAAAATTAATCACCAAAGTTATCTTCACATTTTTATTGCTGCCTGAAAATTGCTGGAGACCAGGAATGCAGCAGCAGGTACTTTTCAAACCCTAATGCACTTGCAAACACGACGCCCCCACCCTAAGTCAGCGGCCTTTGTTTGCTTTGTGCATTAAGATGCGAGATTCATATATATGTTTTTTTTTTAAACATTTGGTCTCATTACTATATGAATGTAAATAACAATAAAGCATACATGCAAACTGTGACTACATGCCTGCTTTTCTCAATATTTCACTTCGAAAGTATGCGATTGTATTTGTTTAACGGGCGGTGATTTGTATAGGGTCACTGGAAAGTGCACAAGGTTGTCCCTGTCCCCCCCAGAATTTTAGTGTCTCCTACGCCCCTGGTTATATGCCTTCTTATTGAAGGCTGAATCGGCCCTCATTAATGAGATTAAGCTCACAGAACGAAGGCTTTCTCTCAAGCCATTACCCTCCCAAAACAGACTTTCTTTGACTCCTGCACTCACTGAAATCTCCGCACCGAATAACCAGGAAGTAACCCCACCTCGGATGAGCCAGTCACCACATCGGGTATTAGACTCAGTGACAGAGATTGTCTCTTTTCCATCCCCTGATTCAGAGCCCTGTCCCACCAGGCCTAAAGCCACCACCAGAGGGCAGAAAGCCAAACTTGGGTTGGATCGTATCACCGAACCCCCCTAAATAAAAGTAAGAGCAGAGGGGTACAAAAACAGAATAAACCCGCCCAAAGAACAAATGGGAAGAAAGCGAAACCTGCTTTAATTGTAAATGGACCTAATGAGGGTCCTATTAACTTCCCCCCTCACACTGTGCCAGAGAAGTTTGCTGATAGTGCACAAGAGGGGAATTTCTGGGGTAGACTTGAAACCCTGATGTCAACATTGCTGGAATCCATTTTGCAAAAAATGAGTATTGTTGAAACTAGACTGAGCAAAGTGGAGGAACTGATCAGCCGTAACTCATCAGCTATCCCGGCAATTAATCCTTACCACATTATAGACCCGCAAAATATCATGAGGACGGATGCGAGGGCTGGCCACCCAGTTACCATTATTGGAAATAGACAGGTACAAGGCAAGAGTGGTTCTGATAATATTACACCCAGTGTAACAAAATCCCTATTTGTACTGGTCAGATTTCCCCCGGTGTAGGACTCTCGGCAATAGAAACTAATAGTATAGCTAGTTCCAAGAGAGGTGTTCCAGGGGCTAGAATACAGGTAAGAAATGAGGAGCTGGAGAGAGGGACAAACCCTAAACTCACAAAAATATACCGTAGTGGAGAAGATATCAAAGGTTAATTACAAAAGTGTACAGCACACACACCTTCAAAAATATTAGTTTTTAAAGACGAGAACCCTCACTCACCATGATGGTGACATGCTTCATCATTGGGTCCCCTCTTGCACACAGTGTCCGCCAGGTACACTGTGTGGGCTTCTACTCTCCCTTAGGAGAGGAGCTGAGGTGTTTTAACACTCCAATGTGAGTCTGTGAGTGGGGGGCAGAGTGCAAATAATATCAAATGTGATTTAAAACCATCTCTCTATGGAGAAAAATTATTTATTAGCTCTCCCTTAGGGATGGGTCTTAAAATAAGGAGTGTGACGATAGGGAAAAAATGTTTCCTATCTGACTAGGTCAGGTCAACATGTTTCTGCCAAACTGAGGTGAATTCATGGCATTCATCAGGACCATTGTCTTGTCACTCTGCTTAAAAATTGATAATAAAAACCATACTTATGATTCATAGGTGTTGAGCGACCAACATCAATTTGGTCTTCTTACTGTAACACAAGAGAAAACACACTTTAATATCTCAAATTATAACATACACCTAACATGTCTATCACCCAGTGTATGTGGAATCCGTGTCAAATAACATCCCAGTGGCGTAAAACACCAAACCATAATAAGAGAATGATTCTCACCATAAAGCAGATCAATACCTGCCAATACCTTTCATTGGTCCTTATGTTAAGCGGGTATCTAAGAGTATGGAAAACATGAAAAGTATACATCTTATCACCATAATCAAACTCAGCATATCAACTAAGTGGCAACACACTGCACACAAGATCAAAAAAAATAGAGGAGCTGGAGAGAGGGACAAACCCGCCTGAACAACAAGACAAGTCTCCTAATTCCCCATGTTATTTAAATCTGCCCCCAGAAGCAACCCCGTACACCGTTGTTTTGGCTAATGTCCCTTCCCTACCCCACAATGTTTTTGAACACGTCATTACACTAAGTACAAAGAACAGCATCAAAAACTCCCTTTTCTCAGAATTTAAAATGGTACGGAAAATAGGGTGGGTGGGTCCCTAAGTCAAATCACTTTGCGGTGATTGTGTAGTTTTTACGTTTGGCTTCCCCTATATGGTGCACGAAATCTGAGAGAGGGGAAATAATGGGTACATTAACTTTAATGAGATAAATATACTTCCACTGGATTATTTTTATCAACCACTTAATCCCCCCCAATCTCCGAGGTCACTTGTACACAGGAGGCAACTCCACGAGGACCAGGGAGCTCAGATTCTCGGTCCCGGTGCGTAACCGTTTCGATGTCTTGAATCCCTTGGAAGACACCGACTGACTGAATTTAAAGATTTTGTTTGCCCCAGCCCTGAAGCTAGCAGGCCAAATGATGAGGGCCACTCTGGACTGACCTTAACTGATAATGTCAATCTACTGCCTATATATAATAGTAACAGAGATATAGATGAGGTTCCTATGATAACAGTCCTAGAGCTGGCAGCTCACGCTGTACCCCTAGGTCAATTAGTTACTTCCTCTCTACATTGTGATGTAATTGGGGATGGTTCTTTAATTGTTTTTCCCCACGTAGCAATGTAATTAAGGAGCCACTCTGGACCGTATCCTCTACTAATCCTTTGGATATTGGCAAGCCCGCCCTTTGTAACATCGTTTCATGAAATATTGCGGGTATCTCCTCCAAATTAGGCAGCCACCAATGATGGGACTTTATTTCAAGGTATGAGGTTATGTGTTTCCAAGAACATGGACCAAGGAGGCCACTTATTTAAATGGGTTCAGGACGTTTCACACCCCAGCAATTGATGGTCTGAGTGGTAGGGCCAAGGGTGGATTGAGCACATACATATTGGGCACTATGAACGTAAAAAAAATAATGTTGCTTGCTAGCGAACATTATTTCCAACTAGTTAAATTGGACATTGATGCTAAATACTCTATTGTCCTGACCAACTTTTATAATAACATTCCTGCAGAGCAAATAGGAACTGTTGTTAATAATATGTTGCAGTTGTTGAAATCTGTGGGGAGCAATTTGGTAAGAGATACGATGTTATTATTAGTAGGTGATTTTAACTGTGCGCTATGTGCCAACGCCGGGGATAATTTATGCGGAGCTCTAAATGAAGAAGGGCCATGCGTTTCACACTGTCGGCATTCAACTTTACGGGAGTATTTTAACAAATTGATTTTTTGCCTTGATCCGGGCTTTGTCAATGAACTATCCCCAGTACCTATCCCTATGCCCTGGACATTCAATGGCAGAGGTCTTTATTCGACTATTGATTATGATTTAATATCTAGTTGTCAGGCACATAGGTTACACTCCTTTCACGTCTCAGACAATTTGCTTAGTGATCATTTCCCCCTATGCTTGGCTATCAAACTACCCTCTAGCAAAATTAATGTGTCTAAAAATAAAGATCAATTGTTAGAAAACCTAGCCATTGGGAGTGTTAATGGGTGTTCCCTGCGCTGGAAAATGATAGATCAAGCAGCATTTATCACGACAGTAGTGGGTAAGTGTAAACTTGCTATAGAGACATGTCTGAGTGAAACAGCCGCTCCGACTCACATTTTAGCCTCATTCTCCATGATTTCCAACGCAGTAAGAGAGTCCCTCCTCAGACGGAAAAGTAGTAACAGGAATCCAAATGGATGGTTTGACTCTAGGTTTACTCAAGCCTACTCCCACCTAAAAAAAAGAATTGCATCTGATCCCGAGAAATCTGACTACGATAAGGTTGGCTAGAGCAGAACATAAGCAAGCAATCAGGGACAGAAAAACCACTCTGAAAAAGGAGGCATGGGAGGCATTACACACGGTCTCTTTGGCTAAAGACAGTGCTGCATTTTGGAAAGCTGTCAAGGCACCACTTCTGCATAGTGAGGAGGGCCCTTCTCTTGAAATTGCTATTAGTGATAATTTCTCACGAGTATATATTGGCGAGGTAAACCCGGTTGAGACGGATAAACATATTCGGGAGGATTACAGCTTGAAGTCCTTACCCCAGCATCACGACCTACTGTTTACTCTGAACGAGGTGGAGCGGGCACTTTCTGACAGCAAAGGTGGCAAGGCCCCTGGACCAGATGGAATCCCCGTAGACTTGTTCAAAGCAAATACTTCTCTGTGGGGGCCTATTATAGTTAAGGTGCTTAATGCTAGCTGTAGCACTGCTTTTTTACCTACCTGGGTTGAATCTACGATTGGGCCCATTTTTAAAAAGGGGGATAGACAGGACCCAGGGTGCTACAGGCCAACATCCCTATTGAATGCAATAACCAAAGTAGCGGGCAGAATAATTTTAGAACACCTTCAGGATTGGGCCGAGGAGAACTCTGTTCTATCTGACCTGCAATACGGCTTTCGAGCTGGATTGGGGACGGTGGAGCAGGGTTTAAACTTGTCTATCCTGGTGGGGAAATACAAGAGGGCTAAAAAAGGGAACCTGTTCTTAGCATTTGTTGACCTCACAGCCGCGTTTGATTGCGTGGTCCATGGTAAGCTTTGGTCAATTTTAGATGATATGGGAGTTGATGTTCAGAGTATTTTATATTAAACGTTTTTATAGTGATGCCAAGGCACGCGTGTACTGTGATCTGAAGGGTGAATGCTCATCCGCCTTCCCGAGCAGGAGCAGAGTCAGGCAAGGCTGTGTCCTGGCCCCGTTCCTTTTTAACCTTTCTATTAATGGATTGGGGAAGGCCCTTCTTAAGGATAACCACCACTCCCCCCAAGTGGCCAGATGCCCAATACCTGCACTCCTGTATGCGGACAACGTGGTGCTGATGTCCGGCACACAAGTAGGCCTTCCGAGAGTGCTTGATAGTTTTTCTCTATTTATGAATGATCTTGGTTTAGGAATAAATTCCTCCAAGACTTTCATTATGCATTGTGGCCCTGGCAAAAAAAAATCTAGAGATATGTTTGTGTTAGGACAGATGATTGGGGTATCCAAGAGGTTTTCATATCTGGGTATTTTGTTTGCCCAAAATGATAACTGGGCCCATACAGTTGCAGCTAAAAAACGAGTACTCCTACGTACAACATCCGCCCTTACTACCTTTGCTAGGAAACTGGGTAAAAGACCATCAGAGGAGCTTATTGCTATCTATAAGGCAAAGTGTGTTTCAGCGGTTGCTTATGGGGGTTCACTGACCTGCTCCCTATCCAACGAGCAGAAAATTATTTCCTAAGATACATCCTTACCGTCCCTAATGGTACTTCAGCGTGTATATGCCATGCGGAGTTGGGGCTCCCCTTCATTCCTGATTTAATAAAACTCGTGCCTGTGCTATTATGGCTTAGGCTCTGGACTAAAGAAGAGGCAAAATTGATCAGAGATATCCTCTTGGATACTCTGAAATTAGAAGGGGCTTTGAGGATCCCATGGATTAGATATGTCTGCAATTGTTTAAAAGACTTGGGCTATCTTGAGTATTTTACTAACCCTAGTACCATTCGGTCAATAACTAGGAAGCAATTAAGAAAAGAGGGTATTCTGCTGTTGGAATCCATTAGAATGTCAAATGAGATATTAAAACCCACAGTCCTGAACAACCAACTGATTTTAACTTCTTTTAACATCCAACCCTATTTAATCTTTGTACCAGGAGCTCACAACAGGTTCCTATTAACCCCAATTTAGGTTGGGGGTTTTTCACGGATTAGTTAACGATTGGGCTCAAGACCTCCAACCATGCCCCTGCGATAATACTTCTGCCCAATCTACGATTCATGTTGTCCTTTTTTGTAAATTTTATTCCCACGTGAGGAGTATTTATTTAGTACCCGTCTTAAAGTGGTTCGGTCTTCGGCAGTGTCGACCTGCTTTTTTGGCACTACAACATTTGGACAACGAGCACAGTGTTTTTAAGATAGCAATTTTCTTGAGAAAAGTGCTGAGTCAAGGGAAATGTATGTTCACTTAATGTCATATGAAAGAGAGCTATGTTCGCTTATCCCGTCCTAATTAATATTTTAATTGAACTGCGTGTAATGAAAAAACTTATTTTGTCTTTCCCTTATGTGTTTTTAAGATTGTTAGCTATGAGGAAAATGATGAGCCAAAGTAAATTTATGCTAATTTAATTGTTCTATATGAAAGAGGGCTATGCTAGTTTAATACTGTTTTAATCAACATCTTAACTGAATTTTACACTGTATGTAATGAAAAATGTTTTTCTCTTTTTTTGTATCCTGCTTTTATGATAGTCTGATATAACAATCGAATAAAGCCTTCTTTTGATTTGATTTGACTGTGCCTCAAGTGCACCCCCTTCTAGGAATGGCTGTGTATTGCAGACAGTGCATTTTAGGATATGCTGGGATAGCCAAAGCCCGACACAAAACTTGTCAGGAAAGATACCCTGAACCCTTGTAATTGTCTAGAGAGGCATTTTTAAAGATAAAACAAGCTCTGTCTTCAGCCCCGCCTCTGACCTGATTAGGAGAAAACTGTCCTTCTGTTTTGTAAAGAACATAATAGACTTGGTGTACTGGTATAAACCCACTGTGATCGGAAAAGACAAATTGCCTACTACTGTTCCACACTTCACCCAGTTGCAGCTGAACTCCTGTCTTGCTTGTGACAATGACTGCAGTTGCCAGTCTTGTTGAATTATCTGAAAATATTGTGTTAAGTTTCCCAATAACAGTTGCTCTACCCCAAGCTGTGGTTGCACTTCTCCTCGCCACAAAAATGCCGCACTTGTCCACTCTGTATCCCTGCATTTAATTTACTTCCTTTGTATGTGCTCTTTATAAGTCCATTTTACTCCTGTTAAGCCACTTGGGTTGTGGCTTTTGTTAATTAGTTATATCTTACCTGTAATATTGCTTTGGTGTTGCTGTACATCTGTCACATGCCATGTTCTCTGAGGAAGGCCTGGAAGCTTGAGCCAAGTTCTCAGAGGTGAGTAATTTGATATGGGGCAACCTACTGTTATTGTGGGATCTCTGTATTACATGGAGTACTTAAAGTTTAAAGAGTGAACTAGTAAATACAAGATAAAAAAGTATTAGCCCAGTGTAAATAGGCAGGTCATAAAAGAGTCTGTGTTCTCTGCACATCAACTGATTTGAGTGCTGCCAATTAAATTGGAGTGCAACTCATGTATGAATCTGTTGCATCACATTGTGCAGTGTCAGGAGGACAGGCAGAAGGGCATAGAAACACCGCTCTATAATATATATGAAGTAGGGGGCATTTTGTAAGAGCTTGTGAATGTCTGTGAATGCAGGAACTGCAAGGGACAAAATTCCTCCATCCAGCAATCCTTAGTTACTGCACAATGACATGGCTTTTAAAGAAGCCCCTTCCAATAAAGAGACATGGGCTGCTTCTAACCTTTTAAGTACGGGGGCCAGCCAATAGCAGACACCGGCAATACTGCCTCAGTGCGTGTGCTGGCCATTGGCCAACACTGCAAAGGTATTTAAAGGCCCCTGTGGTGCTCGGCACCAAAGGGAGTCCTTAATTTTTTTTATGCATCAGGCTGCTTGGGAAGAGCTTCCAGAGCAGCCTAATTATTTCATTTTTTTCACTTTGATACCAAACGGCGTGCAGGGTGCGCTGATGTCATTACAGTAAAGTGAAAGTAAAATGCCCCCACAAGCTCATTTTACTCTGGCTGCATCATTGCTTGGGGGGGCATATCTCAGGCCCCGAGCACTCCTTGTTTTGGGAGAGGTATTTTTGGAAAAGGGGAAATCCTCCCCTTTCCAATGCAACCCCTGCCCAGTGGATCCCTGCTTGGGGATCGCCACAGGAAAGCGATCACCAAGCAGGGATCCACCCACTAGGCACCAGGCATGAAGGGAGCGACCCCTTAGGCAAGAGTTTGTACTCCCCAGAGTACATTTGAATATTTCAGTCCTTCTGCACTGGGGAGGAGTTGATGGGGTAATCCCCCTTATCTGCCCTTCCCCCTGGGGAGGGTCAAAAAGCCCACTAGATGCTGGGGAAAACTTTTACAAAACAATATAGGTGTACCCCATGGGCATAGCCATGCTCCCACCCCAACTAAATGGGGCATCAGTCTTTTCATTCCCCTGGAGGGCAGATTGGAGTAATTACCCCTCATCTGCTCCACTAGGGTGGGCAAAAAGGTCACTATTTGCCAGGGAAAGATTATTTTTTTTAAACAATATAGGCAAGGGGGCTGTCCACCATTGGCATGGCCATTCCCATACCCAACTAATTCGGGCATCAATATTTCTGCCCCTTCTGGTTGGCAGGAGGGGGTTATTACCTCAGATCAACCCTACTAGATGGCAGGGAAATAATGTTTTTAAAATACAGGGGTGGGGGCCGCCCACCATGGTTATGACCGTGCCCCCACTAAAATGAAATTGTGCATCAGTCTTTCTGGCCTCCCCAGGGGGCATATGAGGGTAAACCCCTGATCTCCACTAACCCCGGGGGGCATAAACCCTACTACATACCAGGGAAAGCTTTTTTAAAACAAATATCAGGGTTGTGTTGCACACCACGGGCATGGCCATGCCCCCACCCCAACACAGAGCAGAGACTCTTTCTGCCCCCCTAGACGACAGATATGGGGGATTAGCCCCAGTATGATCCCCCAGGGGGTCAGAAAGCCCACTAGACACCAGAAAATGTCTTTAAAAAAATAGGGGTGGGGCTGCCCAGCATAGGCATACTTTTCTGGCACCCCAAAAACCAAGAAGACAGTCTTTCTGCCCCCCCGGGGGTGCATGGTGTGCTAACACCCCATCCCCTGGACAATGGGCAGTGCTCCCCCCACCCTTGGGCCTAATAGACTTACTGCCCTTCCTGGGGGGGTGGATAGAGTATTGATGCCCAATCGGCCCACCTGGAGGGGTGGGCAGAACGTCCACTAGTCACCAGGGATTTCAAAATGGTGCCAAAGCAATCAAAAGGATGAGCAGCCTATCCAGACATCATGCCATACCCCTGCGGGATTAATTGTGTCTTTCTGCCCCCCTAAGGGCAGGTAGGAGGCCTGGTCCAAATGGGGAGGTTGCCACAAACTTGCCCACTGCATGGCAAGAACATATATTTTTAAATACAATAATGGGGTGGGTCCGGCCCATCATAACTTCAGGTTCCACCCCCACCCCTAAAGCTTTAACAATATTTCTGCTCCCCAGCAGATAAAACCATCCCATTCCATTGGCAAGCTAGAGGACGTTTGGTTCTTTTGGGTGTTGTTTTTACATATGGGCCAAAAGAATGTGGCTATCACCCAATATTGTTGCACTTGCAATAGGGGATGGCTGCACTCTTTGGGCTTGAGTAAGTTGCCACCTGTAAACGTTAACCAGACCCAGACAGTTCTGAAAACTAGGTATTCAGGGGAGTTCCGTGTGGTGTTCTTTGCATGGGTCCCACAACATTTTCTTACCTGCAATGCCCTGCAAACCTCAAACTTTGACTAACAATCCACATTTTGCTTACATTTCTGTGGGGTAAACTCCTGGAATCTGTAGGAAGCCACACATTTTCTAGCACACAGCGTTCCCTCCTGATAAAAATTGTACCTGACCATTGTGGGTGGGCCAAGAGACTTTCTTGACACAATAGTTCATAAAGTGCTACGTGGAGAGATCAGTCGGGGTAACTGTGGGGTTTGGGGCCATGCTTGGCCACAACTTATAGAAACCTAACAAACACAGAAATCTTTGAAAACTAGACAATCAGGGATTTCCAGGGTAGTGTGCCTTGTACTGATCCCACAAGGTTTTCTTGCCCACAATGCACTGCAAACCTCAAACTTTACCTGAAATCACTAATTTTCCTTATATTTCTGTGATGGAAATTTACAGAACCATAGGAATCTACAAAATTCCTGCCACTAAGGGTTGCCTCACAAAAAAACCAGTGCCACTTGTGTGGTTGCTCCTATTGCCCGTGACAGGACTGAATCAAAATGTGGTCAATGAGAGTCCCTTTGTAAGGGGAAAAGTGTGATGCAGACATGCTGTGTTTTGGGTGTTTTAAAACACGGGCACTAGGCCCACCCACACAAGTGAGGTATCATTTTTATTGGGAGACTTGTGGGAATGCTGGATAGAAGGGAGTTTGTGGCTCCACGCAGATTACAACACTTTCTATCACAGAAATGTAAGGAAAACATGTTTTTTTAGTTAAAGTTTAAAGTTTGCAAGGGCTTCTAAGAAAATAAACTTGGTGAGAGTCATTGAAGTCACCACATACTGTATTTTCCCAAGTATCTATTTCCCAAAATGTGCAGTTTTACTAGGTTAGCCTGTGCTGGGACCCAAAATTCATATCTACCCACTTTGCAAAAAACATGTCCATTTTGCGTGATGTAGATGTAGTGTCTTACAAGTTTTCATGACCGAACCCTTTTGGTTTCTACCAGACGCCGTAAAGCTGTGATGCAGGTGTCAGAGTGAAATGTACTGAAAGCCTCGTTTAGAATGTTGAGTTCACGGTTACACACAGAAAAATAAAGATGCATAATATTAAACTCCATCTGTGACGTAGTCATTAGCAGGAAGCCAGACTGGGATGGACGCTACAACAGGCGACAAGATAGGGTATAAGTAACCTGAAGAATGACTGTGCGCTCCCAGAGAGTTTTCCATGGTCCAGGCAGATTGCCTGTGCGTGCCACATGTGCCACTTTCGAAGTACAGAATCAACGCTTCATGTACGTGGAGTTAAAGTGCAGCTCCAGCTGCTGTGAACCAGCTTAAGAATTCGAAAATAGTGCAAAGAAGCTACACGATGTTGACCGAGAACCAGTTGGTCAGGCCATACATGAAGGTACTGCACTGCCACTTAAGATAAAGTTGTTAATTATACGGAGTGATACTGCTAAAGGTGGTTATATACCGACACAGAAAAGAAGCGCTAAAGACTGCTGTAGTCAAATACTGACAAAATGCGTAAAAGCGCTGGCTGAGAAAATAAGTAAGAAAAAGACATATGGTCATTGCACTTACCTGAGCCTTACAAGACAGCATATTGGAAAGAGCTCCACCCTTAATGTCAATCACTCCCATTGCTAGTTACCATGCTGCCACCTTCATGAAACCACCATCACCTTTCAATACCACCAAAAAGCAAAATATTGGTTAAAGATGGACTGCTTGGATAGAGACATTTGATGATTTAAGTGATGCATTGGAAGAGACCGATAACAGAAAGATTATCATGTATCTCAGTAACCTTGCTGGTGTCTCAAGGCCCAGTCAAAAACAATGCCATTTTCATGTCCACGTTTCTTAGGTTTCCTTCTTTCTGCATCACGGTGACTTTTGTTATACATTTGCATACGTGTCAGTGCATGATAGAATTCTCTGAAACTGCATTTGCTTACATTTCATCTTTGTAGGCACACTAGCATGACACCTTGAATATTCAGTATGATGTATAGAGTTCACTGCACAAATGTTATGGCTTATTATTGTACAGTAGTCGACAATGCTACCTGGCTAGCAAACATTTGCGCCACAAGAGAGGCTTTGACATGGCAGCATGGGGCTGTCTATTATATATACGGTTCTACTTCCTCAGTGAGGGCAGGGAACACTCTGCTGACACTTCGAGGTTGCGGCTTACTGGAATTCCAGATCAGCTGATTTGTATCATCTCCATGAGGCATGGCCCGCTCTGAACCAAGATGGACAGCCTGATGACACTTGCCCAGGTAATGGGGTGTTAGATCACTCAGCAGGGATTTTTTGGTAGATCACCCACCCTAGGCAAAACTAGGTTAGGGAGCGCTCGGTAGGAGCACATTATATTACACAGATATACTCATTATTTTAGCAAAATGGTGGAATTATTAATCCTCTCCACTGCTGCTAATCATGCTAATATGTTTCATTCTATTATTAATTGCACCACATGTATTTTATTCAAGAATCTCACTGTTTCAATAAATAATGAACCTGCAGGCTGTGCATTTCTTGAATATTTCTTTGGGTATGCAAGAGAGAAGAGAGTTCATATGAAAAGGTTCCAGATTCGTTTCCACGATTTCCTTGGGAAGTCAGAGTTATTTTGTTCTGAGGTTGCACACACATTTGTGGGGTGCAAATAGTGCACTGTAAGTAAGCAGGACTATAGGCCAACATCTCCTAAGGGGTTCTGGGGAATCAGACTCGCACCATCCCAACATTTATGTTGTCCGACAAACACATAGTTTTACCAGTGAAGTACAAGCAGTTCAACACTGGTGATCAGGGCCGGACTGGCCGTAGCGGGCACCGGGCAATCCCCCGGTGCGCCACACGGGTGGAGGCCGGTTTTGGGCCCCTGGGGGGCCGTTTTTGCAGCATAGCTGCAAAATCGGCCCTGTAACAAAATCAGCCGAAAACCGGCCCTGGCAAAGAGTTCGGCAGCACCCCCAACCCCCGGGGGGGCCGGCCGAGCATTTTGCCAGGGCCGGTTTTGGTTCCCAGTCCGGCCCTGCTGCGAACTGACTCCGTGTTGGAAAGTGGGTTATTAGTAGTAGTAAATATGCATCTACCATCTACCACTGGCTACAAGGCAACTAACACGGTCTATGGCTCAGTATAGGTCTCAATAAATTATTTCCATGCTCAACCCTTGGTAGCTTGGCTGTGAGTAGGCAGGCTTAACTTTGGAGACAGGTATGTAAAGCATTTAAAAACACCAATTCAGTAAATAATTGAGACACAGCACACATTAGCAATCCTACGCCAATTTATAAAAATAGTAAATATATTTATCTTTACAATGACACCAAAACGACAATCATCCAATGTAGGGAACCAGAGATATGAATTTGTAAAGAATGAACACTTTATAGTGCTTAAAAGCCTATAGTTCTGGAGCCCTGGCCGGATACACTAAGCTTGAGGCCCCAGTCAAAATTTTACCTTCACACTTAAAAACATTTCTAGCGCTTTTTGACAAAAGTCCTCCAAACTTTAGGAGGTGGTTCCTGAAGGTCTCCTTGTGGGTTCAAAGTGTCCAAAACACAAATCCAAGGGTCTGGAATCTTCTTGGAAAGTTGGGCCCACAATTCCCACAACCCACCTGGCCAAATCCTTAAAAGTCCACTAGATGCACTCCAGCCTAGGGACTCTTGGTGGTGATGGTGCAGGTGAGCTCTGTTAACCTGTAGCTTGCAGGGAGTCCACTCTTTAACCCTGTTGAAGCAAGGTACATCCACAGGGCTGTAGTTCTAGATAGTGCAGAAGTCACAATGCAGGGCTTGGTGGTGTAAATCAAGTGCCTCATTTATGAGGCTCCTTGCGCCGCCGGAATGTCACTTTCTGTGATGTTCTGTGGCGCAGGAGCCTGCTCTATAGTGACGAGGCAGCACTAAGCCACTTTTTTGGCTTAATGCTACCTTGTAAATATCGTTCCTTTTAACAGTGTTTTCTGCGTTAAAGTAGCATGCAATGAGTGTTGCTGGGGGCATTCACAACAACATCCATGGCTTTTTTGGGACTGGGGGTGAGTGCTTGCAATGTTCAACACTCCGTCCATCATTTCCTTTGGTTTTTGCTTTGTTCGCCATAAGTTGGCAGGGTATGCTCAGACGTGAGTCCCTTGCTCACTTTGCCACTGGATTCAAGCAAGCCTGGCTGATGACGGCTGAAATGCCAGAAACCGGTCCTAGGAAGCTTGTTTCCGGTCCAGGGAAGACATGGCTTGGCAGTTCGGGCTGGACTGTTCCCATGAGGCACAGGGTCAGACTGATTTGCATATGGCCATGTCTGAACTGGGGTGGCAGAGTGGGCTAAAGAACGGTGATGGATTAAACCCAGATCAGTTGACTGGGGGTGAGTGCTTGCAATGTTCAACACTCCGTCCATCATTTCCTTTGGTTTTTGCTTTTTTGGGACTGCCACAGATTTACGAGAAATCGTAACTCTGAGGCAGCTCCAAAAACGTACGCCTCCACAGGGGAGGTGTAAGGGAGGCACAACAAGGAGAAATAGCTTTGTTTCTCCTCGTTTTTCCTTTTTCTATGGGTGCTGCATGGATGTGTGCTGCATGTTGTCATATTCATCCAGACAATGCATGCAGAGAGAAACTATTAGTCTGGGAGAGTTAATGGCTTTCAGACCTGAAAAGCATGCTGAAAGTCAAGCTGCTGACATCGAGGCCGGAGGTGCTCCGAGTGAGTCAGTTATGAGCATAAAAAGTAATGTCTACTTATAAAAAGAAGTTGTGTTTTAGATGTGGATTTATGTTTCCACACAAAGGTAACTGTTCCGCCATTGGACAAATGTGGAAAGGCTGTGGGAAGGAGAACCATTTTGTGGCAGTTTGCAAAGCGAAGGAAAAAGCAAGCGTGTCACAGAGCGAAGACAAAATGGCCACTAGAACCTTCCAGAAGCAACTTTCGACGCACGCAAACAAGGTCAAGTGGCAAAATCAGTTGAGGCAAAATGTCATCGAACAAAGTTTATCATAATCAATATCATTGCCAAACTGTTCATCTGCCTCAATATTGAGTGAAAGTGAAGAAGATGGTTGTGCAATGTCGATGGTTACCTCAGAGAAACGTGTGCATGCTGGACTGGCCAAATATGAAAAAAGATGTCAGTCACATTCAAATCGACATGATAAACTACCAAAGTCAAATAAATATTGTCCAACGATTACATTGAAAATAAATGGATGTTCTATACCTTTTATCATTGAAAGTGGTGCTTCACTAAACATAATGCCTGAAGAGAAATATAATGAACTGTTTCCATTACCGCGACTCATACCATCGAAAACAAAAGTGTATGCATGGGCTGCATCGACTACCATAAAAAGTCAAGGTTAGTTTTTGGTGACGATGAAACGAAAGAAAATGAAGGTGCAACCACACATCCATGTGCTTCAAGCTACATTGTCAAGTACCTGTTTGCTCAATTTCAACACAGCTACTGATACATGACAGCTTTTCATGAATTACAATATGAATGCTCATCATAAAATAGTAAGTCCCTTCATTGTTTCATGGGTTACGAAAGGTTAAGACTATAAAAGTAAAATTACACATTAATGAAGATACCCATCCTGTTGCTCAGTGACATAGATGAATTGCTTTCCACTTACAAGATTTAGCTGATAAAGAGCTTGAATTGTTACTAAAGCATGACATTATTGAGCATTCCACTGGTCCTATGCTATGTGTTTCTCCCATAGTGGTAGTGCCTAAAAGGAACAGTGAAAGAGCTGTCAGCATATGTGTTGACATGAATCAGGCAAACAAGGCAATTGAAAGAGAACGACATCCAGGTCCACATATTGCTAACCCAGCTAAATAGTTCAAAAGTGTTCTCTCACCTTGATGTAAATAAAGTGTTGCAGCAACAAATGATGTACGGAATGCTGAATACATCAAACATTCACCCTTAGTCAAAAGATTTGGGTTAAATCCATCGCTCTTTTGCTCACTACGCCACCCCAGTTTGTACCCAGCCATATGCAAATCAGTATTTTTTTTCTAAACAATTCTTTTTATTAACCGTTAGTTGATCACAGCTTGAAACAGTCACTTACATGAGTAATACAATTATGGAGACATGACAAAAACTTTTTATAAAGCACCTTTACATTAAGACAAGATAAGTTATTATAGTTACGGTGATGTTGGATCGTCTTGGGAAGGAAGGACAGGAGGCTCACAGATATACCCACGATAGGCATCACATTTGTCCCAGATAGCGGTCCATTTTTTAGGGTAGCCTTGTGGCTATGCAAATTAGTGTTGACCTAATCCTCATGGGAACAGTCCAGCCTGCACTGCCATGCCGGGTCCTCCCAAGATCAAAAACAAGCATCCTGGGACCGGTTACAGGGTAACATCCCTCATCAGCCAGGCTAGCTTGAATCCAGTGGTACAGCGAGCATACCCCATCTCACATAGGGTGAAAAGTGCTGCAGCAACAAATGATGGACTGAATGCTCAATGAAGCAAACATTTACCCCCAGTCAAGAGATCTGGGTTAAATCCATTTTTTTTTTTTTTTGCTCACTACGCCACCTCAGCATATGCAAATCAGTCTTGACCCCGCTCCTAACGGGAAGAGTCCAGCCCGAACGGCCAAACTGGGTCCTCCCTGGGCCAGAAACAAGCATCCTGTGACCAGTTTCATGGTAAAACCCCTCATAAGCCAGGCTAGCTTGAATCCAGTGGCACAGCGAGCATGGGACCCAAATCTGAGCATACCTATCCCACTTAGGGTGAAAAGTGCTGCAGCAACCAATGATGGACAGAATGCTGAATGAAACAAACATTCACCCTCATTCAAGAGATCTGGGTTAAATCCATCGTTCTTTTGCTCACTACGCCACCCCAGTCTGGATCCAGCCATATTCAAATCAGTCTTGATCCTGGTCCTCATAGGAACAGTCCAGACTGAACTCCAAGCCAGGTTCTCCCTGCAGTGGAAACAAGCATCCTGCAACTGGTTTCAGGGTAACACTCCTCATCAACCAGGCTCGTTTGAATTTAGTGGCACAGCGAGCAAGGGACCCACGTCTGGGGATACCCATCCCACTTAGGGTGAAAAGTGCTGCAGCAACAAATGATGGATGGAATGCTGAAAGAATTAGGCATTCACCCAGAGTCAAGAGATTTGGGTTAAATCCATTGTTCTTTTGCTCACTACACCACCCCAGTTTGGTTTAAATAAAGGCTATGATCAGTTGGAACTCGATGTAGGTTGCAGGTACAATACGACATTTTCTACACATGTTGGTCTATTTTGTTACAAAAGATTCAGCTTTGGTGTGTAATTGGCTGCAGGACTTTTACAAGATGTCATACAATCTGTTGTGAATGCATTCAAATATAGTGATGAAATACTGGTTTTCGGAGCTACACAGGAGTACGATAAAGAACTCACAGAAGTATGTTGTTTACTTACTGATGCAGGTCTGACATTAAATGCAGACAAATGTGGGTTCTTCAAGACATTGTTGAAATTCTTTTCAGATGGGGGCATGACACCTGATCCTTCAAAAGTCCAAGCCCTATCAAATGATGATGCCCCACAAGTTGTTTCTATGATAAGTTAGTTTCTTGGCATGGCTTCATGATACATAAGAGACTTTTCTACTGTGGTGCTCCATTACGAGAGTTGATGAAGAATATGTTTTCATTTGAGTGGCTCAAGAATGTGTCAAAAGTTTTAAGAAAATTAAACAAGCCACTGAAAATGATCCTGAAATAGCCTACTTCAAACCAAAACTTCATACTGAGGCTGTTGTTGATGCTAGCCCTGTCGGGTTAGGCTCTATTCTTGCCCAGCACAGTAGGCATCCAAATGCACGAAGGCATATTGTGGCATATTCCACTAGAAGTTTGTCCCAGACACACCGTGCTTACTCACAAACCTGAGAAAGAGAGTTTAGCTGTGGTATGTGCTTGTAAATACGTCCATGCGTTATGGAAAGCCTTTCACACTGGTAACTGATCATTCAGATTTAATGAATATATCTGGCAATCCAAAAGCCAAGATTTCTCCTCACATTGAAAGATGGTAATTACAATTGCAAGAGAACAATTATATGCCTTGTGGGGGGCGATGCGGACTGCTGCTCTGTGGAAGATGTGGTACAGGCAGGGATCCATCTGGGGCCCTTGAGTGGATGCTTTTCCTGGTCTTGAGCATGTCCTCTGTTGTGAGTGGAGTCCAGCAGAGCACGGTCTGTTGGGGTGCGGCTTGGATGTGTACGATGGTGGCAAGCGTGGTGGCCAGATCTGGGGTGTCAAAGCTGTCATAGATCTTCCTAGTCTTGTGGTGGAAGAAGGTGCTAAGTTTGTTGCAAAGGTCTTGGGAGGGGGGAATGTCTGTGGTCTCACTGTTTGGCCTGGCGAATCCCTTGACGATGGCGAAGGGTTCCTTGTTGTTGTGTGCATTGATGTTGATTTTGTCTTCGAGGGCCATTTTCTTATAGGTTTTCAGGAGGATGTAGTGTGCGTTGATGGCAGATTTGAAGGTTGAATGAGTGTCTAGAGTATTGTTGTGCCTCCATCTCTTCTTGAGACATCTGCAGGGGCATCTGGACATGTGGAAGGCGGGAGTGAACCAGCTGGCCTTCTTGGAGTGTTGTTTGCCTGGTCTTTTCTTGAGGGGTGCCTCGTTATCGGTGCAGTTGGAGATCCATCGGTGGAGGTTGCGCCCTGCGGTGTTGGTGTCCATGGGCATTGGAGGAGTGGTGGTGCTGAGGGAGTTGACGATAAGTTCTTTGGTGGCCTTGACCCAGCTGCGATGGTGGGGGGCGATGATAGTGGTGGTGTACAGTGGGCTTGGTGAAGGTGAGATTACGCAATGATGGTCGGTCCAGGAGAGTTCGGTGGTGTGGCTGTAGATGAAGTTCCAGCTGGCGGAGAAGACGGGGTCGAGCGTGTGCCCGGCTATGTGGGTCCGTCTGGTGGCTAACTGCTTGAGCCCAATGTTGGCGAGGTTCTCCAGGAAAGAGGTGATTTTCTGGTCACTGGAGTTGTCCAGGTGGAAGTTGAGGTGTCTAAGTAGGATGTAGTTGGTGGAGGCAAGAGCCTGGGGGGCTGTAGATGAAGGAGGGCCAGGGGCCAGAGGGCTGCAGACAAGGGTGCCGCAGAGGGTGGTGTTGGGGTTGGTCCGGATCTGGAAGTGGAGGTGTTCTTAGGTCACCGTTGGGTCATTAGAGTGCGTGGCCAGTCGGAGTGTGCTTTTGTGGACCATGGCGATTCCTCCTCCTGGGCGGTCGGAGCGGTCCTTGTGTGTGATTTTGTGGCCGGCAAGTATAGCGATGGCGATGTCTGGTCCAGAGCAGGAGTTTGTCCAGGTTTCCATGATGAAGGTTATGTCTGGAGAGGTGGTGTTGAAGAGATCCCAGATTTCTGTGGCATGTTTGTGGAGGGACCGCACGTTGAGGAGGATGTAGATGACTGGGTCAGGTGCACTGTTGGTCAACTGGGAGGCGAGAGGCACTGGTGGTTTGGTGTGGCAGAAGATGCTTTTACAGTTTTGTCAGGCAAAGGGTCCATGGGTATTCTACGGTGATGCTAGATGGCAGGTGGTGTGGCATCCAGGGTTGAGGGCGAGGAGGGTGCTGGTGTCGTAGTGGTGGCGTGTCCGAGAGGCAGGGCCTCTGGCGCTGGGCACAGTCTAGGCATGTACCGACACAGACGGGATTGCATTTGGTGTGCCTTTGGCATGCCATTGGCACGGCCATACAGCGGCTGCCAATAAGTAGTGCTGTGGGGGGGCTGGGAGGTGGGAAACATGGGAGCAGGAAAGGACACTGGAGGGGGGCGGGCCGTGGGAGATCGCAGCAGCAACCAGGGAGAGGACAGGGAAAAAGTAACTGAAAAAAAGCACAGAAAAAATAAAGCCAAAGAGAGCTAGGGGGAAAAAAACAAAGCATGAGGCAGAAGCAGAAAAACAACAGAGAAGAGCAGAAAGAGGGACAGAAACCACAGAAAAGGGGGACAGGAGGGCAGTCAAGCAGCAGAGCAGTGACGCTCTACCAGTGGATCACTATGGATGAGATGTAGGCAGTAGCCTGCAGGTTAAGGAGGGCCTCAAACTCCTGACCTCCAGGTCAAAGGAACCATCAGCAGCAGATGGGGACAGCAACAGCAGCTACCAGACAGTCCACTAAGGGATAGTCCCCGTACACCTGAAAGTGCACGAACAAGGGGCAAGGAAAGGCAGCACCATGCCTCCTGCAATCTAACAGTGGCAAAGAGAATCATGTTCCCTAGTGCCCTAGTGAGTAACGGCGGTTCAAGCTGCATGCCTAAGGGCCTGGGCCCTAGCCCATACCGACCGCCATTCCCCTGGCACCCCTACAACCAATGGCTGATATCAGCATCTTGAACCAGTTAATGGAGTCCCCTACCAGTCTTGTGCGGTGTTCTTGGTGATGTGGTTCCTCCGCAACGCAGGGATTTCTCAGAGCACAGTGTGTGCCACCCACAGGTACTACGTTACAACAAACAAATGATGGACGGAATGCTGACAATGCAGACATTCTCCCCCAGTCAAGAGATCTGGGTTAAATCCATCGTTCTTTTGCCCACTACACCACCCCAGTTCAGACATGGCCATATGCAAATCAGTCTTGACCCTGTGCCTCATGGGAACAGTCCAGCCCGAACTGCCAAGCCATGTCTTCCCTGGACCGGAATCAAGCAGCCTAGGACCGGTTTCTGGCTATCAGCCGTCATCAGCCAGGATAGATTGACTCCAGTGGCGTAGTGAGCACGGGACCCACGTCTGGGCATACCCATCCCACTTAGGGCGTAAAGCGTTACAACAAACAAATGATGGACGGAATGCTGACAATGCAGACATTCTCCCCCAGTCAAGAGATCTGGGTTAAATCCATCGTTCTTTTGCCCACTACACCACCCCAGTTCAGACATGGCCATATGCAAATCAGTCTTGACCCTCTGCCTCATGGGAACAGTCCAGCCCGAACTGCCAAGCCATGTCTTCCCTGGACCGGAATCAAGCATCCTAGGACCGGTTTCTGGCTATCAGCCGTCATCAGCCAGGATAGATTGACTCCAGTGGCGTAGTGAGCACGGGACCCACGTCTGGGCATACCCATGACTGGGGGAGAATGTCTGCATTGTCAGCATTCCGTCCATCATTTGTTTGTTGTAACGCTTTTCGCCCTAAGTGGGATGGGTATTCCCAGACGTGGGACCCGTGCTCACTACGCCACTGGAGTCAAGCTATCCTGGCTGATGACGGCTGATAGCCAGAAACCGGTCCTAGGATGCTTGATTCCGGTCCAGGGAAGACATGGCTTGGCAGTTCGGGCTGGACTGTTCCCATGAGGCACAGGGTCAAGACTGATTTGCATATGGCCATGTCTGAACTGGGGTGGCGTAGTGGGCAAAAGAACGATGGATTTAACCCAGATCTCTTGACTAGGGGAGAATGTCTGCATTGTCAGCATTCCGTCCATCATTTGTTTGTTGTAACGCTTTTCGCCTTAAGTGGGATGGGTATTCCCAGACGTGGGACCCGTGCTCACTACGCCACTGGAGTCAAGCTATCCTGGCTGATGACGGCTGATAGCCAGAAACCGGTCCTAGGATGCTTGATTCCGGTCCAGGGAAGACATGGCTTGGCAGTTCGGGCTGGACTGTTCCCATGAGGCACAGGGTCAAGACTGATTTGCATATGGCCATGTCTGAACTGGGGTGGCGTAGTGGGCAAAAGAACGATGGATTTAACCCAGATCTCTTGACTGGGGGAGAATGTCTGCATTGTCAGCATTCCGTCCATCATTTGTTTGTTGTAACGCTTTTCGCCCTAAGTGGGATGGGTATTCCCAGACGTGGGACCCGTGCTCACTACGCCACTGGAGTCAAGCTATCCTGGCTGATGACGGCTGATAGCCAGAAACCGGTCCTAGGATGCTTGATTCCGGTCCAGGGAAGACATGGCTTGGCAGTTCGGGCTGGACTGTTCCCATGAGGCACAGGGTCAAGACTGATTTGCATATGGCCATGTCTGAACTGGGGTGGCGTAGTGGGCAAAAGAACGATGGATTTAACCCAGATCTCTTGACTAGGGGAGAATGTCTGCATTGTCAGCATTCCGTCCATCATTTGTTTGTTGTAACGCTTTTCGCCCTAAGTGGGATGGGTATTCCCAGACGTGGGACCCGTGCTCACTACGCCACTGGAGTCAAGCTATCCTGGCTGATGACGGCTGATAGCCAGAAACCGGTCCTAGGATGCTTGATTCCGGTCCAGGGAAGACATGGCTTGGCAGTTCGGGCTGGACTGTTCCCATGAGGCACAGGGTCAAGACTGATTTGCATATGGCCATGTCTGAACTGGGGTGGCGTAGTGGGCAAAAGAACGATGGATTTAACCCAGATCTCTTGACTGGGGGAGAATGTCTGCATTGTCAGCATTCCGTCCATCATTTGTTTGTTGTAACCCACAGGTACTAGGCCTGGGACTGACACAAAGCCTAGGGCTCCTCCACTCCAACCCCACCATCTCCTCACCTGACATCGTACCAGGGCTCAATCTGCCATGCTCCCTCCGAATCTGTGACTCAGCCAGCAGGAGCCTCTTCCAGGCTCAGATTTCACAGGCCTGGGTACAGCAGTTGCTGCCACGTCCACTGGGGAACCTTCCAATGCAGGTGATGCAACAGGTCCTTTTGGGCGCGAAGTCATGACGCTCCTGCCACACAAGTTCAGTGCAGCTAAGGGGCCTCACCCTCTACAGCATCCAGGCAGCACCACCTCCTCTGGCCTGTGATGCAGAGACGCGCAGCCCACCATCAGCAATCCCCCCATGCATCCCGGTGTAGTGGTCGCACGTGTTATGCAATGCAAACCTCCCCATGTGGGTGCGCAGGAGCGCCTCTACTGATCACAGCTCCAAGGGGCACCAGGCAGTCTTCTCACAGAGGTGTCTTGATGCGACCAGTCAGACTCTTCCACTAGGTAAAGGCGATCGGCGACACCTCAATGTATACTTCTGCGGCCCACACGCCGGGACCGATGCAGCCCGCCTCCACCGTTAGGCCGCAGTAACTTTATAGCACTGGCGCCTCCCACTCTGGGTCTCAGACGCAGGCCCAGTGAGGCCTCCAGGCCCCGTGGACTGTCCATGCTTTCAGGCATCAGCTGCCACGGTGTAGCAAGGATGGTGCAATGAAAAGTGCTGCATCACTGTTTTTCCTCAGCGATGCACCACTTTTCGTAAATGTCTGTATTTCCTCTTCCCCTGAGACTCTGGCTGGTCATCCTGCCTGTTTGGGGGTTTAGGAGGGTTGTTGACCTGTGCTGAACTAAGTACTGGCTGCTCCATTCTGCTTCTGGTTTTTTTATTTTTATTTTTCCTTAGAGGTGTATTTGTCAGCTATTTTTGCCTCTAGAGGTTGAAAAGTGACATTGAGCTGCCTAACGGCAATTTTTTCCAGCTAATTTGGGGGCTGTTTTTTTGTTTATGCTAGCGTCAAGATTTTTATCTCCGTGACGCTAGAGTTACCGGCAATTTCCGCTGCTGCTAGCTGATCCCAACGCCATGTAACAACGTATTATAAATACATCGCAAACATGGCAATGGATTTCGGCGATAGACAGAATTGCAGCTAGGCAACAACAAAGCTGCTTAGCGGCAATTCTAGTAAATATACCCCAATGTCTTTTACCCATGTGGTGTATATGGAGTGGAGTGGACGTATGTGGCGTGGAGTGTAATTATGTGGTTTGATTTGGAATTGTTAGTCGTGGAATTGAGTGGCATGGAAATGTGTAGTGTGGAGTGGATGTGTGTTGTGGCATTATGTGGCATAGTGTGCAGTGGAATTATGTTGATAGTAATTATGTGGTTTTGAGTGTAATTGAATTATGTGGAGGGAGGTTGTGTGTTGGAAATACTGTAAGGGCTGGGCAGTGTTAGTGGAACAGCGAACCCTGCTTGATGTGAAACTCACTGCCACTGTAAAAGGTAAAACCAATGGTGCCTTTTAGTAAAAAGAAAAAATTCCATCTTACCACAAGCCGGCCAGCCTGCTTTCTTTCTGCATTGTCACTTTGATGCGTACAACACATGCCTTAGGCTTTCAACCTATGTGTTAAGTACTATCCTTGGTTCACTTCCTTTTACAACTAGGGGCATATGAAAGACAGCATGTCTTTCCGTTCTTGACTATATTTTTAGTTTGCAAGCGTTACGTTCAGATTGCGGGGCACAATTTGGAAAAAAAACAAGAAATGCAAATATTGTCTCGCATTTGTCCGAGTTAGAGGTATTGGCGTTGTAAGCAATTGTTCTTTACAGCAGGGTTATGGGGAACTTAGCTCTAACAATGATGAATGATGTCAACGACAGCACATCTAAGTTGAGTGCTGTCCTCCATCTCTGGAGAGATCTTAGGAACAAAGCTCTGATAGTGGTGCAGAGCATGGAAGAGGGCATGTGAGTTCTGCTATATCTTCTATGACAGCATGTATTATGGAAATTAAGCTCCACGGATAATGTTCTAATCCGTGTGCTCTTTACAGAGCTTCTACCAGGACTGAAGCTCTAGGAACCAGTATGCTGTGCTCAAACTGATGCGGTGCTGTCCTGAGATAACCTTTTTAAGTTGCCTACTACAGACCACGAGGACCCTAAAGACGCATAATGCCCGTCTGACCTGTTCGTTCTGCGCCTGGCCCCACTGGCCCCAGCATCAGAGAACCATCTCTGCACCTCTGGTACTCAGGCCCTTGCGACCTCCTCCATCCAAAAGAGACCCACCAGACTTAACTGTAAGTCCACCTGTGCAGTGCATTGTCAAGTGGCCCCCTTCGTCTTTGTGCACCAGTTTCCAAAACCCTCAGCACTCTGCTCCCGCCCGAACAAGGACGCTCCCGAATTTCTCCTTCTGGAACTTTGGACCTGGTCCTGACATCAACCTAAAACAAGAACATACATTTCATAAAAGCATTGCCTGATTTCATATGCACTTTTCCTTTTTTTCCCCACTGTTTCCTATGGTGCATAATTGTTCATAAAAGTGATATATTTTCAGAAATTTGAAAAGTTGTAAGTCTGAAGGTACTTGCCTTAGAACTATGTTCTTGGTCTTATAAAATACATAAAAAGCACATTTATTATACAAGTTGGTGTCGGATTTATTCTTGAGTGTATGTCTCATTTATTGCCTCTGTGAGTACAATAAATGATTAGCACTACCCTCTAATAAGCGTAACCGCTCGCCCGCACAACGACAAAAAGAACATTGGAATTATCTGTTTTTACCTCTGTGTACCATCTGCAGATTTTCTGGACTCTCTGCATAGTTTACTTCTTGTTAGTACACTATATTGAGAGCCAGCTTCCTACACCTACCGATTGACAGGTCACAGGTGGGGTTACACTTAGCCCAAAGATAATCACGCACCCAGGGAGAACCCTGATAGATCCAACAGATAGGTAATCACACCACAAACAGGACTAAGGAGAATGTCCCCAATAAACCACGTTTGGCCAAAGGTGTGCATTCCCAAAATACCACAAAGTTAGATGTCATATGTAGTTAGGAACACTCAGCCATTCAGGACACAACATGTACACCATACGGGGTGATCATGCGCTTAGCACACTGGACACTTGGACACGCACACCCTGGCCTACATTAGCTCTCCCTGAGGTCGAGAGCCATCTATGTTCCCCTTATCAGATGGCTGTACTTGTTGTTTATGACTATGATGTTTTTCAAAGAATGTCAAAGTGTTTTATTTTGCCCACAAAATGTATATCTGTGCAGCCAAAACTTCTGTACCACAAGACTGTCGTCAGACACACCTCTGTCTATACTCTCCCGGCCTCTGCGTTTATTTAACCAACTTTCCCCGTTTTGCCAAGTAAATTCATATTTGAGCAACACCACTCTACAACATAGGAGAAGCTCGCCGATGGCACCCCATGGTTGTTGCTAATGTTGCAGTTTAAAAACAGAAAACACACACAAACTCTATTTCAATGCGGTGTTCCCAATTGAAATCTAGTAAGATTAGTCGCACAATTACCAATTCCTGTTAGCACCCCACAAAATCTGCCAGCTGACCCTTACATTCTTCATCAATTTTTACAGTTTTATATAGTGTGAACTAGTCCTACGGCATATGAGTTCTTTACATGAACAGCATTATAGGTTACACAAGGTCAGATACATTTTTTTCGAGGCTCAGGGAGTTGAAGTGAGGTGCCAGAATCACAGGATCTTGAGGATGACACCAGGACCTCTCACCAGCCCACACCAACACTCAGACAGCCATACAGGTACTTAGACAACCAATAATTCATCAATACAGCCACTCACTTATACAGTCAGTCAAACACCCACTGAATCATCCATACAGGCACTGATACACCCACTGATTTACCAATACACCCTACTATACATATTTAACACTCATAAACTTTTCAAAAACACTCACAGTCACTGGATGATGTAATCAGTGATGTCATTGACCATGTCATGAGTGAAGTAATATGTCAGGTCATAAGCAGTGCATTGTGGGGGCGCAAGTTATAGTTAGCTCAGCTAACTATAACTGCTGAATTTCACTGGTTTTGTACGAGTGAAACCTATGCCTTACTATAACTTCCCTATCACCTTTGTTTTTTCAGTACATTTCTGACATTTTCTTAAATTCCATTTCCTAACTATAAAGTCCATGTAACCTTTTGTTAGAAATGCGATTTCTGGTTGGCTAGGGCTTGCGCCAAAGCCAGGCAGAAACCACCACTCTAGTCAGGGCTGGGGAGTTACACGCCAAAGATAACCCCTGCTCACCCCCTTGGTAGCTTGGCACGAGCAGTCAGGCTTATCCCGGAGGCGATGTGTAAAGCGTTTGCGCGCGCACCCAGCAACAACACCCAAGGCCCACTACAAAAGAAACTCCACACAAGGTATTATATAAAAATAGCCTTTGTATTACCAAAACACATTAGATAAAAACACACACTTTACAATGTGCCAACAGGCACGGGCAGAGTTTACAAGGGATTATATGTACAGGGGACAGGGCCACATGGACCACTGTCATAAATTAGCACTTTTAGAACATAGGAATAATACTTTAGACCATAGCACATACAATCACTGTAGCACTAAAAATAGAACATGTAGCACACAACCAGTAACTACTGGTAACAGGTAAGTACCACCTACGCAACCCTAACCACCTTAGGAGAATATCGCGCAGGGAACCGGAACCTCACTAGCACCACCTGTACTAGGAGAACACAACCACCTAAGTATCACAATACCTGTAGGGGTAAACGCACATTACACATGATGCATCACAACACATTCAGAGGTGTAAACACAAGGCACATGACGCATAAAAACACATTCAGAGGTGCAGGTTAGGAACACTAGCGCAAAACTCACATAAGCCACCACCTGTGGCAGTCCCTAGGCCAACTGGCCTTGTCGGGGCTAGGACACCCTGTGTCCAGTCAGAGTCAGGGCAAGACTGCGCACGCAGTCAGGGCAAAGCGTAAACCAAAACGCAGAGGCCACAACCTAAACGTTGCAGCTGCCCACTAAGTGCTGGGCAGCTGGGAAAAGGAGCAGGGGCACCACTGTGCCTTGAACACGAGTTTGTCCACCCTTGGAGCCTTCTAGGCTCTAACCAAAAGGAACGTACGGCTGACCACAGTTAAGCACACCAAATCCAAAATCAATACACAATTTTTAAAAGGGTGCAGAAACACGTCCAGAGCATGCCGTACTTTTGCTCTACTGGAAAACCAGATATACAAACTTTTTTACAAAAAGACGGTGCACCAAGGGAAAAGTCTTTTCACTAAATCCAATTTGTTGTTCTTTTATTTTCATTCAATTTTCAAGAAACAGACTCAGCCAACGCGTTTCGTTCTCTACGAACTTCGTCAGGGCATAGGTTGTCTCCAAGGAGCGGCCACCATAAATTCCAAAAAGACACCGCCGTCCTTTAAATGTTATACGGATGTATGTAACCACTGCAAATGTAGAGGTTCTTGTGGAAATATCACCGGCTAGTCCAACAATTAATTAATCGAAAACTTTTGGTCGATTTCTATGTATCAACGGTAAAGGTAAAACGACCTTGTTGTCGTATATTTAGGCCCACAGTACAGGCTCCATCATTCTACATGAGAAGGGACCAAGTGAACACGAGGGGGAGGGCGGAACCACATGGAATGGACAACACATCCAGGGATCAGCTAAACGGACAGCCGGGAGGACGTTATGAAACACAAAAGGAGTATCACTGAGTACAAAGAAGGGGTTGATAGGGATGATGAATAGTACATGAAGGAAACCCGAGGAATCTACATAAGGTCCAGATCTATATTTCAACGGTGTTTCCTCGAGGATACGAGTGTCGGGCTCAATGTTCTAGGCTCTGTACAACTAATGTGGGGCAAGGTGGGAGTGGCCCGCTGCCATCTGGGGCCACTCAAACACGGAAGAAATCCCACTGTAACGTTGGAGCCCTCTATGCTCGGAAACACTTATGCCCTCTTTGTGGGAGTGACCTCGGCGCTCCTACACAAGCAATGTGGGCCTTATGGGAGTCCTTCTGGCCTCTTACGTATCAATGCCCCATTGGAGCGCACTCGCGCTCTGAGAAATCAATGTCCCCCTCCGTTGGAGCCTCCCTCGGGGCTCTAAAGAAATAATGCTCGCAACCGTTGGAGCGCCCTCGCGCTCTGGGACCACAATGCGGGCCGTTAGAGCGCACCAGCGCTCGAGAAAACAAATGCTGGCCCCGTCGGAGCGCACTCGCGCTCTGCAGCCAACCAGGCTGCTCCGTGCACCTTCCAGGTCAGAGCCCCACTCACCGGACCGCGGGCTGACTCCTCTCCGTCAGATCCAGCGCGGGGTGGGCTCCCGCCTGGATTCCTCTCCTTCCCTTCTGGCGGCAACCGCGCGGGGCTCCCTCAGCTCACGGGAGCCCCGGTCCACAACTTACTTCCTGCTTTCAGTACAGGAGCGCGGGGTACGCTCCCGTCCGCTTCCTGTGGTTACAGTCCCGCCCACGTCTTCGCCGAGGCTGCCTGGCTTCCGGTTTCGGACCGGGCCGCAGTGGTGACTTTTCTCTGTTTCTTCCGAAGCGCGGGGTGGGCTCCCGCCTTCGTAAAATAGGCAGAACTACGCGGGGTGGGCACCCGCTATAGAAATAATTAATTTAAACGGGGCAAATGCCGGGTGGGCACCGGCTTCCCGAAATAAAGCGCTCCTAGCGCTAAAGGTGCAAGTGAAAAGCGCTCTAGAAGCGCTGGGGCACCAAATAAAGCGCTCCTAGCGCTAAGGGCATATAAAAGCGCTTCCAGGCGCTTTGGGGAAATAAACGACAAAAGAGGAAGTCCAGCAAAGTTCTCCCCTGCATGCAGCAAGGCAGGGGGGGGGCAAGGCTGGGCCCAGAGCCAGCTCACTGGGCCTCCAGGCTGGGAGGTAGTCCAAGTGGCGGTCCTCTGGCCCAGCAACAGCAGCAGCCCCCTCAGGCAGGATCCTGGCGGAGAACAGTTTCTGTGGGGACACAGCCCCATTTTTATACAGTAAAACCCTTTGTCTCATGGTGCAGGGAAGGGGCGAACCAGTTACACCTGGTTCCTGAGCACTTTGTTTTGCTCAGCCCCTCTCCCTATTCAGAGTGCAGGCCAGGGTCGTCAGTCGCACCACAGCATTGTGTAGGGAAAACCCAGCCCTATTCAGGACCCAGGTGTACTCCTCCCACCCATCTAGCTGCTGATCTCCCTATTCACCACTGGGGGACTCCTCCTGACTCTGGGGATTCCCTAGCCCGTCACATGACCTCAGCCAGCCAATCACGCGACAGGCAGTCACTGCACATTTTACACTAATATGCCAACTCCTAGAAGTGGCACTTCCGCACATGACATAATCACGCATTATATATCATTGCGAAGCATTCGATCACACGAGTCCGCACATACCAAACTCGAGCCTGCACACCCCATGCATCAGGAACTACCAGGGACACATACATTCCCCATGCATTCCTATGGGAGGGCAGGCCTATCTCACCACATGCACTCAGAGGGCGCACGCACTTTACTCTGGGACACAGGGAAAGTGCGCAGAAACCAAAAATCACTACCACCAGGTCACCAATAAAAGCAAAAAGTTCAGGGGTGAACCTGCCAGAAGGGCCAAGTCCAACACCTTTGTTTTTTCAGTGAATTTCTATGATTTTTTAGTAGTAATGGCATTTGCAGAGTGGTGGGGAAAGAAGGCGGTGCCTCTGGCCAGCTCTCAGGAATCATACTGTGTTTTTATTTTGTCAACTGGATACATGGATCCGGCCAAATTTTTTTTGATAAAAATGCTGTTTGTGGCTCTAGAGGCTCCCATTGGGACTCCCCCAAAAGGACTAGGGGGGGCAGGGGGTTTCTACCCTGCTCCCGTGTGGGACTTGCTTCAACCGAGTTCCAAGATGGCTGCCAACACCTCCTGGTTGAAGTGTTTACAACCAATCAAATTTCAGTAGGGTTTCAGTTGGCTGTTGGGTTCCCAGATATCCCTATTTTTTAAATGTAAATATCTCAGAAACTACTGAACAGATTTACACCAAATTACAGAAAGCATGCTTTCTGGACCAACATCTAGCTTTCTGCCAAACTTGGTGTATTTACGTTCAGCAGTTTGGGCTGCAGTAGTGTTCAAAAATAAAAAAAATCGCAATAGACATAACATGGGGAAAACATGTTTTGAGGCCCCCCTTTTTCCTTGGCACCTGCTTGACAGATCAACCTAAAACATTCAACAATGCAGCTGAACCAAAAAAGGGAAGTTTTGTGAAAATTTGTTGAAGATTCGTCAAGTGACGTCACAATTATTGGCAAAACAAAAAACACTTCTTATTTATATATTACATTCTTCCCATCACAGTACTCACAGCGGCATTCCAAGGTAAATTTTCAACTCACTTCTTTTACTGAAATTGACATATGTGACTAAAACAAAAAAATGAACATGACATACATTTGAGTGTGGGGATTTACTTGATTTGCGAGCCATGCAATGTAAAGGCATCTGTATGGTAAAGGCATACATTCTTTGGAGAGGTTCCTTTTGATTCCTCTTAGTGTAATGTTTCCTCAATCTCTAGTTTATAATCTATATCAGTGTGGTAATGATGCTAGAGAAAACAATTATGTTATTGACAACAACATGCACACTAAAACAATTATTGCAAAACCACCTGTCTTGTAATATTGACTTCCTAAACTTTACAAAGTTTCAGAAATGCCCCTTGGTTTTGTGACATAATATAGTTTTCCAGACTAATTCTTGATATTTTGCTTTCAAACAGGTTCATCAAGTCTCAGAATTCTGAAAACATAAGTAATTATCGTTTGAAAAACTCAAGAAGCATTTCTTTAGCGCATCCATGTTTCCGCTCTCATTTGTATGTAGTCCTTGTCTTTATCTTCTTTCTTTCAGGGTCGCCAAGACTTCTTCTGCCTCGTCAGTGAAGAGAATGCAGCCGACACTGAAGAAGGAAGGATGACAGCCGTTGGACTATGCTTCGTCTTCGGTGAGTGTTCCTAAATGACAGGTGCTTGTTTCAACTTAGAGGCTGCTTAAATAAGCAACCGCACCCAAGACGGCCACCGCTTTTTGCAAGACTTAACCAAGTCTCACAAAAGTAGAAGCTTTGACCTATGTAAGAACAAACTGGTCTTAGGAGCAACAAATACTCCCATGGTGCTCAATGGCATACTGGGTGTGAGGAAATGGATTTTTTGCAGGTTCAACCCCACTTTGTGACTATCAGGTACTGATGTAAGGACTGTAGTGCAGTGGGTCCCGCTGACCAGGCCTCAGTGCATATGTTATTACTCTTAAAAGTGTATGTTTAATTGCCTATACCCAATTGGCATAAGTTAACTTACCTACAGGTCCTTAGTATATACTTCCAGGGGTACCCAGGGCCTGTAAGTTGTCGACTGCAGCACTGGTTGTGCCAACATGTCTCCCAGTCTGAAAGAGCAGTTTTTAAACTGCTAACTCAACTTTGCCGTTTAAAGTAATGGCAAAACCCAGACCTTCCTTTTTAATATTTATAAGTCCCCCCTAAGGCAGGAATACTAAGCCCTAAAGGCAGGTGCATTATCTTTAACACTTACAAAGCCAAAAGGTTTGGCAACTTTTTGTTTTGTTTTTGGTTCTTACAAAATGTTCTTATTCTGGGAAAATAGGGTAAGGGCAAAAAGAAATGTGTCTCATTTACAGGGCACATTATCATAGCACTCCCTGGCACTGAAGGGAATTACTCCTGTAAAACTCATAGTGAAGTCAGCCAATGGATGAAGTGGGCTGGCGTATTGCTCCTTGGTGCATGCTGGAATGCTTGGAAGAAAAATGTGAATGACACAACCACAGATTAATGGATGAAGTCTAGCTGAAAACCCCTGTAGGTAACTATGTTATACACATAATTTTAAAAAAATCAAAAGATCTTGGCTAACACACACCTAATATAGCCAATTGATCTTGTATTGGCTACAAGCTTCTCGTCTTCGAGAAAGGAAGAAAGAAAGGAAGACAGAAAGAAAGAACAAAAGAAACAAACAAACAAACAAACAAACAAAAAAGAAGGAATGAAAGCAAGGAAACTATTACATAAGGAAAGAGGGAAAAAGAGAAGGAAAAAAGAAAGAAAAAGAAAGAAAGAAAGAAAGGAAGGAAGAAAAGGGGAAGACAGAATAACGACAAGCAGACCGACAGAGTTGCCAAGATAGAGCACACTCATGAGCTTATATTGAGAGTCAATGTGAGCTGCTGTTTGTATTACTGTTTTCTTTCAAAAAGCTCAGTTCTCCACATCCTTTTCAGACTAGTGAAATAGCTACAGTCAGATAAAGGTCACTTCCAAAGGAGTTTACAACAGTATTGACAGGAGACAGGAACTGATAAAGCTGGAATGTGCCCTATACATCAAACGTCTCCTGCTATTACATCAGGCTCTAAGCACAGGCAACAATACAGTAAATCAAAAATTTAAAACAAAAACACTTGCACCGAAGGAAATTACCCTGTGCATGGTTGTGCTTATTGAAAGAGAGCAAAATGCAGTCACTCAAAGTGAAGTTAACCAGTAGCTTAAGTAGGCTGACGCACTGCCCCATGCTGGATCCTGTAGCGGGTGGAAGCAAAATGTGAATGACACAACAGACCACTAGATGAAGAGAGGTGGCTGAAAGCCCCTTTACGTAAGAATATTATAAATATAATTTTAATGAAATCAAAATGTCTTGGCTCACGCCAGACCTAAAAAGATGAACATGTGTTTGTTAACCCTGCATTGTCATTTTTACTGTGGAAAGCCAAGTAGCCCCATTGATGAGTACAGAGGTATACGCTTACAACTCAGCAGTTCCAACTTCTGAATAGGACTACTAAATCTGATTCTTCAATGGATCAAACAAATAATTGCATTAAATGTGAGTTGATGCTCAAGTCGAATTAAATGTACCTTTTGCACAAATGGCAACTTTAGAAAGTTAGCAAAAACAGAGAACTGTGAGTCTGAAAAAATCAAGTGACCTTGAGGGTGTTTACACTACAAATACTCCAACAAGTCTGAATGTTGACACAAAAGTTATCACACTAGATATGTGTATGCGTTAAAGATCTATGTGTGCATAGAAGATTCCCATCACCCACTGAAAGTGGCTCGCTTCATCATTTGGGAATCCAGGGACTTTATCAGAGAACCATCCACTACCAAATGAACGTAGATGTAGGTTCAGAGTGTGTCCCGGATGCAACTATGAATATGTTGCTTGAATGGAAGGAACCAAAACAAATTGATGCGGGGTGATGTGTGCAGTGCAATTGATGAAAAAGTGTGATCAATTAAAATTGGTTAACAAGGCACAAAGAAATTTTATTTGGGTGCTACCTTGATACCAAATTTAAAACAGTGCTATAACAGTTTAAACAAATAACTGTGTTGAAACTTAAGAAAGTTGCCAGTTTGTTGCCCAACGTTTCTAGTGACTTTTTACAGTTGCACACAAGTTGCTGTCCATGAGATGGCCTTCTGCCCTCCTTGGGAGAGGTGTGAATGACTCTCAGGAAGGAATGCAAAGGGCCTGCAGAGGGAAGAAGTGTGACCTCCTCCTGGCAGGAATGGCCAAACAGGATGTGAGCCCAAAAGGCAGGCTTCAAAGAAAAAGCAACCTTTGAAGCCAAGTGGTTGGTCACAAACAAGAGTGGCTGCCTGTTTGTTTTAGCTGTCAGGCTGGCATCTAAGACAGAGAGGAAGAGGCCCCAGGTAGCCATTCCTCTGCATGGGCTATGGAACCAAGAGGAGGGTTCTGTTGTGCTAGAAATGGGCAACATAGTGTATCCTGGGATATTAAGATGCCACACTTTGCAGGAAGTTGTCACCAGGTGGGAGGGGACATTGGTTAGTAGTTGCCACATCCCCCGAGGGAAAGAAATGGGCATGAAAGTCGCACTAGACTAGTGACAACTGGTTTTGTGATGGAGTTTACCTGTACTTTATGGGACTTTGATTTCAGAAGCCAAAGTCATTACTCCGTGTTTGTGGACCAAGGGGCGGCCATAGGAAGACTCTCAACACCGGCTAAGCAGCCTTGAGCATCTTCAGCATCCCGTATCCCCTGCATCAGGACCAGTCCATTGATTCCTATGACAGCTTGCCCAAAGACCCCAGAACTGGACTGGAGACTGATTTTCTTGCAAGGTAACTGTTCTACAGGACCATATTGGTCCCTGTGACTGGCTCCCTACTGGAGTTGGTCACTACAAGAGTGCCCTTATAGCTGTTTGCAAGTTACTTGTTGTGGCTAACCCTAAACCACGAGTCACAATAAATTACAATGATTTAGTGCACTCACAACTCAGCAGTTCTATCTTCTGAAAGGGACTACTAAATCTGATACTTCAAAACTTACATTTTATTATTGCTTCAAAAATTCATATCTCTGGATCCCTCTGGTTAATTTTCTGTCAATGAGGCATCTATTGTAGGATAAAAGTACAATCTATTATTATAAACAAGTGTCAGATTTGTGTTGCATTTTCTTCTTATTCAATTGTTTTGGTACTTCTTAATGCTTTACAATTGTTCCTATGATAAAGCCTGACTGTTCTGAGACACAGCTACCCAGGACTGAGCTACGGATTTACAAATGAACCTGACTGGACCTGATACGGAATTGTGACTTTATGAAAACGTGAGGTCGCGCAACTGCAGTGTATAGTGAACCCCTTTGCCCACATTGGCCATCAGTGTGTCGGGTCTCAACTCCTCAGGATCGGTGCGTTGCTCAAAAATGGTTCACCTCTCAACAGCTTCAAGTCTGTTTGCTATTATAGCACAGATCAGTGAAGTGGTCGAGAGAGGGAAGGAAAGGATGGGGCCAGCGGGGAGGGAGACCTGAAAAGACAGTAACTGTAATGTAAAGAACAGTAGAGAAATTCCTGGTTTATGCAATAATCAACCCCTCCTATAAGCTGCCTAAGTACCTGTAAAGAAAATAAACATAATCCTGCATATGAGCCATTAGTGGTGATCACAGTTTCTATTAATTCTGCATAGGATTAAAACCATGCACCTTCAAAGAAGACCTCTTTGTGGTGAACCTAGAGAATGGGCAAAACAAGGAGACAACACCATAAATGCAACAGTCTTAATTTCTAGTGGTAAGACAAAGATATCTAAAGTAAATCAGTTACACCACTATAACCTACTTATCTATTGCCAAGCCCGGCTTCACAGGGTAGTTAGAGAAACTGCCAACAAACTCTTCTACTATGCCCTGCTACCACATATGGCCTGGATATGGGGAAGAAACAAAGTACATTCAGTAATGCATTGCCAAAACATGAGTAAATAGCTCCCACAAGGCAGACTGGTTTTACATATGCTCTGCAACTGGAGTATCCCGGTTACCTCACCAGGAATAATCAGTTAGACCTCACCGCGTCTATCTCATAAACGTGCATAAGACATACTATAAACGTACACACATATAACATACAAAAGTGTGCAACTGTGTCTCCATATGAACACAATAGTTTGCGACCAAATGTTAGTGAGCACCGCAATGCCAAACAAGTCTTTGAAATGCCACACACACAATATGATTGCCCATATCCCTACAACCTGCAAGAGACAACAAACATGTGTCTCGCCAACTGGAAGGGACACCGCAATTACAATGGGGTACTGAGCGTGTACCCGTGCTGAGAACGTCCAAATAATATAGCCAGGAAGTTTTTTAAGGTGTACACAACACCCTTACCGGTTTCCAGCAAATGAAGCACACTAGCCTCCAAAGACTATACGGTAATGAGCGTGGACCCACTCCGAGAATATCCAAAGAAAGTGACAGGAAGTTCTGAGGTGTACACGACACCCTTACCGGATTCCAGCGAGTATCCCAACGAGAATAATTCAAGGTATTCCGCCGAGGGATTCAGAATTAACGGCAGCGTTCACCAGGAAGCGGAGTTCTTTTATTCTCCTCCGCTTGCCGCTTCCTGGAATGAGCGTGAGCCACGTCCCAGCGATGCGCCTGACGCTCCGAGAATCATGGGAGCTGTAGTCTTTGCCCGTATCTCCCCATTGTTGGAACGCGATCGAAAGCACGTTCAGTGGTAAGTCCTTGGTGAGTACGAAGAGAGACAGGGTGACCATAAGGGAACGGGGGGGTTGTGACACAGTGATAGCATCCGGAAAGCAATGTTACACAATGTATATGTTAATCAAAGGATTGTAGACCTCAGGGAGAATATTTCTTCTTTTGCATAAAATCAGTGCTCCTTCCCTTGTTCCTAGTCTTTATAGACTGTTCGTTGGGCAGGTCTGACATACTGTAGGTGCATTACCTAAAATGAACGAGAAAATGGCTACCATTTGTTGGATAATACAAAATATATTACCTTTGGGTATTTTGTTGGGAAATAAAGGGATAGTGGAGTGCACTATATCATTAATGTCCAGAAGTGCTGCACGTTTTCAATAGCAGCATGGAAATTAATAAATATATTAATAATTTAACTAATATTGTGAATGAGGCTAGAACTTTGGGAGGGATTGGTGTGTGGAAAACAGTTGGGTCATTGTTTAGTAAAATTGGAAAGAGATGTGAAAATTGGTGAATGGTTTGGTGAAATGGATGGTGGCTTACTAAAGAAAATACTAGAACCATTAATAATATTAACACTTAGTAAAATAGGTGTAATATTAATATTACATTTTTTTAGAAGGTAGGTTTGAACTGTAATTGCAAAAAGAAGAAAAAGACAACCAGAAAAAAGATAAGACATTGAAATTGATTAAATCAAAGCCAGATCAATGATAAAATGAAGGCCTTGGAGAAGAACAAATCAAAGAAGCTGAGAATGATGGCTGTAGTTGTGTAGTGTAGAGTAGGTTTGTGATGGCTCATAAATCATCAGGAGGTATGTTTTAATAAATAGAAAATAATGCTTAGGTGATATGTGTTTAAGTAGGCATAGCTATGCCTCAGTCAGAGAGAAGACTGCAGTCAACCTACGTTGACATTTTGTTTTGTTGTGACAAAAATAATTTGGCTTTTAAAATGACATGAATGAGTTACCTATGTGCATTTGTCTCTTCATTGTTTTTCTTTTGCAGACAATAAACAAAATATAATTATGTTTACTAGCTGAGCTGAAATGTATTAATTTGTGTTCCTCGAGAAGGAGGCCAAGTACTGAATGTTCCTGCAGTTGCAACACATTCAAGGCTTTTGCTTGGGTATGCTCTAAACAGCTGCACTGTGTAATGTTTTTACTTGTCGCATAAATGTCACATTATTTTTTATAATTTCCTACATATGTATATAGTAGGTTTTTACAAATGTTTCTTATAAGATTTATCATATATTTTCTTGTTTTACTATTGGTCTGGGTGATTTAAACATTATTACTGGAGCCCTTTTATATCAAATTTCAATATGTCAAGAGTGCTCCTTTCACTGTCTGAATCCTATAAAATGACCCTTTTGGGGTAGGAGCCAGACTTTTCTTGCTTTCCAAACAAAACGGACTCCATGTTAGTCTGTCTAGTTTATTTACACTTGGATATGTTTCACCTTTAGAACTGTGCAGACTCTGAGCTAGTGTGTCTAGTGATATAAATGTTGAATTTCCATCAATTTTGAACTGAGCATGTTTATGCTAGTTCTCTTTCTGAAATATACATTGGTTCTGGCTATCTACTGGCTAAGGAGGTCGACCTCATGTTATTACCCCTCATAATTGGGATTACTTAATGCATTATTGATGTTGATTAAAATTTGTCTACCTAACTATTTCTTGCCTTCTTTTATGATTCTTAAATTTGAGAAAAACTCGTATGGTTCTGACTTTTGTCCTAAGAAGGTTTCCTTTATTGGCAAATGATAGCCATCTTTTGAGACTCACATGACCCCAAACCTGTGTCTCACACCTTTAATATATTAGTTAAAAGCGTTGACAAGGACATGTTGGGAAGTATGTGATACCCAGTAACCACAGTAAATAATTTGAAAAGTATCAAACATTTGTTTTGAAAGTAATTCATCTCTGTAAAATTTAGCATATTGGGTATGTTGTTAACATCTTCATTAAAAACACACATATTCATCAGTCAAGGTGCCATCTCACTCCCTCATTGAGTGGAAGACAGAGGTTTCAATTCTCTTGAGTGAGTGTTATATCTCAGAGCACAGTCTAACTATGGAGCGCTCACAGCTGTTCTGAATATTTTAATGGATTTTGTTTTGTTACACATGTTAACTACTGAGGATCATATTTAAATTCCATTCCTCTAGTTTCTTGCATCTTATCAATACCTGAGAGGGTGTGAGGATCAGAAAGATATGTAGTGAGTCAGTAAGATAGTGAACCAGAGACTCCAGAATTAAATATATCTGCTTAATTAGCTATTTAAATACTAATTTCAGATTTTCATACAGTGCGACGTACCACCATGGACCTCTTAAGTGAGTAACAAAGCACGTGTTGAGGGTAACAATATAGTCTGTGGAGTTGAAATCCATCCGAATTCTAAGCCTGAGCCAAGATTTCACTCTTCCCAGTCTCTCCATGTGACATATTTGAAAGACAATTTGAACAGCTCCATTTTTTAGGGGTCCTACACAACATAGTTGGGTTCAGCCTATTTCTATGTGTTCAGGTTATTCCAGAGACTGAAACCCTGAAACTCCGATGATCTGTGTCTGTGTTTCAGTTGCTGGAAGGGTTGCAGGTAAATGTAAAATGTAAATTTGATACTTGTATAGCCCACTACTCACCCGCAAGGGTCTCAAGGCGCTTGTACGAATACCGCTGTGGAACCCATCCTGGCTTTCCCTGTGAGGTGTCCACTCCTGGGCACCCCCAAGGTGGAGGCCAGGCATCCTTAGCATTGTGGGGGCCGTTGTGGCGATTAAGCAAGCTATTGCCCAGAGTTGCAGAGTGGGACTCCATGATTGGAATAGGCACCAAGGCGAGAATTATCAGGTCCGTGGAATTTTTGAGCCCAAGACCCGCCGAGGCGGGGAATTGAACCCTGGTCCCGGGCTAGACCTCTGCATCAGGGTCTGCTGCTCTAATCATTGAGCCACACTTCTCCATTCCACTTCTCCACTGGTATCTCAGGAGTGAGGAGACCTATCACAGGTTGAAGGTCTAGATGTAATAAGGTGTCAGAACTAGGAGGTATTCAGTAGACTGAACAGGTTGCAGAGTGTTTTAATACTGAGAAAGTCGATGTCAATATCAATAACGATACATTTATGTATTAAAATTAAATCGCATCTTTATTAACAAAATTCTCTTCTTATGAACTACATTTCAACCCCAACTCAGACATATGTAGCTAGGCAGGCTCTGAGACGCAAACCCGAAGTCACTGATTGACAGGACACAGGTAGGGTGGCAAGTAGCAGGCAGACAAATGCTCGAACAGGAAATCCCAAATCAATCCCACAGATATGCGAAGTGACACCACTATGGTCTAGGGAGATTGGCCCCAATAAAGCACACATGGGCTTAGGGGTACATGTACTCCCAAAACATCAGAAAATCTGATCAGATGCCACATAAAGTTGGGACCATATAGCCTTTCAGGACACAGCACACAGCACACATAGTACATGCCGTGATCACAAGCTCCCCATGCCTGACATCCGGACATGTTACCCGCTGGCCGCATTGTGGCCACACAAGGTGGAGGCCCACCTGGCTTCCCTATCAGATATATTAATTTACTACTCCACAGACGGCAGTTCATATTCCTTACCAAAAAAGGATCAACTGAATGGTTCATGACATTCAGTGAATTGTAATTTCAGATTGATTTTAATTTGAGACAGTCCTCAGACCCTATGCCTGTAACCGTTTTCCTAGCCGCACTGTTTAATTAAATAAACTGTTTTGCCAAAAGCCTCTTGCCTCTTGTTTTTTTAAAGCATTTCATGTTCAAGCAACATTTCGGTAAGCCAGCCATGAGATGACTGGTACGTCAAACCCGACTGCAGCCAAAGGAAGGAGACCTCACCCGGATGGATTCACATTTGCACATCAAGGAAGGGGAGCAGACACCGAAATTGATAGGAAGTTCTGCTAAATCCGCAGGACAGAGGTCCGCCCTGAAGCAGCCATCACAGAGGGTAAAAAACTACATCAGAACCATAGTAAAACATCTGATGTATGGCAAACTAGGGAGAAGAGTAAAAAGATAACCTGAGCGTCCTGCCACTGACAGAAATCTGGCATATTACCTATTTTATATGCCCTAACTGAGTGGTCGTAAGGCGGCCTTGGGGCGATCCCTCAAAAGTCACCTTTTTTCGATAGTCAGCATGCAAGGAAAGGTGAATATTTATTGTATAGCCCTTTATGGCTCCCAGGACACTTTTTTTTGGACAAAGCTATCCTGATTGGGCGGAGTTGGCACCCCAATATTATTTTGTAGTCTAAAAGGGTTTTCTCAGTGTCACTGGTTTGTTAACACCATTGGTATATGAAAGGAGAGAGCGGTGTTGGTCGCTCGGACCGCTGGGTGTGATACAGATGGTACACCTGGCCCCTGGGTGTGATACAGTGTGCGATTTGGACATTCAGAGAACATGATTTGAACCTGGGAAACTAGGTGTAGCTTGTGTATGGCCAAGAGGGGCCTGTGGTTCTCAAGTTATCCCCTTTTTCCGCGAACTATACCTTTGTCCTGGAGACAATATTGGAAGACTACAAGGCTCACTTAGTTCTGTGTACCATGCATAGCTTCCCCTGGTCACAAGATAGCATGGGCTAGGAGCAAGATGAGAAATGTTTGATAAAGTCATAGTTTTTTCTCTGTCAGTTTTGTTGAGATTGATGTAATGTATATGCGATGTTATGGTGCTGTTAATTACTGTATTTTGTCCTAAGTATTGCGTTTTTGGCGTGGCTCCAATGTTTCACATGAGAGTGCTGCTATTTCTCACAAACTGTATTTGATGCAAAAACTCAACATTGTTCAGATACTTTTTTTTACCTATGTTGCAACCCTTCACATGCATTGTTATTTGTGTTGATGAAATGTTCAAATTACATTTTTGATGCATCTGTAGATGTAGTAGTTACCGTAATTACAAGAAGTATCGTAATTACAAGAAGTACACCATGTACATTTTCCCCACAATTAGATCAAAACCAAAGATACCCCAAAAAGAAGCTAAGGTGAACTTTGTCAACTAAAACTACAAGACTTACTATAGAGTCACCATTAAGGCACATGCAAACCAGGTTCTCCACACAGGGCAAAAACACATAATATGTTTTGTCAAGAACGGCACGCACAAGTGAAGGCACTTACATTTCCCTGGCCAAAAGAGGGAACATATGCCACTTACGTAATCGAACATATGAGAACATGCATACAAATCAAACACACAGGTCAACAGACAACCAGGAGAGCGGCATTATTAGAACTATGGGCCATCTTCGAGTAGGCCCAGATTGATAACAATGAATGGTTAGGCCCAAGCAAGAGAAACCAACAGGCCAGCATGTGCAGACAATTTCAGCGCAACACAAGTCCAGTGGAAAGCCTCCCAGAAGCTCCCCCCCCGGTCCGTCACTTCTGACACATAGAACACCAGCAGCACGGAGAATAATCACTCTCACTGGTTCAAGCAAAGATATATGAGTGACGAGGGATATTAGGAAGGGTTTTGCAGTCTCAGAGGCCAACCAAGGGGAAATAAGGAATTTCTGTGTAGCACTGGATAAAAACATAGATCTCCTCTCCATCAGAATGCAGACTCTGGAAGAGTCTGTGAGTCTTTTGAAAGAAGACTTGAGGAAGCCCAAAACGGAGATTCGGACTCTTAGGGGGGAGGATCGGGTCCTCCGGGAGAAATTGGAACACTTGGAAAAGAGCACCAGGAAAAATAACTTGAGGATTTTGAAGGTGCCAGAAGGAAAGGAAGGGGAGGACATAAAATCTTTTGTGTTTGCTCTAATAAAAGAAGGTCTCCAGATTGAGGAAAGTGAGGAGGAAATATTTAGGGACATTCAAAGGGTGCACAGAGACCCCTTCTGTAGAAACCCTAATAAGACTAAACCACGCAAAATCCTCTTAAACTTTCTGACTGCACTAAAGAAAAAAACCTTGACGAAAGCTTTGAGGATGAAGTCTATAAAAGTGAGAGATTGCACCTTGTAGATTAGATCAGATCTCACAAGGGACACTCTGGATAGGCAATGGGAGTTGGGTAGGTGCCTACATGCATTCAAAAAGCTGGGGGCCACTGCTCAACTTAAATTTTCTGCGACCTTGAAGGTTATGCATAACAACAAAATGCATAGTCTAAGGAGTCTACAGGAGGTAGACGACCTTCTGGAAACTCTGAAACAAGCAAGTGGCAGCTAGGCTTGGAGTGGCTTAGAGAGGGGGGAATCAGGCAGAAGGTAGGAAGCGATAAATAAGTATTACAAAAAAAATAGGTAGAAAAACTAAGTAGAAAATGGCAACAACAAAAATAACCACACAAAAACATCTTTTTCTCTCACAGCATTATGTGTAATCTTTTTTTTGCTTCCTTTTTGGGTGGGGGGCATTTCAGGTATTTCGGGATGGGGGTGGCAGACATCCAGTAGTGTACACAAAAGGGGACTAACATCAGGTCCAGAGGAAAGAGGAGATGGGTTCTCCAGGGAGGGGAGGGTGAGGGTCAGGAAGGGGGGCACAGGGTGGGGAGCATAGGGGAGAAAATCTTTAAAAAACATCCTCATTCAACTCAATGAGGCAGCCCACAGATGTAATGGATGATATGTCTCAGTCGAAAAGCTTAGGGACAGGACAAGGGAGATGCGTATTCAGGTATTAACGTGGAATATTAATGGTTTGCGCGTAAAAGTGAGAAGAGTTAGGATCTTGCAATACCGACTCTCCGGCCCAGATAATAATACTGCAAGAAACGCACTTGGTAAAGAGTGAAAGTAAGGAGATTTTTAAGAGGTAGTTTTTACAGAGCAGAGTGTTAACAATAGAGGAGTCGCAATATTAATCAGAAAGCATGCGAAGGCTCATATCCTAGAAACAGCAATGGATAAGAGCGGTAGTGGATTGTTGCAAAAACAAATATACAAGGGCAGATGTTAACACTGGTAGGGTATTACGGGCCGAACATGGATGACATTGAGCCATTAAAGGCAGACCGGCCTCACGGCGTTGCCCTCCCAATCATCCAGCCAACCTGCAACCACCCTCAAGACACGACATCTCCGACTCCGGCCGCCCCAGCCACCCAGATCCGAGGGCCGGCCAGAGCCCTGCCAGACTCGACACCCTACCACGCATGTCCGACCGAGGGAGCGGGAACCCTCGAGCCAGACCCAAAGGCGCCAGCCCAGTCACACCTCGGGTCGCCTTCCCCGGGAAGACTCGATCGGCCACCAGGCCCCTGGGGAGTAGGCGCCTCCCATGCCGAGCGTCTGGGGTCCCTCCCAGACCCACATGAAAAGACCAAAGAAGTGAGCGGCAGGAAATCCCGCCGAACCCCCTCCGTCACCCCAGTCCCCCCTCTGCGAGGACCCCGGACTTCAAAGAGCAAGCGGAGTATAACAAGGGGTGCCGGAGAAACGAAGGTAGAGAAGACCTGGAACCATCCGAGCCTGCTGACGCTGTCGCGGCTCCTGAACGCTGAAGTCACCTGGGCCTGCTGAGTGACTCGCGGCCTCTTGCTATTGAACCATCGGAGCCCTGCTGACGAGGTTGCGGCTCCCGAGCACTGAACCACCTGGGCCTGCTGAGTGACTCGCGGCCTCTTGCTATTGAACCATCTGAGCCCTGCTGACGAGGTCGCGGCTCCCGAGCACTGAACCACCTGGGCCTGCTGAGTGACTCGCGGCCCCCAGCTATTGAACCATCTGAGCCTTGCTGACGGAATCACGGCTCCCAAACTCCGACCACCTGTGCCTGCTGAGAGACTCGCGGAGCTCCCCCTTGAGGACGACTCGGTAAGAGATCGCCCAGAGACTCGACACCCTCCAGCTCGAGGATTGTGAGCTATCCGCAGGGTATTTCGCAGAGACACTATCTTGAAAGACTGTCCCGCTACCCCCATTCCCCACGACCGATTTGTGGTACTTTGTGCCACTGCTGTACTACTTGCATCTTGGATCATAAAGATCCCTTGAAAATCATCGATAAAAGAACCTATCGTCCTACAAAGAATACGTGTGGTGTCACTCTGTTCGTAGTGTATATCAGGGTGTGCGCGCCTAGTTCGGCCTACGTGGGAGAGGTGGGTCAAAGGGGTAGGCAAGACGAGCATCGAACCCCCCTCCGGTGAACGCCTTTCCAACATTTGGTGGCAGACGACGGGATCCGAGCCGACACCGAAAGAGAGCGTGCAGTAAACGACTGACACACTACCAAACAGAGATGGAAGGAGAAACCTCCCTGGGTGCCGCAGGTACCGAAATAAGCTCACCGTTCCGAGAGGATCAATTGGACTATTACACACATAGAGAATTAAAACAGTTTTGCAAAGACCTTGGCATCGCTACCACCGGATTAAGCACAAAGGAAGACTTCCAGAAAGTATTGAAAACCTGGGTCGATACGGGGGCGCACCCGACCCAAACGGAAGGAGACTCTGCCCATGAACCACAAAGCATCCCGGCGAGAAACAACGGGCCAGAGGGGAACCTGTCCCCCGAGGAGCTAGCGGACCGAGAGAGAAGCCGCAACCACGAACTTGAACTGGCAAAACTAAAAATCGAGGGAGAAATAAAACTAGCAGAGAAAAAGTTGGCCATCGAGCAGTTACGGCTACAAGGGGAACTCGAAGAGAAGAGACGCCAAAGAGAGCACGACGAAAAGAAGCTCCAGCTAGAACATGAACGCAGCCTGAAGGAGATCGAGTGGCGGGCTAAAAACGAAAAGTCACAGCCACCCGGGAATCCACCGCCCGCTCCCACCGGGGAAACCAAAGTCCACATCCCCAAGGATGTGGTAAAAGAGTATTACAAGAACGACGATATCCAGCAGTGGTTTAAGGCCTACGAAGTCGCCATGACCTCTCACCGAGTCCCGCAGAAGGATTGCGGGGCTGGCCTATGGGGCCGGTTCTTAAGCGAAGGAAGAGACACCCTGCTAGATCTGCCCTCCACGGTCATGAACCCCTACAGCCACATGAAGGAAGCCCTCGTGGGCCGGTATGGACTCACCCCCGAAATGTACCGACAACGGTTCCGAGATTGTAAGAAGATACCGGGCACCACGTGGGTAGAATACGTGAACTTTTACAGCCGAGCCTTGGACGGGTGGATCAAGGGCAGCAAGGTCTCCACCTTCGAAGAACTGTTTGATCTGATTGCCTGGGAACATTTAGCGGCCAATTGCTTTGTAGAACTGCGCCAGCATCTCCTGGACAGTAAACTCACCGACCCTCGGAAGCTGGCCGCTGAGGCTGATCGTTGGGTGAATACCCGAGCCACCCGAGGCCCCGTGGGGGACTACGGCCGCCACAGTCAAGGCCCCCCCCGCCAGAGGGGCGGAGGGAACCACGGCCGACCAAGAGACTTCCCCGGGGGGTCCTCAACCAGCCCCCCCAGCAGCCCACCAGCGGCGGGTTCAGCCCCGTCTCCAGCAAGCACCGGAGTCGCAGGACGGCTAGGTCCACGAGCTAGGATCACCTGCTTCCGCTGCCAACGGCCCGGACACTACGCCAATGACCCCCAGTGTCCCCAGTATCAGCGAACCACAACGACCAACCCCCGGCCCGGCAGATGGCCTCCGTGGCTCTGGGGGAAGAGATGGAGGACTCCGAAGAATGGGAACCGGCGGCCATGGCCCTGGTCTCCCTTGGTGATCGAGAAATGGTCCCCGGGACACCCTTGCCCGCCAACACAAAGAAATACCGACAGCAGGTGACCATCAACGGCCACCGAGTCGAGGGCCTCCGCGAAACCGGGGCGAATTGTCACCGCGGTCCACCGCAGCCTAATTTCAGAAGACCAGATCCTAACCGGTGCCCTCTGTCCGGTCGTATCCTCCGACAATTCTGAGAGCCTCTGCCAGATGGCGCTGGTGCCCTTCGAGTGGGGAGGGGTCTCCGGAGAACTGAAGGTAGCGGTCCGGACATCACAGCCCGTAGACTGCCTCCTGGGCAACGACCTGGAGAGTTCCCCGTGGGGGCAAGTAGAACGAAGAGCCCATCTGGAGATGATGGGCCTACCAGAATGGGTCTGCGCCACCACGCGCTCCATGACCGCGCGATTGCCTCTCTCCGAGGGCAGTGAGGCCCTCCTACCGAACACTATCCCCGAGAGCCGGGACACTCTACCAGAAGCGGACAACCCTCCTTCGGAGGGAGAAGAAGACACTAACCCGGGAGAAGGGCCAGAACCTTCCGCCCCGGAGGCCCTGACTGAGCTCGGAGAACTGCCCGAGATGGGCCAGTGGCGCTGTGAGGGGGGGCCCTCCCGGGAAGAGTTCTGCCAGGAACAGGCCACTTGCCCCTCCCTCGTGGGACTCAGACAACAAGCCGAAGCCCAGGCCGCCGGTGACCGAACCGGAACCCATTGGATCTATTGGGACAATGGCCTCCTATACAGCGAGCAGAAGTCCGCCGAGCTAGGCGCAGCCCGGGTACTGGTGGTACCCCTGCGTTTCCGGAGCCTCCTCCTGGGCCTGGCCCACGATGTACCCTTGGCAGGACACTTAGGCCAAGACAAGACATATCAGCGATTGGTTACCCACTTCTATTGGCCCAAGATGCGAGCGAATGTAGAAGTACACTGCAAATCCTGCCTCACGTGCCAGGGCAGTGGGAAGAGTGGCGGAAAACGCAAAGCTCCCTTACAACCGTTCCCCGTTGTGAGTACCCCGTTCGAGCGGGTCGGCATCGACATCGTGGGACCCCTGGATCCGAAGACCGCCCAGGGCCACAGATTCATCCTTGTCCTGGTGGACCATGCCACCCGCTACCCCGAGGCCATCCCCCTCCGCACCGTGACGGCTCCCGTGGTGGGCCGAGCTCTCATGGGGATCTTCTCCCGTGTCGGATTTCCCCGCGAGGTTGTGAGTGATCGCGGCACTAACTTTATATCCCGCTACATGAAGTCCCTGTGGCAGCAGTGCGGAGTCACGTATAAGTTCATGACCCCCTACCACCCCCAGGGCAACGGCCTAGTGGAACGCTTCAACCGAACCCTAAAGGGAATGACCCTGGGCCTCGAAGAGCCCCTGCGTCGGAAATGGGACGTCCTCCTCCCGTGCCTCCTGTTCGCATACCGAGAAGTTCCCCAAAAGTCTCTGGGGTTCAGCCCCTTCGAACTGCTATACGGACATCCCGTCCGAGGGCCCCTGAGCCTGGTCAAAGAGGGCTGGGAGACAAGCCCCCGGGGGACACCCCCTGATGTGTTCCGCTACATCCTGGCGCTCCGCAACCAGACGAGGAAGTTCAGAGAACTCGCAGAGGCTAACCTCGAGGCCAGCCAAGAAGAAATGAAGCGCTGGTATGACCAGAACGCAACCCTGGTCGAGTTCCAGCCGGGCCAGCAGGTTTGGGTCATGGCCCCGGTGAAGCCCTGCGCCCTACAAGACAAATGGACTGGTCCCTTCAAGGTGATCGAGCGGAAGAGCCAGGTCACGTACCTGGTCGATGTACAGTCCCCACGGAACCCCCTCCGGGTCCTCCACGTGAACCGTCTCAAGCCCCACTTTGTGAGAACGGAATTAAGTTTGCTACTGGCCACCGATGATGGGGCGGAAGAAGACACCGAACCCCTGCCCGACCCCCTGTGCGCTAAAGACCTGGATGGCTCCGTGGAGGGAGTAAGACTTTCAACCACCCTCACTCCCCAACAGTCCGACGACTGCCGCCAGCTGCTCAGACAATTCGCAGACCTCTTCTCCCTCATTCCAAGGGTCACCGACTGGTGTGTCCACGACGTGGACACCGGCGACAGCCCGCCTGTGAGACACCGAGCCTACCGGGTGCCTGACCGGGTCCGCACCTGCATCAAGACCGAGGTACAGAAGATGCTCACCCTTGGAGTAATCGAACCCTCCGACAGCCCCTGGGCCAGCCCGGTGGTCCTGGTCCCGAAGGCGGCTTCCCCGGGGGTCGCCCCCGAACTAAGATTCTGTGTGGACTACCGGGGGCTCAATGCGGTCACCCGAGCAGACGCTCACCCTATCCCCCGCGCCGACGAGCTCATCGACCACCTGGGGGCCGCCCGGTTCCTCAGCACTTTCGACCTGACCTGCGCATACTGGCAGATTGCTCTCACGGAGGGAGCGAAAGAACGCTCTGCCTTCTCCACACCAGATGGCCACTACTGCTTCAGGGTCATGCCGTTCGGGATGAAGAACGCCCCGGCCACGTTCCAGCGGTTGGTGAACAAGGTCCTGGCCGGACTCGAGGAGTTCAGCGCAGCATACCGTGACGACATCGCCGTATTCAGCTCTCAATGGCACGAGCATCTCCAGCACCTCCGACAAGTACTCATGGCCCTGCGCCAAGCCGGCCTAACAGTGAAAGCCAGCAAATGCCAGCTCGGGCAAGGCTCCGTGGTCTACCTGGGGCATCAGGTGGGCAGCGGCCAGGTCGCCCCCCTCCAACCGAAGATCGACGCCATCAAGTCCTGGGAGCCCCCCACCACGCAGACGGAGGTCCAGGCCTTCCTGGGCCTTACAGGGTACTACCGGAGGTTCATTAAAAACTATGGTAGTATTGCGGGGCCCCTCACGGAGTTGACCTCCAAAAAGCTTCCGAAGAAGGTGCAGTGGACCACCCCGTGCCAGCAGGCGTTCGACGCCTTGAAAACCGCCATGTTCACCGCCCCCGTACTCAAGGCCCCCGACTACTCCCAAGAGTTTGTGGTCCAGACCGACGCATCCGAACACGGCATCGGGGCCGTCCTCTCGCAGTTCGACGACAAGGGCATCGATCAGCCCATAGCCTTCATCAGCCGAAGGCTGCTGCCGCGAGAGCAGCGTTGGAGTACTATAGAACGAGAGACCTTTGCCGTAGTCTGGGCCCTCAAGAAACTACGGCCCTACTTGTTCGGAACCCATTTCCGAGTACAGACGGACCACCGGCCCTTGCGGTGGCTAATGCAGATGAGTGGGGAGAACCCCAAGCTACTACGATGGTCCATCTCTCTCCAAGGGATGGATTTCACTGTCGAACATCGCCCCGGGGCGGATCATGCCAACGCCGATGGCCTGTCCCGGTTCTTCCGCTTCGGCGAGGAGAATCCCCCAGTGGATGGGTAGTTCTCCACGCCTTTCAGCTGGGGGGGACGCGTGTGAGACCGGCCTCACGGCGTTGCCCTCCCAATCATCCAGCCAACCTGCAACCACCCTCAAGACACGACATCTCCGACTCCGGCCGCCCCAGCCACCCAGATCCGAGGGCCGGCCAGAGCCCTGCCAGACTCGACACCCTACCACGCATGTCCGACCGAGGGAGCGGGAACCCTCGAGCCAGACCCAAAGGCGCCAGCCCAGTCACACCTCGGGTCGCCTTCCCCGGGAAGACTCGATCGGCCACCAGGCCCCTGGGGAGCAGGCGCCTCCCCTGCCGAGCGTCTGGGGTCCCTCCCAGACCCACATGAAAAGACCAAAGAAGTGAGCGGCAGGAAATCCCGCCGAACCCCCTCCGTCACCCCAGTCCCCCCTCTGCGAGGACCCCGGACTTCAAAGAGCAAGCGGAGTATAACAAGGGGTGCCGGAGAAACGAAGGTAGAGAAGACCTGGAACCATCCGAGCCTGCTGACGCTGTCGCGGCTCCTGAACGCTGAAGTCACCTGGGCCTGCTGAGTGACTCGCGGCCTCTTGCTATTGAACCATCTGAGCCCTGCTGACGAGGTCGCGGCTCCCGAGCACTGAACCACCTGGGCCTGCTGAGTGACTCGCGGCCTCTTGCTATTGAACCATCTGAGCCCTGCTGACGAGGTTGCGGCTCCCGAGCACTGAACCACCTGGGCCTGCTGAGTGACTCGCGGCCCCCAGCTATTGAACCATCTGAGCCTTGCTGACGGAATCGCGGCTCCCGAACTCCGACCACCTGTGCCTGCTGAGAGACTCGCGGCGCTCCCCCTTGAGGACGACTCGGTAAGAGATCGCCCAGAGACTCGACACCCTCCAGCTCGAGGATTGTGAGCTATCGGCAGGGTATTTCGCAGAGACACTATCTTGAAAGACTGTCCCGCTACCCCCATTCCCCACGACCGATTTGTGGTACTTTGTGCCACTGCTGTACTACTTGCATCTTGGATCATAAAGATCCCTTGAAAATCATCGATAAAAGAACCTATCGTCCTACAAAGAATACGTGTGGTGTCACTCTGTTCGTAGTGTATATCAGGGTGTGCGCGCCTAGTTCGGCCTACGTGGGAGAGGTGGGTCAAAGGGGTAGGCAAGACGGGCATCGAACCCCCCTCTGGCGAACGCCTTTCCAACATATGTCTCAGTCGAAAAGCTTAGGGACAGGACAAGGGAGATGCGTATTCAGGAATATTAATGGTTTGCGCGTAAAAGTGAGAAGAGTTAGGATCTTGCAATACCGACTCTCCGGCCCAGATAATAATACTGCAAGAAACGCACTTGGTAAAGAGTGAAAGTAAGGAGATTTTTAAGAGGTAGTTTTTACAGAGCAGAGTGTTAACAATAGAGGAGTCGCAATATTAATCAGAAAGCATGCGAAGGCTCATATCCTAGAAACAGCAATGGATAAGAGCGGTAGTGGATTGTTGCAAAAACAAATATACAAGGGCAGATGTTAACACTGGTAGGGTATTACGGGCCGAACATGGATGACATTGAGCCATTAAAGGCAGTTTTTACAACATTGCTGGACTTCCCGATCCAACAATTATGGCGGGAGAATATACTGTAATAATCGATTTAAAATTAGATAAATCCAAAAGCAATAGAGCAATTGCCACACCCAAATCACGTTCGTATTTTCAGAATTTGAGAATTATGATGCAGCAAACCGTGCTCTGTGATTTGTGGAGAGAGAGATCGGGTGATCGGCTTGGGTTCTCTTTCCATAATAAAAAATATGGCCATAGGTCCAGAATCAACTACTTTTTAGTTAGTTTAGACCTAAGGGCTCATATTCAGGATATCTCCTACTTAACTGCCCATCTCTTGGATCATTCAGCTGTTCTATTAAATATGGATCTGAAAGGCAGGCCAATTACAAAGAGATGGACACTTGATCGCACCATACTCTCTGAGACTGATGCAATGAATCACTTGAGAAAGGATGTAACTGAGTTTCTAGAATACAATATAGGCTCAGCCTCAGTTACGGTCGTTTGGGACACCCTCAAAGCTTATATGAGGGGTAAACTTACAAATGTTGTCACTTTTAGGAACAGGACCTATAGAGAGCAGGTCTGTCGATTTGAATCGGAAATGAAGGCCTTAGAAGCTGAGTCAAACACAGATAACATGAGAGGAGGTAGGCACCCAGAGGGTGATAAGTTAACATCACTGAAGGCACAATTAGAATCTATTTTACAATCCCGCATTAATAAGCCCTGGGAAGCCAGCAAGCTGGCCCATTTTGAATATGGGGAAGGCGCTGGTAAACTACTAGCTTTGAAGGTGAAGACGGATAAAAATAGGAAGTTGATAAAGGAAATTGAGGGGGTACAGAACCCCCTCAAAGGGGGTATTAACAAACGAGTTGGAAATTGAATATGCTTTCAGCAGACAATTCCATAAACTCTATACGGAAGATCAGATAGTGTCGGCGGACGAGGTCAATCAATGGTTGGGCCCAGATATAATTCACCCATTATATATGGAGGGGCAAGAAATGTTGAACCAGGAAATCACTTAGGAGGAGGTAGAGAGAGCCATGAAGACAAGTAAAAGAGGAAGGCAGCCGGCCCGGATGGGTTATTCATAGAAATGTACAGAATTCTGGGGGAGAACCTCATTCCTTACATGACTTTGATGTTTAATGGCATCCTTGGGGACTCCATACAGACACCTAATTATTGGGGCGAAGCAATAATAACACAAAAAACAGGAAAAAATCCAACTCGGTGTGAGTCGTACAGGCCAATATCTCTGCTCAAAGCAGATTATAAAATCTTTGCAAAGATCTTGGCAGAGAGGCTAAATAAAGTTATAGGGGGGATAGTACATGGTGTCCAAAAGAGTTATATGAAGGGTAGCCAGCTTTATGAGTAAACACACAGTCTGATAGGGGAATAGATTAGGCTTTGACCTACTCTATACCATTGGCAGTTGTGACTTTAGATGCCGCAAAGGCGTTTGATAGAGTTAATTGGTCATATTTAGCAACCATATTGAAAAAGTATAATTTGTGTGATACTTTTTGTAATGCTGTGCAGCTAATGTATCAGAACCCAACAGCTAAGATACTTGTCAATGGTAATCTGACAGAGTCTTTCCAGAAATCCAGGGGTACTAGACAGGGTTGTCCCCTGTCTCCGCTCCTGTTTAATTTATGTACAGAGCTCTTAGCACAAAAAATCAGGGAAGCAGTGGACATCCCTAGCTTTTCTTATGAGGACTGGGAGAAAAAGACAGCACTTTATGCAGATGATTTAATGATCTATACATCTGATATTTCATCTGCTATACCGGCCATCCTCCGAATCGCCTCAGAATTTGGAAGGGTGTCAGGCTATGAAGTTAACGCAGGGAAAACGGAAGTGATGGCATGGAACTGCGAAGATGAGAGCCCTTTAATTAAAAAGGAAATGAGATACTTGGGTGTAAAAATTGTACAAGAGGTTGATAAAATAACAGGAGTGAATCTGGATATCGTTAAAAGAGAGTGTGTTCAAATAATGAAGAGCTGGGCGCATTTACCGTTAACAATCTTTGGGAGGGTGAATTTAATAAAGATGATTATTTTGCCCAAAATAACCTTTCTGTTCAGCACAATTCCTCTGCATTGTGATAAATCTCGGTTAGTCAGAATTCAGCAGGCCATTGATTCGTTCAGCTGGGATTCTAAGGGGGTGAGAATCTCTTGGAAGAAGCTACGGCAAAAAAGAGAGAAAGGGGGTCTAGGCTTGCCAGACATCCAACATTACAAGTGGGCCATTCAGCTCTCACATTCTAAAATGTTGTTTAATCTCCCAGATAGCTCGGATCCGGGGGTTCTGTTTAAGGTGATGTTAAAGGGAGCCAAATTAAGTACTGCTCATTTCTTGTTTAAGTTCGGTGACCCGAAGTACTTTAAAAAGATCAAGCTGAAAGTACTAAAGGCCCTTGTGAAAAAAGGGTTTAGAATCAGGCGCCTTATAGGCTTAAGCTACTATTCAGAACTGGCCCCGGTATGGGACTTCCCAGGGACCCCGAACTGTCTTAAGGACAAGTTAGCTCTCCCCTTAAGAGAAGCTGGAGTTTGTAGCTGGGGTGAGCTCACCCAAAATGGTGAATTTCTACCTAGGGCAGACTGAACCAATGTACAGGAGGGAAATTGTCAAGATTTAAATACATTCAGTTGAAAAGTTGGGAGCATAGTTTCAGTTTCCCATTGGGCAATGGACATACCTTGGAAGACCAATTGCTGGGAAAACCTCTGGGGAATGAGAAAGTTTCCATGTGGTACTGGGCTGTTCATGACGCTATTGATGTAGAGTTTACACTGGCTGAGGATCTGTGGGGCAAGTACTTGCTTAGGGAGCAATTGCAGTATGCATGGCAAGTATCAATGCGCACTTTTTTCTTAACAGTAAAACCTGCTTGGTTAAGAAGGAACCATTTTTTTTACTCCATAGAGCCTACATAACCCCGGAAAAGTTGTCTAAAATGGCGAAAGATGATGTCAAATGCAAGAAGTGTGGTCTAGCACGTGCCTCCGATATCCACATGTTTTACCAGTGCCCAACCTTAACAAACTTTTGGGAGGAAGTGGGTAAGATAATCACAACCTTGTTGGGGGCCAACATCAAGGTAAGCCTCTTTTTGGATATATTTGGAGTAGAAGAGGCCATGTAGGGCCCGGCAAGAAAGTTTCTGTTTTATGCTATCTTACTTGCTAGAAGGGAAGTCTGCCGTAAGTGGGTGGGGGATACACCTCCATCACTGCTTGAGTGGCTCGACTCCCTGTTCTATGTATCTAAAATTGATTTATTCAGGATTCCTGCAAGCAATAGCAAGGAGAAGCTTTGGAGCTTCTTATCGAGGTGGTTGCAGCAATCTAGGGTCCTATGATTGCACCTAAAAATCTCTTAGAGCTGCATGGGTTACCCTCCTTGTTTTGCCTCCGTTATTCGCAGCTCTCGGTTATCCAGAGAAAGTTGAGAGTGACTTACCCTTTGGGGGGCAGTGGCTATTCTATCCTTCGCCTGATGATGTGAGGGTCGTTTTTCTCTTGACCCTCTCTATTTGGTTTACGGGCGAAGAGTTGGTGTACTGCAGTCTGGTGGTGAATGAGGACAAAAAAAAGATATAGGAGTGACAGGGAGATTTGTGGCAGTTCTAGACAGTGATACAGCTAGTGGGGGGTGAGGATAGACGCTCCATTCCCCCGGGAACCGATGACGAGGGTGAGACTACAGGACTTGCCCAGTCAACCAAGGAAAATTACGGGAGCCAATTCTTGAGGCAGAAGAGGAAGACAACCACACACACCTCATATTGTCAACCATGGGCCAACTAGAGAAAGAACCAGTAGTCATGGTATTCAAGAACAATATATGATACAACTTTTTAATAGGCACAGGGATGGCATGGTCATGTCTAAGGAAAGGGATGGTCCCCTTATTGAAAGACACTACAGTTATACAAGGGTTCTCTGTTAGGGTGCCAAGGATCCCTTTTGCTAAACCCCTTGCACTAGAGATTGTAGGGTATTGTGTCAGAGGACAGTTAAATTCTCCCTCATCACCAACAAATATATTGTGATGAGATTTGCTGACCAAACTAAAAATGACCATCCAGTTTTATAATGACAGGACCATGACCTGCTCCTCCCTGGGGGCTCCCACCATAGGACTCATATCATTGAAACACCCCCACAGCACCGTAAACTTTTTTTATTTGAACTGTTAAACAAAAAACACCAATCACCAGAGGACCACATACACCTCCCCTGGATCAATACCAAGACCTGCAATGTTCAATAACAAGTTATGTATTATTGCACTTCTATGTACCCTCTTTCTATGTTGAGTACTGCCGCAACTATTCACTGCTAAAGAACCGCCGGGCCCAATGGAGTCTGCTCAAAAACTATGACAGCGCTGGCGCAGGGATCTCTTCCATGTCACTTAAAATTACACCTGCCCAAACACTACCATCCCACATGCACTATACAGTGCCCTCTTGCGCAACAAGTGGGATGAGCACATGAACGTCATGAGCACTCAGCCATCAGCCACGTCATGATACGTCTGTTCACTGATATCGCATGCAGCAGGTACAGACAGACTTTACTTGTCCCAAGAGTTAGCCAACGAAAAAGAAAAACACCTTCTCCATATATACATATGCAGAATCGGGGCCAAAATGCAGCCCAACAGAGTAGAACCCCACAGAGTAGTAGTGAATCTGACCCAATACGAGTCTAACCCAATGGCTCTATACTATTTCACCGAGCCTAGCGATATCCAAAAAGAACTAGACAGGATGCGCAGAAAGAGGACCATAGGGGAGGAAACTCCTTGGCCCGAGACTTCCAAGAGAAGAGATTCTTGGAGGTAGTGAAACCAACATCTCAATGCACAAACAAATCCACTCCTGCCTCAATTTGTGGTCTAATGGTGGCCCTTAGCATATCTGGGGAAGTCTTCTTTAACCACAAGTGGACCTATGACATGGAGTTCTGGTGTAGGGCCATCCACCTTGATGATACAAAGGGAAATGAGTCACACAGGAGAGGGCTGAACTTTTCAAATCTGGAATACCGAGGTGGGTGAATACACTTGGCTAGAAGGGAAGGGGCAACCCCTAATTGTATGGAAACTTACACTCTATTGCATGTGTTTCAGAGGTATGGGAACACTTCCACTGTGCATGAATTAGAACTGCGGCAAATTCCGGATATTCATGAGAGCATCTAGACACTGATGGATATCTACTGGCAGTGCAACGAGTTTGCCTATACTCAGCATATCCCCGGATGGAGCAGACTCTGTTCCCTGGTTGCCAGACACACCCCTACCCTGGGCATTCCTTGAGAGGAATTGTTGAACTTAAACCAGCACTTGCTAAGGAAGAAGACAACCTTGCTGAATCAGGCGTGTGAAAAAGAACTGCAGATTATTTTGGCTGGGCCCAGTTCAAGGACATTCCAGAAGAATTCCGACTGTTCAGGGACACACAAGTCACAGCGGGAGGGTCTATACCCTTCTTTGCCTTGCAGACAAAGGCTAATACTCGCTGGCTCCACATAACCAGGTGGGTGTCATGATCACGCTCGCGCTCGGTGAGGAACCGAGAAGAAACACTCTCCGGCATCCACAGAAGAAAACTTGCATACAACTACATCTCCCAGAAGCCTTAGCGATCATACGTTTCACGTAACACGTGTCACGTCCAGACAACGAATAAAAGCTGAAGACGACATGGGGGGCGTTGCCAATGATTCCGGATGTGTTTGTTTCCCGTCAGCGGCCAGTGCCTTCGCAGTTTCCAGCCTGCAGGTCCTCGTTCTTCGGAGTCTCCCCGAGTTCCAGACCGCGCCCTCATCTGCCTCCTTCTTTCACCAACAGGAGGTGAGTGGTAGCGAGTACATCGACACCAGAAAGCCCACGGATTTCCGGGCCACCATTCCACGGTGCGCGCTCCTCTGCTCCCCAACAGTGAGCATAAGAGTGGCAGCGTGAGCACTGTCCCACGGGCCTTCCGAAATCAAGGGGGCCTTCTTATCCGCTTCGAGCTCTGTCTCCCCCAGACAGTCAGGGCTCGGAGAGAGTAGCAACAAGAATAGCTACGCCCTCGGTCCAACTCCTTGTACCAAGACAACCTCTAACCCGGTGCTCCTCGGCTTACGGATATTCCGGGCCTAGAGTGGTAGCGCCCCCAGCAGTTACCTCCAGACCATTCCGCGACACCCAGCCACGACAAGATCAAGGCCTCGCCTTCCGTGAGTGCAACGGGGCAGCGTGCGTGAAGCGTGCTACGAACACAAGTTGTGGTACAGGGGCTTACGCTCAAGACGTATTGAGCTACCCTTGTTCCTCTGGCCCTCACTCCAGTCATATGCAAGTGGGGCTGCGCCTGCCACGTTGACACTCCACCCAGTGAACTCTACTGGGCAGACACCACGACAGTCGCAGTCCTATGTATCCAGATAACGGGAGGAAGATAGCAGGTACATCGGGGAACAGTAGACGACACTCTAGCACAAAAAGGGGGGGGGGAAGAAGTTAGTAAGTTACGTGTCTGAACGTCTGCTTGTTTCGTTACAGGTCCTTCTCCCTGCTGTTCCACCCCTTCCTTCCCTCATCCACCTGTCCCCTGAGTCCGCGTGTATTACACATATTCCGGGCTGGGGACGGATGGGAGGGGGACCCCTATATAGCATCAGCGTCATCCCGAGGAGAGGATTACAGGAGCCCTCGACAGAATCATTGGGCCACGAAATATCCTCCTCCTGATCACGCTGATATAGGGTCATGGCCACGTTAGACGAGGTGTTAGCCGCCTTGACTCAAGTACAGGCAGAGTTAGCTTCCTCTCGAGTGGAAACCGCCGCATTACACACTCGCTTAGACCGCCTCCAGAGAAACCCCTTTGATGCGGGGAACGTATTCCCTACCCCGACACCTCAAGTAGCGGTAGAGATGCCAGCTCATGTTCCCTTAGCCCCTCCTGAACGGTTTCACGGAGACATACAAAAGGTTCAAGTCTTCATGACTCAAATACTATTGCATTTCCATTGCAAACCCAAACTGTTCCCGACCAACCAAGCCAGGGTGGCGTTTCTCATCTCCTACCTGGCCGGAGAAGCCGCGCAATGGGCCGTTCCGATCGTCCGAAGGGACGACGCCCTCTTGTACGATTGGGACACATTCCGAAGCGAGTTCGAAAAAACCTTTGATCGACGGGCGGACACCTTCTCTGCTGACCGCGACCTCCTTGACCTTCGACAAAGCAGTTCCGATTTTATCGGATACATCAACAGCTTCCGGCGGTTGGTGGCAGAAACCGACTGGCTGACGGAAGAGCTAAAGGATGTCATAGCCCAAATAGACCCGCAACCTCGGACTTGTGCGGCAATGATTGAACTGGCTTCCCGATTGGAACACCGGCTGAAAGAAAAAAAAGGGGACCACAGACGAAAAGAGAAGGCTGTGCACTACGATCACCCCCGTGTCCCAGACCATGTGCCAACCCGAGCCGACCCCATGGAAATCGGGACGGTGCGAGCGTCCTTAACGCTCGGCGAATGAGATCACCGCCAGAAACAAGGCCTCTGTTTATACTGTGGCAAGAAAGGCCATTTCTTGCGAGAATGCCCAGTTCGGCCTAAGAACAGCAGGGCACGCGCCGGACAAGCAGCAACCATAACCGGGGAAGGACCGGCGGGAAACTCAAACGCTTGACGGTACAGGAAGGGAAACCCTCAAGCTCTCATTCTATCCCTTCTATGGAAGCAGACAACACCAAAGAACCCAACCACTTTTTTATCTCCTTACAGGTAGTGATAGACCAACAACCTCGAAGCGTTAGGGCTATGATTGACTCCGGGGCCACCGGCTGCTTTTTGGATAAAGCAGAGGCAGAGAGGCTAGGAATCCCGCTCCTACTCAAAGACACTCCAGAACTAGTCTATGCGGTAGACGGCAAAGAGCGGAATCAGGACCCATCAAGTACGTTACGCCTTCCCTTTGGGTTACCATAGGAGGAGATCACAGCGAATGGCTCACCCTCAACATCATCCTAGCACCCCGATGCAACCTCATCTTGGGTTTGCCCTGGTTGAAACTACATGAACTCCTCATACAGTGGTCAACTAACTTGTTATCGTTCTGCTCTGCCTTTTGCCAAATCCACTGCAAACACCCAAAGCCCACTCCTTACAAGGAAACTACTTCCGCTCACCAAGTGGCCACCGCAGCCGAAAAAGATGTGACGCTCCCAAACTGGTACGTCCATTACAAGGAAGTGTTCGACAAGCAGAAGGCGGAGGAACTACCTCCACATCGGGACTACGATTGTCGCATTGACTTGATACCTGGCGCCACCATCCCATGTAGCAGAATACGCCCTCACGGGTCCCGAAACCTGTCATCTCCGCGAGTATTTGGATACCTACTTGGGATTGGGGTTTATTCGCCCTTCCAGGTCTCCCGCCGCGTCGCCCCTCTTCTTCATTCCGAAGGCCAACGGCGAGCTTCGCTGTTGTATCGACTACCGCGCCCTCAATGCGATGACCATCAAGAACCAATACCCGCTGCCGCTGATTCCCGTATTATTGGAACAAGTGCGGGGAGCTCAAGTATACACTAAACTAGATCTCCGAGGGGCTTACCATTTGGTGAGAATAAAAGAAGGCGACGAGTGGAAGACCGCATTCAAAACGAGATTCGGCCTGTTTGAGTATTTGGTGATGCCCTTCGGGCTATGCAATGCCCCGGCCGCATTTCAGTTTTTCCTCAACGAAGTGTTGAGAGACTTTTTGGATAAATTCGTCGTAGTCTACATAGACGATATCCTGATCTTTTCATCCGATCAAGAGGAACACATCGGCCACGTGAAGGCGGTACTAGGGGCCCTGAAAGAACATCGTTTATTTTGCAAACTCACGAAATGTGAATTTCATGTCACCACAGTAGAATTCCTCAGAGTCCTGCTATCCCCAGCCAGACAAATGATGACAGACCGCAAAGTACAAGCGGTTGCCCAGTGGCCCCACCCGAGAACCGTGAAAGACGTACAGAGCTTTCTTGGTTTTTCAAACTTCTATCGGAGGTTCATCCACCACTTCTCCCAGATGGTGACCCCTCTCACCAAGTTAACACGGAAAGGAATCCCAATTATATGGTCGCCCGACGCACAAGCCGCCTTTGAACGGCTCAAGAAAGCCTTTACATCCGCTCCCATATTACGTCACGCCCAGCCCGATCTACCCTTCATCGTGGAAGCCGATGCCTGTGATGTGGCAGTGGGAGCCATCCTCTCCCAACGCCGTCCGGATAACGGACAGCTCCATCCGGTCGCCTTCATGTCCAGAAAATTGAACCCGGCGGAGTTGAATTACACGATCTCTGAAAAAGAGCTACTCGCCATCCGAGAAGCGTTTCTGGAGTGGCGACATTGGTTGATGGGAGCTCAACATCAGGTGACTGTGTTCACAGACCACCGGAACCTCCAGTTCCTTCGATCAGCCCGACATCTCTCCCCTCGTCAAAAGAGATGGATGCTCTTTTTTGCGGAGTATCACTTCCTCGTCACATATCGGCCAGGGACTCAAAACAAGAAAGCCGATGCCTTATCTAGACAGGAACTTCCCTGTCTTCCCACGGAGACTCCCGACCAATTTATTCTATCACCAGAGCAAGTGGTGGGCAGTATAAAGACCGAGTCCTTTCTGCAAGGAGTGAAACGAGGAATTCAGACGTTCACCTGGGCCTCCTGGCTGAAGAGCCATAAAGAATGGCGCCTGCAACAGGGGATACCCATGTGTGGCTCCAGAGTGTTGGTCCCTACTCTCAAACTCCGTAAACTCGTCTTCACGTGGTGCCAAGATCTACCATGCGCATGGCACATGGGGGGAACAAAAACCCTAGAAAAAGTGTTGAGACAGTTCTGGTGGCCATCCGTTCGGCTGGACATCTTACAGTGGGTGAAAGGGTGTTCCGTGTGTGCTCAAATGAAAACCGACCACCAAAAACGACAAGGTCTCCTGATGCCACTCCCAACCCCTATGCATCCCTGGGAAAGAATCTCAATCGACTTCATAGTGGGTTTGCCAAAGGACCAGGGCTGCACGGCGATTGTTGTCGTCATTGACTATCTCACAAAAATGGGACACTTTATCGCGTGCAAACAGGTGCCCACGGCAGGTGCGTTGGCAAAGCTTTTGCTAATACACATTGTGCGGCTACACGGCCTTCCTCTCGGCATTGTATCGGACAGAGGCTCGCAATTTACTGCCCGATTTTGGAGGGTGTGGTGCGACGAACTTGGCATCCAGTCCACCCTCTCCACAAGCTTCCACCCTCAAACAGACGGGCAAACCGAGAGGCTCAACCAGACTTTGAAGCAGTACCTCCGATGCTACGTGGACCACGCTTCGGAAGCATGGGTTGATTGGTTGTGGGTGGCTGAGATAGCATACAATAACTCCATGCACTCCTCCACTCAACAAACACCCTTCTTTCTCACCTCGGGGTATCACCCCCGATTCGTCCCTTTCATGCTCCCTCGTACGACTGTGTGCCTTCCCGATTTACAGAGTAGGCTCAACACCATTCGCTCAGCACTCAAACAAGCCCGTACACATCTTCGCTTAGCTAAAACTCGTTATAAAACCCAGGCAGACAAACACCGCAGACCCACTCCTGTTTACCACAAAGGGGATAGAGTATGGCTATCTACGAAGAACATCAAATTCAGGAGACCCAGTGTGTTTGATCCTAAATATATAGGTCCCTACCCTGTGGTACGACTCGTGAACCCCGTGGCAGTGCAGTTGCGGCTTCCCCAGCATCTGCGCATCCACCCGGTGTTCCACGTCTCGTTGCTCAAGCCCTCGCTCTGTCCCATTCGGAAAGTCCCGGCTCCGGTGTGGGTGGACCATGAACAAGAATACGTGGTATGACGAGGACTGGATTCCAAGCTGGTGAGGGGCAAGGTTTGGTACCTCCTGGCCTGGAAGGGGTATGGCCCTGAAGAACATTCGTGGGAACCTGCTTCGGCGATACACGTGGACCTCCTGGTGGCGGCTTTCCACCGCCGTTGTCCCACCAAGCCCGGTGGCCATCTCGGCACGGGAGGCGGTGTGAAGGGCGGTGTGCTGTCATGATCACGCTCGCGCTCGGTGAGGAACCGAGAAGAAACACTCTCCGGCATCCACAGAAGAAAACTTGCATACAACTACATCTCCCAGAAGCCTTAGCGATCATACGTTTCACGTAACACGTGTCACGTCCAGACAACGAATAAAAGCCAAAGACGACATGGGGGTTGTTGCCAATGAATCCGGATGTGTTTGTTTCCCGTCAGCGGCCAGTGCCTTCGCAGTTTCCAGCCTGCAGGTCCTCGTTCTTCGAAGTCTCCCCGAGTTCCAGACCGCGCCCTCATCTGCCTCCTTCTTTCACCAACAGGAGGTGAGTGGTAGCGAGTACATCAACACCAGAAAGCCCACGGATTTCAGGGAACAACATTCCACGGTGCGCGCTCCTCTGCTCCCCAACAGTGAGCATAAGAGTGGCAGCGCGAGCACCGTCCCTCCGGCGTTTTGAAATCAAGGGGGCCTTCTTATCCGCTTCGAGCTCTGTCTCCCCCAGACAGTCAGGGCTCGGAGAAAGTAGAGACAAGAATAGCTACGCCCTCGGTCCAACTCCTTGGGCCAAGACAACCTCAAACCCGGTGCTCCTCGGCCCACGGATAGTCCGGGCCTAGAGTGGTAGCGCCCCCAGCAGTTACCTCCAGACCATTCCGCGACACCCAGCCACGACAAGATCGAGGCCTCGCCTTCCGTGAGTGCAACGGGGCAGCGCGCGTGAAGCGTGCTACGAACACAAGTTGTGGTACAGGGGCTTATGCTCAAGACGTATTGAGCTACCCTTGTTCCTCTGGCCCTCACTCCAGTCATATGCAAGTGGGGCTGCGCCTGCCACATTGACACTCCACCCAGTGAACTCTACTGGGCAGACACCACGACAGTCGCAGTCCTATGTATCCAGATAACGGGAGGAAGATAGCAGGTACATCGGGGAACAGTAAACAACACTCTATCACAAAAAAGTGGGGGGGGGAAGTTAGTAAGTTACGTGTCTGAACGTCTGCTTGTTTCGTTACAGGTCCTTCTCCCTGCTGTTCCACCCCTTCCTTCCCTCATCCACCTGTCCCCTGAGTTCGCGTGTATTACACATATTCCGGGCTGGGGACGGATGGGAGGGGGACCCCTACATAGCATCAGCGTCATCCCGAGGAGAGGATTACAGGAGCCCTCGACAGTGGGAAATACTTAAAATGGTGAAAAGCACAGAGCTCGGCCTTAATTCAATCAAGGAAGAGCCGACCGCCTCATAGTGATGCAGGATTGGTATGTGTTAAACTTCATGACCAAGACAGAAGAAGGGGTATATGTCAAGATCAGGGAGTCCTACTGCACGTATATCCCAGGAAACAACATGCATAATGGGACATTGACTCTTGCCATTCAAGAACTGCACCGTTTGCAAAGAGACATGCATGAGAAGAAGGTGCCCCTGAGCAGGAGTGGTTCTCAAACTGGCTCTCCTGGCTCCCCCGGTGGATCTCCAGTCTGTGCATGACGTTGTTGACGATTTTCATTGTGTTCTTGTTTTTGTACAGAACCAAGCAGTTGAGGATTATCTGCTGTAAAAGTGCCATCCTCAAATTGGGTAGAATGAAAGTAACTAGGAAAGTAGTAATTTTCAAAGGCAAACTTAAAGAATAACAGACCCCCAATAAGGTAACTGTCATGAAGTATTGGTTAGATAGTGTAGTTGAAAATTCAACTAGGGGGGGAATGTTAATATTTAGAAAGATGATGTCAATATGAATAAAGATACATTCATGTATAAACATGGAATTGCATCTTTTTAAAATAAATTCACCCATTATGCAGTCCACGTCAACCCAACACAGAAATACGTAGTCAGGCAGGCTCTGAGATCCAGGTCGAAGGTCACTGATTGACAGGTCACAGATGGGGTGGCAAGTAGCTGGTCATCAAATGCATGAACAAGAAATCCCGGATCAATCCCATAGTTAGGTGCAACGACACCACAACTGTCCAGGGTGATTGGCCACAAGACAGCACAATTGGTTGGAGGCGTACGCACACTCCCAAAACACCATAAAGTCAGATGCCACATAAAGTTGGGAACATAGAGCCAATCATGACACAGCACATACAGTACACACAGTGATCATGCTCTACCCATGCAGGACATCCGAACATGTTACCCACTGACCACGCAAGGTTGAGGCCCACCTGGATTCCTTATCAGATAGATTAATTTAAACAGCAGTTCACATTCCTTACCATAAAAGGATCCACAGAACTGTTTACGACATTGAATGAATTGTATAAAAACCCATTCCAAATTGATTGTAATATTGAGACAGTCCTCAGACCCTATGTCTGTAACTGTTCTCATGGCCACAATGTTAAATTAAACAAACTCTTCCTGCTTTTGCCAAATGCCTCTGTCTCTTGTTTTTTCAAGGTATTTCAATTTCAAGCAAGAGTGTTTTATATATCATCCCTATTTTTAATGTGTGCCAGCAGGGGAATTTCAGGGGTGGCATGTAAGTATCAAGTAAAGTCAAAGTATGCTTTATTTGAATTTCATTCATAAAAGCAAAAAAAACATATCACAGAAAAAAGAATTAAAATTCAACAACATTTTAAAATGGAATTAAATTTTCAATCAATGATATCAGAATACAAGGCATACTTTTTAAAATTTCTAACTTGATTGCCAGTTCTAATTTAAGAAGAGCGTACTATACTATTAAACAGTAAAAAGTGATAAAAAATTCAAAAATTATCTTGGTTAAAAATAGTGATTTAAAAGAAGAACATAGAGGTTAAAAGTGCAGACGAAGTAACATAACAGAGAATAGTCAAGTGACTAGCAGTCTCTGTCTAATCGACCACGCCCATCCAAGATACTTTGCGGTAGCTATTAAAATCCATGTCAAAGTGCTGGTGCATATAATACGCAGGGCGACAGTACTACTAGTAGTTCCCAAATTTTTGCACATTGGAGACAGCCAAGTACGTCTTGGGACCAGATAAACTTTACAAGAAAATAAAAAGTGACCAATTGTTTCTTTAGTGGTGCCACAAACAGGGCAGCTATCACAGGATCCACCTTCCCATTTAGCTGCCAGATATCTGAGGGGAAGTGCACCTGCTCTAAGCTGAAAAAGGAGCTTTCTATCACCTGGTCTGGTTATAATGTCCCAATAAGGTTCTAAGCAGGGATACATCTTAGCCTCTAAGAATCCTCCAGCCATAGATCCAGCACTAGAGCTAATCCAATACCGGGAGGCTACCATCTCCCAGTAAGTTGCTTTCAGAGTACTTTTAAATGGAAAAATTGCTCTCACAGGATCTACCCAAAGCGAACACATACCAAGCTCAGTCAGAGTTGTCTTAAGTGATTTTAGCCACCCAATTTTATGGAATACATCTGTTCTAATAATGTCTAGAAACCCCTCTGCATAATGGGAGAGCACAGGTGTCGTCCATAGCCTACGCCAGTACAGAATCGGACGGAGCCTAACCAGATCCGAGACTGCTCTTCTACCCAGATCATATTTGAGGGGCAGCAAAGGGGAACTTTTAGGGACACCAGTTATTCCCCGGAGAAATTTATTCTCCGAGGTTTGAAGAGCAGCCACCTTCTCGAAGCCCCATAGCTCAGCCCCATAAAGTGCAGAGCCTAGAGCCTTCGCTTCGTAAACCTGGAGAACAGGTTTTACCGGTTTGGTTAAAGATTTTCTATGCTCAGTGCAAATGGCACCAGACAATTGCCTATGTCTAAGTGTAGCAATATCTATGTGGTGACGCCATCTCTTCTCACTAGATATGTGTAGTCCTAAGTACGTGAAAGTATTCACTACCTCTAGCGGGCGGCCATTCATAGTAATTTTGGATTTAAAACTACGATGAGGATTAAAAATCATAAGTTTTGTTTTGGCCGTGTTGACCTCTAAGCCATACTCCACGCAAAATTGATAAAAAATAGACAAGGCACGCTGCAGGCCACTTGGGGTCTTGGATAAAATAAGCGTGTCATCTGCAAACATTAAAATAGGGATTTTAGTCCCGGCTAGAGAGGGAGCATCCACCTTGGCAGAAAGAATACGGGCAACAACATCATTAATGTACAATGTAAAAAGGACAGGAGCCATTGAACATCCTTGTCGAACACCGCGTTCAACTGGAAAGTCCGTAGTCACCGAACCCAGTCCCCCCCACTGAATCTTGGCAAAGTTTGTTTCATGGAGCCTCATTATCAGTGATAGTAATTCTCCAGGTAAACCCTGATTCTTGAGAACCTGCCACAGCTTAGACCGAGGAACTAGGTCGAAGGCAGCCCGCAGATCGACAAAAGCCGCGTACAAGCTACCCTTGCCCAGCACTACGGTCCTCCATTGCAACAGGGTAAAACGAAAAACCTGGTCCACCGTGCTTGTGGACCGACGAAATCCTGCCTGGAAGGGTGACAGGGCATTGGACTCCTCGGCCCAATCCAAGAGCCTATTGACAATCACACGCCCCACAACCTTTTGAATGGTGTCAATAAGGCTTATTGGTCTGTAGTTGCCCGGCAGAGACCGGTCACCTTTCTTAAACACAGGTATTATTATTGCACCCAACCAGGATGTCGGTACCGCTGCACCCAGCGCAATAGCGTTCATGAAAAGATGTATGTACTTACACCAGCGCTCTTTATCATTAATGAATACAACAGCTGGGACACCGTCGAGACCTGGGGCACGTCCACCAGACACTGAGCCAAGGGCCGTCATAATCTCATTAATACTAAAGAGATTATCTTTGAATTGATTTATACTTATATCTGACCCTTTCACAGCATTATTTACCTCAGCATACTGGTTTTTGAAAAATTGTACCCATTCATCTTCCGGAACATTGTTATTTGGGGGCTCGGGTAAACCCGAACTTCCCCACTTGACAATGCTCCAGAATAACTGGGGATCCTTCCTGTCACTAGCTGCCTTAAGCTCAGACCAGTGATGCTCGTCCCAGGCTTTCTTTGCCTTTGATATGCTAGCTTTATAATCCTTTCTTGCAGATCGAATGGCAATAGACTGCCACCCCTTAATGGCATTACCTAAAGCTAGTCGTGCGTCTCTACATTGGTCATTGTACCACTTTGCGGGCTTAAGGGCTCTAATTCCTTTGGTTTTCACAGGCTTGAGAAAGTGGTTTTTAATTGCACAGAAAAGGGTGTCGTGTATTCCAACTACTTTGTCCAACCCGGTGTTAGATGTGTTGATATGCTCTATGGCTAGAATTGCTTTATCAACTTCACCGCTGATATTAGCAATAGCCTTTTGGTTGGACACTATATTCTCCCACCTTAATCTGCGCATATCATTAGTGGGGACGATCAAAGGAGGGACAAGCTCAGTGGGGCCCATGGACCGGTTGGTGTGGGACCACCATTTGTGGTCTGCACACAGGGGGTTGTGGTCACTCTCAATCCTCCAAACAACCTCCATGTCGCAGATCAAGGGCCATAATTTGAGGCTGCATAAAATGTAGTCAATCCTGCTATTGTACCGCCCGTTGTCAAATGTACTAGACCCATTTTTGTCACTGCGAGTCCTCCAGTTTAGAGCTCTTAAGCCCTTTTCATAACAGAGGGCATTCAAACCAATCACATCGTCGGTCCAACGCACAACCGGATTGAGCTCCAGCTTAGGAACTCCCCATTGCCGGTCTTCTTCGTCCCCGAAGAGATCATCTTCATTAACTAGGGGTTCGAATGTTCGATTGAAGTCACCCGCAATAGCGATGTTATTGTTTAGAGAGTGAGTATCAAGGAGACATCCCAAGGCCACTAGAACCTCAGACCTCCCTCCCCTGTTACTCCTAACATAAACATTATAAATATCCAGCGTTCCCAATTTATCTAGGTTCATTCTAATTAGTTGGATATCTCTGTGGCTGGTGTCAATAACTTTGACAACTAGCTTTAAACTCTGGCGAACCCAAATAGTTAGTCCCCCCATAGGTCTCCCCTTTAGGCCTTTTAATGCAGGCACAAAGTAATTCAAATATCCCTGAGCAAAGGATGGTTCACATAACCAGGTCTCTTGAAATATACATAGGTCAAAGTTGTTGACAAAGCATAGCCAGTCCTCAGATACCAGTTTAGAGGACAACCCAGCAATATCCCATGAAAGTAACTTCCCCATGGTGACCTCAGTGCCAACCAGAGGGTTGGTAGAAAAGGATTAATACAAATATCAACACTTGCTTCTGGTACTAGATTTCTTGGCTCATTGGGAGAGGGAGGTAAATCAGAAGGTGACTCTTGGGTGACTATTATTGGACCCCTGTAATGATTATGTCAGTCCACTTCTTCAAGATTTGCTAGAGCCTCATAACGGTTTCTAAGCGAAATGACAGGGTTAGGCTGATTACAAAATAGAACCCCTGGATTAACAGTGGAAACTATTTGAGGTCTTGGATAAAAATGAGTCAATTCCCAGGTGGATATGTAAGACCTCGCGTTGTTCGTATACCAATTAAGAATGTGGCTGACGGCTCTGGGGTCTCTGAAGTTAATTATTACAATGTCCCCATTTATATTCTTAGGTGTATTTCCCAACCAGGATAGGCGCCGTACATGTAAAATTTCCCCGTTTATATACGAAGGAAGAGGGCGATTCTGGCCAAGCCAGTGAATTACTTAATTTTTTAACTGCGAATGGCCTTTGATTGCCCCCTCCTTTAATGTTGGGACTCCCGCAAGAACAACTACAAGTGGGACAGCTTCTGGTGGCAGTTCAACTGAAAAGGACGTACGTATCTTTGCAATAGGAGATGAGATGTTGCCTTTATTGTCTCGTATTGTACCTGATTGAGTTAAGTTCTTTTCTCTCAGAGAGTCTCTATCTTTGTTTAAAGTAGTGAGTTGCGTTGATTTGGGGGAAGTAGATCTTCCTATACTATTATTGTTTACGTTGTTTACGTTGTTATTACTTAAATGATTTTGAGGGATGGGCTTTAGTGATGATCCAATGGGGGGTGATACGACAGGTACTGTGACAGTAGGGGACGCCATCATTGGCTTTGAATGATTCTTGATTAATTCCCTATTATTACCTATTAGCAGTTCTATTTTATCGAGTCTTTTATCTATTGATTTTAGTCTCTCAGAAATAGGTAGAATGAGAGATCTAAATAGCTGTTCAACATTGCCCATTATCTCCGTAATAGATGTATCTTTTGCAGAGCAAGAAGCGGAAATAACTAGAAGAGATGTATTATCAGTATGAATTGCAGGACCCTTAACAGTTGGAACCAAATCAGAGTGGCGGCTTGTTTTTTTTTTACTCCTTAGCGGCTCAATATCTATCTTTCTCCTTTTTCTAGGTAGTGGGCCTGAAAATTTGGATTGCCTAGATGGATTAACCTTTTGGGGTAGCAGTTTAGCAGCTTGTGGCGATAACGCAGTTAGGAGTACTGGCTCAGGGGTTGGATTAGGGGGTAAAAGTGGAGCAGTTAGGGACTGATCAATGTTTGACTCAGGTAAAGAGATTAGGTTTCGTGATAGAGTTGGAGAATCAACATTACTGGAGATGGATAAATCCTCATTATGAGGGAGGCCGCTCCTGTCTGGGGTAGTGGCTAAATGTAATGAAGCCACAGAAAGTGGCGTGTTTTTAATAAGCTCAATAGAGCTACGACGCCTCGCCCTTAGTTCCGCAAGAGTGACATCCCGTTCTAATCCCGAGTTAACCCTAAATAGGTAACTATCTAGGGTCCCCTTATTAACGCCTCCAGCCATGTTAGTAATGATAATACAATAGCTCTCTATGAATGATGCATGCAGAAGGAACAAAAGGTATAGAACAAGAGAGTAAATACCAGCGCACAAGGTGGAATGTCCAGACAGGTTAACAAACAGATTAAAGGGGGTGAGCCCGGCCCGGTCTCCCTCGGCTCCGGAGGGCTACAGAGGGCCCGCCCTTTGCCCGGGCTTAGCCCGGCGCGGACCCGCGAGCGGACCCGCGATGCGGTGACACAGTTTGAATTTAAAGGGCTCCAGGCGAGGGACTGCGGTGGGCGTGTTCCTGATCCGCTTCCTGTTCCACCGCTAAGGGTGCTAGGAAGCGTAGTCCCCCTCCGCACAGCGGCCGCGTTTGAGTGGCGGCGGCGGGAGGGAGACAGGCAGCGTCCGCGGAACAACAGTCACGAACATATCCAGGTAAGATGTAACCTCCAGCAATGTGGTCAGACCTCGAAGACAATACTCGCCCGCTCTGCCAGTGACACAGTTTGAATTTAAAGGACTCCAGGCGCGGCACTGCGGTGGGCGAGTTCCTGATCCGCTTCCTGTTCCACCGCTAAGGGGGCTGGGAAGCGTAGCCCCCTCCGCACAGCAGCCGCGTTTGAGTGGCGGCGGCGGGAGGGAGACAGGCAGCGTCCGCGGAACAACAGTCACGAAGATATCCAGGTAAGATGTAACCTCCAGCAATGTGGTCAGACCTCGAAGACAATACTGTAAGTATCATATTTGCATACATTATGGGACACCTTAATCACCTTGTTCAGAACTATTTGTAGTCTGATATTGTGTTCTTTAAGAGGGTGGTGTAGGTTATGTTGCTGTAGTACCAACAAGCCATCAGCAGAGTTCATATGAGTTCTATATGATAACAAGGTTGGAGGAGCATGGTGAAATTTGGCTGTAGAAGTAGAAGAATGTTAACTACTTTTGTCTTGCTTCAGCTCGCTCCCCGTCCCTAGACCACCTACTGCCTTTAATGCTTTAACTGTACCACCTTGGTGTACACAGGCTGTCTGGCATATGCTTGGGTTGGCATTGGTGTGAGAGTCCAGGCAAAGGGTAGCTGAAGACACCGTCTGATTAACCAAGCCAAAGACACAAGTGTAAATACAGAAAGGGCAGCCATAGATGAGACAGCCTGCCAACTCTTTCTTCAGAGCTGCCCAGGGCCCCATGCCATGCGTTACTCCTGACCCAATCCTATTTGCTTTATTTTATCCCCCATCATTTTGTAATGACTGGCTTGCAGTTGCAAACCTCCCTGTGTAATTGTGGGATTACAAGTTCCAGATAGAAAAGCAGTGTTTGGTGAAAGTGAGGAATTGGGGGCACGCTGTTAATTAGGGACCAGTAATATTTCATTTTCAGAACAAGAAGAGGGATCTTTATTATAAGAACATAATAATTATGTATGTATTTATGTAGACATAAGTTCATATATCAGGTTACACTGGTTCAATGAGTAACGTTAGGGAATGTTATTGTCTAAAATGTAAGAAAGGGAGATGGATGGATTCTTTTAAACTAAATGGAGGGGGGCGTGGTCTGGCCACCGAGGAAGATGGCCGCCTGAATGTGAGGCTACACTGTGAGAAGGACCCTTGACAGAGATGGCGCACTTTACACCTCAGCTAGGATCATCCCTGTGGCAGCTATGCCTTCCTACAGCAGTGCTTTTACTTGTGGCTAAATTTCAGAGTCGAACAACCCTTTTTAGGGTTAATTCTGACTGAAATACTTTCAGCTCCGGCAAGCACATTCTAGGCCTCAGAAGCCTCGTCTCTTGCGTAACCGGAGAGCCCCTCTGGCTGCATTCCTGAGAGGGTTTTATTACCGGGCAAAGTTCAAAAAGGCTCTCTTCCTTCAGTGCTTCAATATTTCTCAGCTGGTAAGAAGTATCTTTGCCTTCTGCTTCTGTGATTAATTCCTGCAATGACATGACCCTTTTCAAATTTATCTCTGACTGGAACAATTATTCTTTCACCAAATACTTCTGAAGTATCGGAATTCAGCTGTTCTATTGAAACTTCACACACAACCTTTTGCGCTTCCATTAATGTGTGAAATATTAAAGTTCTTCACTGTTTTTTCTTTTTTTT